>NC_090437.1:366805885-367108915 GCF_031143425.1 Pleurodeles waltl | reverse complement strand
CTTATGCGCGTATTAACCTAGCTTTGGTGAGCACATGCCAGAAAAAAAACACCATTGCATGGTTGCCAGGGTTTTGCTGGAACTCCGTGCTCCAAGCGTAAGGTGGAGTGAACAAAACTTTGCGAACTCTGCTGGAGGAGCCAATTTTTTAGCCTATCCCTAATTTAAATCATTTTGATTGACTAGTAGCCAACTTAAATTGTGCAGCACTAACTTCCCTTTTCATGTGAGTGGACTGGAAATCCCCCAGAGGTCTCTGGAACACTGTGGGAAAACCACTACATTATGTGCTTCATTTCAGTGTTTAGTAAGAAGAAGGGAGTCCTGGAATAAGTGGGTTTGGGATGGGATTTTATTCCACTTACTGAGAACTAAAAAGAAAAAAAACAATCAACAAGCCCTAATTGCCGGGAACTGGAGCAAAAAAGGAATTCAGCTTATGAGGTATAAAAGCAAAATATAAGCATCAACAAACATGACTAGTTAGGGGCATATTTATATTCCATTTGCTCTGAATTTGTGTCATTTTTTTAACGCAAATTTGGTGCAAAACTAACTCCATGTGTATATTTTGACACTGGACACGTTTAATGTTAAAATGTTGGAGTTTGTACCATTTTTTAGATGTGTTAACCTACTTTGCGTCAATGAGATGCAAGGTAGGTGTTCCCATCTAAATAATGGTGCAAACCCCATAGTCCCATATTTGTCCTCCTGTGCTAAAATGCCGCATGGGTGGGAGGAGGGGCTAAATAATGGTGCAAAGCTTGCTTTGCACCATTATTTAACACCTGGGTCAGACCAGGCGTTAGGGGACCTGTGGACCCATTTCCTTGGTTAAACACCATTGAATGGGTCAACAGGTGCCCTCCTCAAGCCCCAGGAACACCCCCACCCACACCAGAGGTGCAACGGAGGATGGGGGACCCCATCCCAGGTAAGTAGGGTAAGTATAGGTAAGTATTTAAATTTGTTTATTTAAAGTGCCATCAGGGCCCCACTTGGGGCCTCCTGCATGGCACAGGGTGCAATGGCCATGCCCAGAGGACCCTTGTCCTCTGTGCTGGCCATTGGAGTGGTGGGCATGATTCCTATCTTTTCTAAGACAGGTGTCATGTGGTATGGATGGTTTTGCTAGGTTTGTTAGAGGCATTTTTTTTGCCTTTAACCAGCCTAATGTCATTTTTTGGTGCAACACCTCCTCCTCCCATACCGCCACCCCCTTCCGGCTAACATCATTTTTTTAACGCTAGTCTACCCTTTGCGCCGGCTTGCGGCATTTAATAAATTTGGCCCCCAGCTGGCGCTCCGGAATGATGCAAGCCGGTGCTATATATTTTGATGCAAAACTGCATTTGCAAAGTTTTGCATCAAAAAATATATATATGGGCCACAATTATATTTTGTAAGTTTGCACCTCTTTTGCGTCAAAAAATTAAGCTTAGGCGGCGCTAACATTTAATAAATTAGGCATAAGTACAATCCCCTGTGCCTATGTATCCATCTTGACTAATATTCCTCCGGTGTATAGAACCCACTTTCTTTGCAGGCGACAAGTGAAATTAAATTTACTTCTTCACAAGAGTCCAATATTCTTGCTTGTGGGCATGCCACATTAACTTTGGAGGAAAAGAGGAAGGCATAATAACAAGACTACACAATCGTCAACGCTTGAACCATAATTTGCTTTCAGACAGGAATCCAGTGAAGCTGAAGAAGGATCTTGGAGATACACTCACACTTATTCACACCAATGATCAGTCTGTCTGCCGCATTTTAAATAAGCTGGGAATACACCAGAAGTTTTTGTGCCACATCCTGATTAGCATTCTAGCCAAGTAAGTTTTGGAAGTAAGCGAATTAATTCTGTAGAATACCTAATTTACACACTGGTGTGTACAGCAGGGGCATTCTCACATATAAAGTAACCATTCCTTGGTACACCGGAGGGGAGAAGTGTCACCCGTCAGAAATATCTCTGCCTTTGTCGTGTTCACAAACGCACTGTGGAGAGGGAAGAAGCTAGAAGTGCTGTGATGATAAGGTCCACTGCACGGTGCTGGAGAGGGTCTCCCTCTTCTATTTGAATGCCCTCTGCAACCAGGTTTCTTGCTCCATTAATGTGAGATATGAATTCTGTGTGTGTATTCATAAGCCCTCTGTTCGCAGAAGGCTGTGTGGAGTATGTCTGTTATACCTGACCTTGGATATGCTGGAATCCATTATGATTTCTTCACCGAAGTAGCGCTTGAGACTGAGGTTGGAGAGGACACCAGACAGCAATATGAATTGTGGGTCTTTTCTGACTACCTTTGTAGAGCCAGGAAACAGTGGTTTCTTTTAAAGGAAATGTTTGGAAAAAACACTGCACTTTCCTGCTCCAGTGTTCCCTGGAAGAGCTAACCAAAGGTTAACAGGAGGCTTCTCCGAAATTTGGAGAATTAGCTTAGCGTAATTCTGCAAAAGTTCAAGAGGATTTACAGAAAATTACACATAATTAAATGAAAGGCAAAACTGACATTTAGCAGTATATGTTAGCATGAGATGTATTTCCAGCCAAAAAATTACACACAAAGTACAACTGCTGTGAACAACAGCTGCTTGTGTTGTGGTTGTTTGTGTTGCTGCCATAGTCCTACGCTATAACTTTGCCACAAACAGCACCATAATATCAGGATGTGGCATAGTGGCCTAATTTCAGGAATTTTGCATAGAAATAACACGAAATTCCAACATTTATGTGAATTATGCCTGAGTAATTTCAGTTTCTCCCAAGCCTAGTTAAAAGTAGTTAGATGGGGCCTCTCCCTCCTTTGTACCACTGTTTTGGGTTTCCCCTCACAGGAGACTGGCAACTCCACCACTTTCTTTGTTACCAACTAAAGATATAAACTATAGCTGGACCAGTCTATGAAGAATACTTAAAATGCAAAAAAGTAAAAGTCCAGCTTTAGGACTCTTATGTATTCCAAGAGTCCTTGAGTTTAACCCTCAGAATACCGAAACGTTGTCTGCAGCCTCAACATAGTGGAACTGGCATGCCAGAGAAACTACAAGTCAGTGAGCCAGAATTTCTCTACTAGAAGACCAGTGAAAGAATGAGAAACTCTAATGTGTGCCGCCCGAGTTCAGGCCACTAACTGCCAACTCCCCTTCACCAGGTTTGATTAGATTAATGTGGAAATTCTGCAAATCTTCCAGCAGGAGCTGGTTAATATGTGCCTTGAATGAAGGAGCTGACTGGCGGCTGCAGAGGGGTGCTGGGGTTTCCAAGCATAAAGAAAACATTTCCTTGGAAAGGAGGAGTCCTATGAGCTTAGCCTGAATGAGTCAAATACAGTCCACTACAGTCTATGGAAGGATTTGCCCTGCAACACAGTGTGGTGAGGCCTTGAGACTTTGTGGCCTGTTGGACCTGGCCCTCTCTGCTGGCTCATTTCCAAACCTTTTGCCTTTACCCTTCCAATGTTTCTGAATTCATATTTGTTGGCTTTGGGACTCAGTGCACTTTACCACTGCTAACAAAGGATAAAGTCATTTTGCTCACTCCCTAAAACATGGTTAAATTTCCTCATGCATGATTGACATATTTAATGTACTTATACATCCCTACTAAAGTGGTATACCATAAACTGAGGGACTGTAAATTAAATGCTACTAGAGGGCTTGCAGCACCTATTGTGCCACCCTCTTAAGTAGTCCCCTAGAACATGTCCCAGACCGGACTTTGCAGTATGAATGCAGTTTTAAACTAACTCAGCTTGGCAATTGCACATGCCACCTCACCTAGGTGGCTCATCAGGCAGGGTGCATTGTGATTAAAAGACTAAACATGTGTGTTTAATTTGTACATGTCCTGGTACTTAAAAACTCATAAATTCATTTTTCACTACTGTCAGGTCTACCTCTTATGTAGGATAATGTTATATTGCCTTATTACATTTAATAAGAGCTAACTTTTGATTGGGAAGAGATAAACATGTCATGATGTAATTAAAATCCTTTTTAATTGTAAAGTCAGATTTTAAGTTATAATTGTGTAAGTCCGAATGAAGAAATCTTCACCACAACTTTGTCCAGAAGCTCTCCAATGATGCCACCTCCTCATTGGACTCCGACTGCAGCCTTGCCCCGCTGAATTTATACATTTTCAGAGACTTTTTCATCAAATTTCTTCTAAGTCCAAAGGTAAGCACCGATTCGGGCCCAATCCACTTTCTGTATCCGACTCCTACTCCATCAAAGTTGGGTATATTGTCCCACACAACCAAATGTCCACAGTCTGTAGATCTTTTGCCCGCTAGTTTTTACCTTACGCTTTAAAAAATCCTAACTTAGGTTCCACCTTTTGGATTTCTTTGTTTAGGTGTCAAATAATTTATGACAAATTATAATATTTTTCTAAATTGGTGTGTTTTTTTGTTGTATTTTCATGTTAGTACTGTTTGTGTGCTGTATAAATACTAAACACATTTTGTCAGAGTTAAGCCTGACTGCTTTTGTGCCAAGCTAGCAGAGGGTTAAGTACAGGTTGAAATAGTAATTTTTTTTGTTCACCCTGACAGAGTTTATGGCTGTTGTTTAAGCAGGGTTAACATCCAGCTCAACCAGTAACCCAGCATCTCACATTGGTGTTCAGTGGTGGGGTCCAATACTTGAGTTTGTGTAGTGCCATACAGTGATTTATGCAACACAAAAATCCCATATGAATATTTTGACACCAGAGTTGATCTCTTTTTTAATTCTTCTTTGATTTATATTGTCTGTTTTTCCTTTTTCTTAATTTAAGTTCCCTTCTTTTCTTTTTTGTACCTTTTTTGTCCCAAGGAAATGGACATGCTCAACTTCGACACCCTCAACAGGACAGAGCTGCAGAGGCTTTGAATAGACTGGGGGCTGCAGGCAAGCAAGAAGCTACCAAGTTGGATCTCCAACTACCCCAAGAGCCTATGAGGAAATACAGAGGTGGCAGTCCACCCAGAGGATGATGGTGAGGAGGAGAAAGAAAACTTGAAGGATGAGGAGAAAGAGGACCCAGTCTTGTGCTCTGAGCCACAGAATGAGCATATCTCACCCCCCAGAGTTTGCCCAGAATGGGACAGGAAGCAGTGTGTCTGCTCAGGGCCTGTCACCTGAGAAGCTGGATGCCAGGAAGGCAGAGAGAGAGCTCAAGGTGCAGCTGGCCAAGCTAAAGTTGGAAGCAAAGGAGAGAATGGTTAGGGAGAGACTGACCCATACGCTCAGTCTCAGGGAATTGGATATTAGTGTTGAAAGGATTTTTAACCCTACCAGTAGAATGGGTGTAATTTAGAATTACTGATTACATTTCGCCAATCTGCTGGCAGTATTGATCTGCAGTGATTTTTTAATTTAACAGGGCTAGAAGAGGGAGCAGTCCCTTTATGTTTTAAAACCAATGCAGATAAAGTTTATTCTGCTGTGGTTTTTAAACATAGACTGATTGCTCCCTCTTCCAGCCCTCTTTAAATCACTGCACAGCAGGGTCTACCCCTCAGTGCCCATACACATTTATGTATGGGTGCCGAGGGGTAGGCACTGGACTGGATACCCCTTGTTGCCCTTGCATACATATGTAAGGGCACCAACGGGTGTGCACTACAGTGCAATGCACTCCACTGATACCCCTCAGTGCCCTTACAAAAGTGTGTAAGGGCACTGTGGGGTGTGCATTGGAGTGGACACCCCTTGGAATCCTGACATACCTCGTGTTGCCCCTGCATAAGTATTTAAGATCACCGAGGGAATGCACTGGATACCCTTCCATGCCCTTACATACTTATGTAAGGGAAGCAGGGGTATGCACTGCATTGCACTCCAGTACATACAGCTTAGTGCCTTTTTATAAGTATATAGGGGCACAGAGAGGTCTGAACTGGGCTGGACACCCCTCAGTGCCCTTACATACTTATGTAAGGGCACCGACAAGTATGCACTGCACTGGATTCCTCTGAGTGCCAAACCGAAGTATGCAACAACGATGATCGATATGCAATGGAGTGGACACTCCTTGGTGCACTTACATACTTATCTAAGGGCACCAGGAGGTGTGCACTGCACTGCAGTGTTGTGCAGCACATACCCCTCATTGCCCTTTCATACATATATAAGAGCACTGAGAAGTATGCACTGGATACCCCTTGTGCCCTTACATATTTATGTAAGGACACCAGGTGGTATGCACAGCAGTGCACTACAGTGCATACCCCTGGTGCCCTTACATAGGTATGTAAGGGCACTAAGGGGTATACACTAGATTGCATACCCCTCAATGCCCTTACATACTTATATTACTATATATGTAAGGACACTGAGGGGTATTCATTGTATAATATTGCAGTGCCCACTCTACCCCTCTGCAGAATTCTGCAGAATTCTTCATAATTTTAATGTAATGCTGCTGAATTCTGCAAAATGAAACTTTGCCAATTCTCCCACTTCTACTGGACATCAGCCCAGGAGGGTGAAGTCCAGCAGTATTGGTGGCATCATTAGCCCAGTGTCCACAAAATGGAACTTCATCAGTTCCCCCACCCCGACTGGACATCAAGCCAGGAAGGTGAAGGGGAGCAATATTGGTGGCAGCATTAGCCCAGTGTCCAGTGGAGAAAAGAGTGTCCACATTCTGAAGGATCTAATCCCTAACATTGTTGCAGGAGATGACATAGACAATTGGATTGAGGCCTAGAGATGCATGGTGTCACTGAGGAAGATTGAGTGGCCAGCCTCTAAAGGCATATTCCGAAATGAAGGGAGGGATGCCCTATTAACTCTAAGGAAAGGGGACAGGATGCAGTATCCTCTCCTGAAGGAGACCCAGACCAGGAAATATGGATGCACCCAAGAGATATATACAGCCAGAAGTTGCTCCAGCAGACTTAGGTGGCTTCTGTGGATCATTTTTGCATAGCACTGGATGGTTGAGTTATGGGCACTGAAGCAATTGATTACAAGGTGCTGTTCATTGTGATTGCTAGCAAATGTTCAGTCTTTGTTTTACAGTGCTGAGCCAATTGTGGTCAATAAGCTCCCTGGCCCCAGGAAGGAGGAGGTGGACCACTGGTACAGCACCAGGCTCCATAAGAAGGTACCTGGGAGTGTCCCCAAGAAGGGTGATTCAGATGTCTCCCCCTGCAGAGTGAGGGAGGGTTCATAGGAGACACAAACAAGTCCCAGAGTAGGGTAGGGGCAAGGGGTTGCGTGCCCCTTCTGAAAAGCAGAGGAGCGGTTCCGGTGGGTGGTGGCACAGGGTGCTCCATTTCCAACCCTGTTGCTTTGAGTGCTTCCTGTTAGAGCACAGGCAGGGTGGTTCTGTCTGCCCTAAGAAACCACCCACTGGTGGGACCGCTACAGGAGGGGGCAAGATGGCCTTGGGGGTAAGTAGTTCCCAGGGGCAGTAGGTAAACCACACTCTAATCTCCTTTGGTTAGGAGGTGGACTCAAAGGGTAGACTTGAGATCCCCGAGGGTGGAAGTCATTACTTCCACCTACTTAAGGTGAATGGAGTCCTTGTCACCACTCAGAGGAACACAAGGGCCAGCAAGTCTATGATAGCAGGAAGGGTGGTTTTCCCAGACCAGTATATCAGCCATGTGTACAGTGTAACTCAGGGGCAGGCCTTTTTCCATCCCATTGTCCTGGTGTCCCTGGAGTGAGATGGGGAGGTGACCCACAGAAGGGTCATAGTTATTCCCCAGAAGCCAATGAACTGCATTCTGGGGAACGAGTTGCCACTGGGGTCAGGAGTACTGCCCTGGACACCTGAAAGCTCAGAATTCTGGGGGTACCACTCCCAAATGGGTAGGGCAGGGGCTTAGATGGAGGGGTCAGGGCGGAAGCATACACCCTTGATCCCTGCTCAGCCTCAAGGTACAGACCCTAGGCTGAGTGACCAGTCTCAGGCTACCACCCCTAGATTGGATGGAAGGAGAGTGGAAGAAGGATACCTAACACCCGTGGTTGCTCCTACTCTCGGAAATCTCAGAGATTCCTGGATGGCTTGACTTTTGACACTGACAGCTGTCAGGGGGCTCTGTTATTTGATGTCATGAGGGGCAACGTTTTTCCTGGGTTGGGGACAGAAATCTGGTCCAACGGTGGAATGGGCCACATCACCTTTAGGCCATGTCGTGATGTCTGCCTACTGGGATGCATCTGTGAGCAAGTTAGGGTTAGGTGCTGCACAGATGGGATCCACACGTGAGGTTCACCATTTGTCAGTTCATTGACTCATGAGAAGGTAGACAGAAGGATTCAACTGGATCTAGAGGAGCACAGAACAGGAAAGAGCCTCTGCAGTGGAGGGGCATTATCCATGTTATATTGCCTAAGCACAGAAGCCCAACAAGAGGTTGATTAGTCTCCCCTGGCTTTTGGCTTTATGGGGCTCATGTTGGACCTTGTCCTCTCTATAGGGTCACCCTAATCTTTTTCCTTCACCCTCTTATGTTACTGAATTTATTTTTGTTGGCTTTAGGGCTCTGTACACTTTTCCATAGGTAACCATTGCGTAAGTGCTTGTGCTCAGTCTGTAAAACATGGTAAAATTGACTTACCACTGATTGGCATATTTAATTTACTTATAGGGCCCTAGTAAAGTGGAATACCTTATGACCACAAACTGCAAATTAAATGCTACTACTGGGCTTATCGCACCCTTTGTGCCACCCACTTAAGTAGCCCCTTACAGTTTATAACTGGAAATTTGGCTTGACAATATAACCTCCTTGCCAAGACTTAAACTCCTCTTTAATTGCATATAGGTCACCTCTATGTTATGTCCTGGGTAGCCCATAGGGCACGGTGCATTGAAATTAAAAGATTGGACACATACTTTTAATTTGTACATGTCCTGGTGGTGAAAAACTCCAAAATTCATTTTTCACTATCTTAGGGCTTACCTTTCACTTAGAAGAACATTGGGTTGCCTTATTACATTTAAAAAGTGCTAACCTTTGATTGAGCAAAGGTAAAACTTTCATGCTTGGTGTCTGAGAAATTGTAGTTAAACATCCTCTTCAATGGTAATGCCAGATTTTAAGTTACAATTTTAAAAATGACACTTTTATAATGTTGTTATGTTCCTGTCCTAATGATTTGTTGCTGTAGCCTGGTCCTGGGTCAGATGACTCGGTGCAGTTGGCAGATGGACTTTGTTTATTTCTTCCAGACAGCCACAAATTTGGAAAGGGATTGGGTGTGCCTGAATAGGCCATGAACTGGCAGGATGAGAGGGACAGAGCTGGGCACAAGACCACTTGGAACTGAATAGGTTGTGCCCTGCCTTCACACAAAGGGCTTTTCATGCCTGTAATGTTCATGCACTTAACTTGGAGCCAGGGTGAGGGAAACAGGAAACTTCAAGAACTTCTATGGAAATTCTCTACAACATGCTCCAACTTCAAAGTAGGTACCAGATAACAAAACAGGACTCTCAGACCCACTCTACAGTTGACTATCTGGCCCTGCAGAATGACTCTAAGAGGACTACCTGCTGCTGTGGACTGCTGTGTACTCCACAAGTCTACTGTGCTGCACCTGAAAGGATGGAATGGCTGCTTAGCTGCCCGGAGACTCCCTTGAAACCTCAGAGGCCTGCCTTGCTACTTGAGTCCTGTTCAAAATATCTGAACCCAGGAGACTAGAGCTGGACTAGTTGGCTAGCTTCTTGATCACAGCCTCAGGAACAGAAAAGGCAACAACCATATTTAACCTGCACGTGGACCCAACCTGAGTGAGTGCTAACCCCCCTCCGAGGGGTGCCCCTACAGCACTCGACCCTTGACTGTGGTGTTAAGGGTGTCCAGATAGCCAAAACCCAAATCTGAAGACTAGGAACATTTTTGGATAAAAATTGTTCTGAGAACCAAGAGGAGACTGAGACCAACCTGCTCATTCATTGACCAAGATGCATCATTGGTCAGCCAGACTACGCTGCAACTCCTGCTATGTGATTCTCTGCAGCAACAAATACAGTTCAACAGTCCTTTACCAAAGGGGAATCCAGCCTCCTGGAACTCTCATCAGCCACAGACTCCAGACTCATCCCACTGGAAATTTTAGATTTCCAAAAAAGAGGCTAATACTGAAAGAAGAAATCTTCACTGAGACTCCTCCTTCTCAGACGCTCCCGCAGCCTTGCCCTGTTGAACTTCTACCTTCTCACAGACTTTTCCTTCAAATTTCTTCTAAGTCTGCAGGTGTGCACTGACCAGGTCCAATCCACTTTTTGTATTTGGCTCGTGCTCCATCTCGGTCAGCCATATTTTTTGACTGACCCAGTCTCATGCAACTAGGGGTCTGATTTATACTTTTTTAGCGCCACATTTTCATCATGTTTTGATGCAAAAGTGGTGCAAACTTACAAAACATAATTGAATTTTTTAAGTTTGTGCCTCTTTTGCATCAAAAAATGATGCAAATGTGGCGCTAAAAAAGTATAAATCAGGCCCCTAGTTGCATGAGACTGGGTCAGTCAAAAAATATGGCCCTAGGTGTCCATTGTTGACACTTTAATCTTTTGTGCACTAGTTTTTACCCTAAGCATTAAAAATTCATATCTCTGGTTCTACTGATTGGATTTTTGTGTTTTTGGTGGCAAATAATTTAATTAAAACTTTTTGCAGTTTCTGCAATGGTGTGGGATTTCTTTTTGTATTGTGTTTTCACATTATTACTATTTGTGTGCTGCATACATATTTATCAAATTGCTTCTAAGTTAAGCCTGACTGCTCTGTGCCAAGCTTCCAGAGGATTAAGTACAGGTTAATTTAGAATTGACTTGTGCCTCATCCTGACAAAGATTGTGGTTACTGCTTGATGAGGGCTAACACCCACGTCAACTAACAATCCAGTTTCTTATATGCAAGCTTTACCAATTCATTTGTTACTTCTTCTCTGACAAGATGGGGCATTTCAAATTTTCTGTACCTTAGGGCAAGTTCTATCTTTGTTAATTATATGTTTACATCTAATTAATTTTCCAAACTTCCCATTAAATATCTCTGGAAAGTTTTAGGCATAGTACTTCCCTTGTTCAGCCCAATCAACACTCAGCCACGTTCACCACTAGGTGGATATAAAACTATATATTGGGATTGAAAAGTCTCCTGCACACTGATGAACATGCATTGCTGATCTGAGTGCCCCAGCTGCATGAATATCTGGATTAATTGTACTGATTTTTGGCTAAGGGTGAACATGGATCATGTGTTTCCATCATGACCTAGAGTAGTCTCATGGTAATCTGGTCTTGTTACACCAGGCGGGGTGCACCAAAAACTACCCTATTGATGGTGGAAAGCTACTGCCCTCAGCAGCAGCATAGCAGTTCCTCCATTTAGGCAGAGGAGTATACCACCCCGCCCTCCTGACAGTGCAGCAAGCATGAAAAATAAAATGGTAATAAAGAAATTTCATTATCATTTTATTTTTCAATTCGTAGTGATGGGCCCGCTGAAGTTTTACCTTTTCAAATCCGTGCCAAGAGTCCTATTCATGTTGGAGGGTCCGCGAGGAGCAGGGAGAGGGCTGCTGGAGGCTGCTGGCATAGCTCAAAGAGTAGGCCAGTGTCACTGGCGGGTGTTGCTGGAGCTTCACACTGGCAGTCCCCAAAGCAGTTGATGCTGTAGTGCGAACAGTCGGGCAGACAGAGCTCTGTGCTGAATTTCAGAGCAAGCAGCAAGGTTGCAGGGCAAATGGGCCCATTCCCAGTCGCAAAGAGCAGAAAAGCTTGATTTCAACTCACTGAGCCACATTGTGTCCAGGACCTAAGGGGCACCACTTTGGAGTCAGGAACACACCTGCTGGCTCCAGGGGCTGGGGCAGGATGTTGGGGAGCCTTTTATGTCCCTGAGGCTCAGATCAGGAGGCCATTAGACTCACCTTTGGAGTCGATCTGCTACTCCTGAGTTCAAGATGAAGTTGCAAGCAGTTCTTCCTCCCCAGACAAGGTGGTGGCAGGTCAGCAAGCAGAGCAGGGCAGCAGGTCTTTCAGAGTAGCAGTCCTTTCAGCAGCACAACAGTCCTTCTTCCGGGCAGAGTATCCACAGGTCCAGAAGGGAGTTGGTGTCTGACGTCTCCTTTTTATACCCTGGTGACCTTGTTCTGGAAAGTGGTAGATGCTTCTGGACAGAGGCTTTGAAGTGCATGGAATTTCCTACCTCTCCTGCCTGTCTCCAAAGTGGCTATAGTGACAATGTGAGGTTGTTAGGTCCTATGTGTGAAGACAGAGGACAGACTATTCAGTTGCAAGTGAGGCTGCCAGCAGATTGCCCACTCAGGCACATCTAATCCCTCTTTTGTGTGACTGTCTGGAAGGAATTAACAAAGTCTAACAGTAAGTTACACCCAATCATGTGACCTAAAACAGGCTACAGACACAAATGGACTAAGGAATGAAAAATGCCAACTTTCTAAAAGTAGCATTTTTAAAATTGTGATTAAAAACCTGACTTTACCACGAAATAGGGCTTTTCAATACAATTCAAAAGACACCAAAATGACATAGCGGCTTGCTCCCAATTGGAAATTACAGCTTATTAAATGTAATTAGGTATTTCCAATGTTATCCTAAGGGAGGCATTGGCCTCACTGTAGTGAAAATTAATGTAGGAGTTTTTTACTAGCAGGACACATAAAGCTAAAATGCATATGTCAAACCCTTTACTTACACAGCACCCTGCCCTATGGGCTGCCTAAGGCCCTCCTTATAGGTGACATATATGTAATACAAGGGGATTTTAACAGGTTTTAAGTATTGCTAAGAGGTTTTAAATGCCAATTGAACATGACAGTTTAAAATTGCATTCAGGATGCAGTGGCAGGCCTGAAACATGTTTAAATTGATTAGCACCACAGTGAGCTGAACTTTCAGGGCCAAAGTCAGACTTTGTGGAGCATAGCAAGTGGAAGCAGGACCTATGGAGTTACGTCCAAAGACCACTGGGGACATGTTTGTTAGTATGGAGGAGGAAAGAGGGGGACCCATGGGGGACATTGCCTATGCCAGTGCCAGCGGGATAGCTCTGAGAGACTTTTAGTGTCCATTGTTTTGTGTTCTATATGAGCGATGAGCCCTCATGTACCTTGCATCTTCCTCCCCCTGAAGAGCGTTGCACTGCTCAACCCAGAGACTCAGGTGCTGAAAGGATAGTACTTTGTCCAGTTACTCAGTACCCATAGTAGATCGATCACTGGGATAGCAGGAGTAAAAGGCACAGCCCCCACAGTTAGGCCCAGCAACCTCTGCCTGACTTATGGCCCTGTGAAAGGGGGTCTGACACTATGTGTAACCTATTTCGGTCCATCTACTCTAGAAACTGACGGCTTTTTTAGACACATTTAGAGACAGATTTACAAGGCCCTATTACATCTGAGTGTCACATTAGCGTCCTTTTTTTACGCTAATGTGGCATTAAGGAGGCCAATCTCCTTTGCCATATTTACAAAGTGATGCAATGCTGGCATTATGCCACTTTGTAAACTCATGCACAACATTATACCTGTCCCAGGTATAATGTATGCAAGGGGTGTTCCCACGCAGGGAGGCCACAAAAATAGCACAGTGAAATCTACAAGGTTTCACTGCACCATTTTCTGTAATATTAATGCCTTCTCAGGGCAGGTATTAATGTGACAGGCCCATATTATCCCATGGGCCTCCCTAGTGCTTTGCTGCTGTCACCCTATAATTTATAGAGCTAATCCAGCAAAGTGCTGCAGTAGCGTCATAAATGATGACACTATTGTGAAAACGAGCACCATGATGTGCTGTATTGTAAGTAAGGTGCATACGTGGTGTCATTAGGTGGCCCAGGGGGCGCAAGGAAAGTGGTGCATCAAAACTGATGTGCCACTTTCTTGTAAATCTGACCCATAGTTTCCTACAGTGTTCCTGTTTTTGAACTTGAAAGTGAAGCTGTTGTACCCCAACAATTTTAGAGATTCTTCATTATATCCTTCTGTGTTACTGTCTCATTTTACTAGTCAAGCCTCAACTTTGTTTCAAACGTTTTCTTAAAATCTCCTATTCAACAGTGGTATAAGGTGCTAAGAGTTGAATTCTTGTATCATCAAATGTCATGTGGCATAGGTGTATTCTTAATGTTCCCATTGACTATAGATGTAAAATAAAATTGTTTTGCATTCGAAATATCACTATTATTTGATTTGTCATTACTAGATGACTGCCCTTCATCTATCTCAAAACACTTAAGCCTTTTTAGGGGCACAGAAGGAGAGCACTTCTAAAACTGCCTAAAGCACTAAAAAGCTCCAGCTTCCATTACACTGCATGGAATTCACCTGTGTACTGCGCCCAGGCGATGACTAGAACCACCAGTGCCCATGAGAACCTCAATGATGCCAGGTTGGGCATCTCCTCTTGGCTGTTCGGGTGGTAAAAACAGAACTTTCAGTGCCACTATTGCAAGGTTGCCACATTAATGCTGATATTGCCTTAATAGATCAGGAGCTAGGAACCTTTGTACTAAACCTCCTGTGTTACCTGACACCTTTCTATCTGATGGCAATGCCTAACACTCAGGCATAGGATGGGTAGGATCCTTGCTCATTGAGTTATTTATCCATGAGCCTCCAAACGTGGCTCTAACAACTCCTCTCATGTCTTTCTTGACAACAAACTGTAAATGACCAACACAGGATTCCTTCTAATGCAGGCATCAAGTAAGGCAATAATTCTTCTATGTGTAAACTTGGGCACCCCCAAACTTTTCTAAGCCTTGCCTGTGTGAGTCACTGGCTCCAACACTTCTCTCTGATAACATGATTAAAGTCCTCTTTGAACAATTGCATAATATGCTTCTGTCATAGTTTGGACTCTTGCTCTGGACGAGACTGCTGGTTCGAGGATGACAGTACTTATGTTTGTAGGTGACTATGCCTATCCTGCAACAAGTCGCAACTGTAGTCCCAACCCCCCTGGCTCACTAGCAGTACCTAACCAAAATCCCAAACAGTTAAAGTTGATTTGTGGCAGTCTTTATGCATGGACTCAGAAGTATGACATCTCAGGGAATGTCTTGGTTAAACAGAGATTACCCCTTTCTCACAGATATATCATGTCTCAACCAAACACAGGCAATAACGAAGAGGCAGTAATGTTTCAATAGTTTTTATTTAATACAATCTGTGGTAAATCGCATGGGCTGCAATCGTTAGTATAATGAACCGTGCAAGAAACAGAATTGTAAACACAAAGGTCATGATTAGAAAGACCCCCACCATCTTGCAATAGCATAAAGAGAGATCGAGTGTGTGAAATGTCCTAATACCCTACCATAAGAGGCCTAACCTTCTACCTAGAAGAGAGCTGGGTATGTTAAACCTAAACTGCCAATGCCATGTCCCTGGAAGAAGCCCCCAACCCTTGTTACCTTGGAATGAGGTCTTGTGCTCAGACTCCGAAGGAACACGAAGTCTGGGTCAGCGTCAAGGCGGCGTGCAGCATCGATAGCAGCGATGGTATCTGGTTGGAATCCCTCTGATTATCTGTCTAAAGTGGGATGTATTTATACAGATCTACTTGGACCCCTGATGTAGGTTGTACCAAAACAATAGATAACACAGCATGCTTGGAACGGTAATTTCTAATGTGAGCACCTACAGTTAGTTTGTCTTTTTCGCAGGAGTTGACACCTTAGCGCGGTGACACTGATAACATAAATCTAAACAGAATGACCTAACTATGTATAAGGCAGCCATCTTTGAAGAATTAAATAAATAAATGGTCTAAGACAGAGCAAGCTAAGTAGGTTAAAAGTCACTAGGTGACCGGGGCACGAGTCTGCAAGCCAAAGACTAAGCTATCTCCTGTTATCCCATTAAAACAAACTAGGATTCACTACACTTTCTTCATTAGAAAATACAATGAATACGTTGATTTCCTTAGTTAAGGATTTACCTTCCAAATGTGACTACAGCTACCCTTCAATCTTATGTCCAACTCCTGTACAAAGAATTAATGGACCAACTAGTTCTACTGCTGATTCTACCCACTTTCCTTGGTTACTCGCTACCTTTTCTCCTCCCACAACTCACATATCCAGTGATGGTATACCCGGTGCTATAACTGTCAATATTGTTCTACCAGAAAATTGTATATCACATCATCCTGGTGAACCCTTTGTACGTAAGCCCCCACAATCTCAGGAGAGTGGTTCTTGTTCCGCTCCACTATTGTTACATTCACAGTCCTTACACCTCTCTTCTGAAGTTACTCGAAATATCCTGCTTCTGGCTGATGTCCTCTCTTGATTCCAAAATTGAAGATACTGCACAATTAAGAATAATGTTGTCTATTGGTCCATTTCCTAAATGGGGCGCTAAAATATTTTAAAAACATAAATATGATTGGACGAGTTCCCAGGATATGGAACAGCCCACCCTTATAGGAGGGGAGTAATTTCCAACTAAAACATTTGGTTTGCAACATCCTCTACAAAATGACACAACTGTAGCATCCCTACAGAAGAGTTTGATGTTATACCCTTACAGGACACTTGGGTAGTCTCAAACTATTGCACTGGACAGTTATACTTCCTTTCTTATACCTGCAACGTCTTCTTCATCTGGAAGAGTTAATGGCGGGCTCTTAAAGCTGGTTTCTGTGACACTCAAGTGTAAAATCTCTTTTTAAGATAGCAAATTGTGTATTTTTTTAAGTATATTTCTCCATTATAAAAAAAAAAAAATTGTTGCTTGTGAATTTCTATAATGATATTTTTAACAAAAATCTGGCTAGTCATTTTATGTTACCTTCTTTGATATTAGATGATTTTACCAGTCATTTCTCACATTCTTGTTACTCATATATTGTGAGCTTGTGATGCAAAGCCTGTCATTTTAATGTATCCTATGTACACAATCTGTTAAATGGTAGACCCTTCAATTTTTCAAATGATCTGCAGGGTATGGATCCGAATAACACGTTACTGGATGTTGATTTACTAAAATGTTCTAAATGTACTCCTCTTGATGCTGTTAACCTCTAATTCTAAGGTGAAAACCTGTATAAGTATCATTGATTACATGCTCTTGTCTGCTGGGCTGAGTAATATTGTTAATATCTTTACTAAATCTGTTAACACTTTGAGTGATCACAACACTCTTTATATTTGTTTTGCTTGGCCTACTTGTAAAGGTAACAAAATCTCCTCCTACCCTTTGGTTAAGAGAATAACAGACCATGCTCACAGAATCAAATGTGCATTATTGAATCCAACTTGTTTGTTACTGATGTATCATTCACTTTTTTGTTGTCTAAATTTTGAAGGGGATTTCACCTCAAAGCTATGAACTGCTAATCACAAAGGTAAATCTAACTTTTGTACAAAATGGTTAGATGTTACCTGTACTTTGGCACTTCAAAAGTTACACTTTGCATTAAAGATAATTCCCTGTGTTAACACCATAGTCATAGACTGTACACAGTCTTATAAACCTGATATTAAGGGCCTGATTTAGAGTTTGGAGGGTGGGGAACCCATCACAAATGTGACAGATATCCTTTCCGCCGATTTCTTTAGGGTGTAGTATGATCGTAATACGGCAGACGGAATATCTGTCACGTTTGTGAAAGAGAAACCCTATCTGCCAAACTCTAAATCAGGCCCTAAGTCTTTTGCCTGATCATGGTGCCTGTTGAAACATTATTAGCTCTGAGCTTCTACGATGTAGGAATAATCCCAAAACTGAATCATCTATTCTACCATAAGAATAGGTCTCTCACAGCAGTGACATTTACTTGGTATTCAGTGACATTACTGAACTGACAGTCACCTCCATAAGTCTCCTCTTCATTTACCGCAGGCCCAATTTTTGTTTTGCTATGAAAATGTGGTAATACTATTACCAATAATCTGAAGGGAAATATGCCAGGCCCGATGGGTTATCTATTGATATATATAAACATAATATTGAATTATGGACTCCAAATATAACCAGCACAATAAATGCTGCTTTGTCCTTGAAGCTTCCCCAAATCTAGTCCATGGTATTTTGGTGCCAGTCTACAAAAAGAGCACTAAATCTGACACTACTTATTACAGACCAATCTCAATGACTGCATCTATTGTGAAATAAGTAAGAGGAGTATTAATGGCCAAATTGTCACAATCGGTGCATGCAAATATTATAATATCTGCTCTACAATATGATTTTCGCCCTGGACTTGGCACTATTGTTCAATGCCTTAATTTGTATTTACTGGTGAATAAGTGTACATTTGCCAAGCATGCATCCGCCACCTGGGTTTTCCTGGACCTGAGCTTTGCCTTTGACAATTAACAGACCTAAATTGTGGTCCAATTTGTCTTCCCTGGGTGTAGATTAATCTATTTTAATTTTTCTGTGTTAGTTATATTGGGATATCACTTCCAGGCTGAGGTAGGGTTGTGAAGGTGAATACACAGACTTTTTTGATTTAAGCAGGACACTTTTGCAAGACTGTATTTTGACATCTTTATTTTTCATTTCAAATATAAGAGGACCAGGCCATTCCTGGGTGTACACAGTAAGAATATGCTCTTAGTTGTCTCACATGCTATGTCTGTGATGCTATATGCTAGCAACTTATTTCTGTTAGGTTGAACTGAGAACGACCTAAAGACACTTCTAGATCCTTTTGTTGACTTTATGGACTAGTTTCACTTGTCTACATGTCTAAAACCTTTAACCTGGTATCTGGGTCGTAATGCCATGAAACCTAGGTCTTCATACATTAAAGAGAAAGGTGTTAGTAAGGCTAGTGTTTTCCCCTATCAGATATGAGTTTTGATTCTCACACTAAGGGTCACATTTACAAAGCACTTTTCTATTTGCAAATGAGCTGATTCACAGAATCAGCCCATTTGGAAGTAGAAAAATGCTTTTTGGGATGTACAAAGCCCAAATTGTGAGTCTGTAACTTGCTATTGACTCGCGATTTGGATGTTGCAATTTGGTATAAGGAAAGGCGTGTAGAGGGCGTCCTTTCCTAATACCATATCTGAAAGGTAGGTACGAATGTTTTCTGACCAAATTGCAGTCACAAAACATTTGCAGTTTACAGTCAATAGAAAGTTGGTGGTAAGCCATTCGCAAATGGGAATATTATCACAATATTACCGCAATCTGTGACCCATTGGGAATGGCCATCACTCACACGGATGATGGCCTGCTGGGGTTAGCAGACCACCATATCTGTGACTGCTTTTTTAATAAAGCAGTTATAAAAAGATGAAAACCTTTTCTTTTCATTTTTTCAGAGCAGGCAGTGGTCCATAGGACCACTGCCTGCTCTGAAAAAATGTTGGCGCCTCTATTCACAAAGAGTAAGGTGTCCCTTGGGGATCCCTTCCGATTTGCAAATGGGTTACTGCCTCATTCAAGGAGTCAGTAAAGTATGAATGTTTTGCAACAGCATTCTGTTTGCAAAACATTCATACATGGCCCTGGTACTCGCTATTAGGAAGGGACGCCCCTTACACACCCCTTCCAAATACTGGCTCACAAATCCTATTATTCAAGTCAGTAATAGCTACTGACTTGCAAAATTGAGTTGGTACATGCCAAAATATATTTTAACAGTCGCAAATGGCCCAATGGGCTGTCTGCGAACAGTAAAATACATTCGACATCTGGCCCTCAGTCCCCTGTCCTGAAGTTAAACAAAATGATATATAAGGGGGCAGGGTATGGATGACATGCCCACCAGGACGAGTGGGGGCACCCAGATGAACCCTCCAGGGCAACAATTAAAAATAAATCATTGTTTTTTGCCATGATGCCACAGGACTCCTGCTTGATCATAGCGAAAATAAGATAGTGGTGGCCATATTTTTATATTTATGGGGAGGGGGCGTGAGTAAGTTCCCCCTTCCCCAGCCCATTTTGGGCCTTAGGAACCCCATGTCCCTGGGCTTGGCATATTTAATTAAGGGGACTGGAGCGCATAGCCACCCTACCTGAACCAACACCATCCTCCGGGTACAGATTGAAAAATAAAGTGGAGGGAGGCAGCAAGGCCACCTCACAGGGCCTTAAAAAGGCCCTGGGGACCTCATCCCCCAGGGCCATCACTACAGCTGAGCATTTAATGTTTCTGGGCACCTGATCCCACAGCGCCGGCTCAGTGAATGTGTTCCAGGAAGCCCACCCTCAGGACACAGTAGTTTTCCGCCTGTACTACCGCAGGCAGGGAAATGTTTTTGATCCCATCTGGCGGTAGGATTTATAAATCTCCTACCAAATGGGAGAAAACATTAAGGGGAAGATTTATAAGCACCCCCTTAATGCCGCCTAAGCATCATTTGTATGATGCTAAGGCAGCATTAAGGTGGCCATTCCCCCATGCCATATTTACAAAGTGCATGCCCCATGGACATCCAGCAATTCCGGTCAGCCTGGGCTTTTCCTATTAGAAATCATGCACCAGACTGCACCGCCTCGTAGCAGAGAGCAGATGTCACTACTAGCGGTGCCTGAAATTTACTTGATTTGCTTTCTCTTAATTACACAAAGTTTCAGCAAAATTACACCTAATTACGCAAAAATGCAAATCTGTCAATCGATATTTCAATGTTGCACTGAGCACAATACGTAAGTAACTTGAGCAACATAGTTTTTCTTATTGTACAGTTAATTAAAACCTTAACGAACAAGCTTAACCATTACAAACAATCAGAGCAGCAACTGAAACCAGAAAACCCCAAGGTAAAACCAGAGAGTACAATTAAAAAGTCTCCAATGCAAAGCAGTCATTTTTTTAAAGACAAGTATTTCATAACAATTATTTTAGCATTAGAGAAGGCGAGCAACGTGCACAGGGGAATAGCGGGATATCCTGCAATTGCTTCAGATATTGTCACCTGTCATTCGCAGATTGCATTATACAGCATCAAAAAGCATTTACTTTTAAGTTGATTCAGTTGCTGTCACAAAGAGCCCCCCAAAGAATGATGTAGGGACTACAGTCATGCATGGAGAGTCCTAATGTAGGGATCACACAACGTGCATGCCAGAGCTATTATGACATGCATTTTGTGACGCACTAAAAAGAAAACTGGAGCGTGCGAAACACAATGCTGGAATGTCCCCTGGTTACGGTGCATAATAACAGTGACAGGAGCATTGCAGTATGGTTTTAAGCGCCCAGGGAAAAAAGTGAGCTATGCAATGAACAATAAAGGGGAATCCCAAATATGACTCCGGTGTGCTTTCCGGACATTCCGCAATGTGCGAAGTACGGAAGGTGCTAGTGCAAGCAGGAAGTTCCCCACGGCGAAGTGGCAGCTGCGCCAAGATGTGCCTCGCATGGATCTATTCCCGGGCAGCTGATGCAGAGCGGCAGCGCAGAGTACCCCACATGTTTCTCAGATGTTGTGCAGTAGCTGAAGTAATCAGATACTAAAGCTCAATTTTTTGCGACACACATGGAATTTGCGGAGCCCAGTTTCCCTGCTGGCACCGGGAGGAATGCAACACTTTAACCTTCAGTATAGTATTATCAGGATTCAGACTAGCTTTTACGACCTGACAGCAAGCTTGAGCTCCTACACGAATAGAATAACTATGAAGGAAGATTTGTCTTTGATGCAGCAGGTTCGGGCAGATGCATAGAATGTGAATAATGGTTTCCTTTCCCAATCTGCAGAGTCAGCACAATACATCGTGGGAGTCTGTGTGGCGACATGCCAGAAGAGGAGCCCAGAAGTACCACTCCCCCAGTTTAAGTGCAACTAACCAGGCCTTTATTCACAATGGGTATGTGCAAGGGGTATAGTTCTGTTGTTTGCTACGGGTGTAAGCGTTTACTACTGACCAGGCATGAGAGAAATTACTCTGTGTTGCAATGTCCTTTATTTTTGATAACTTTGTTGCGGTGGCTGTTGTAAGCTTTTTAAAGATCTGCTGCTAGAGATGTTTGCCCCAAGCCTCAATGAGTGAAAATTCTGTTAGTTCGTCGTCGAGGAAGCTCTTAAAGGATGAGGTTGAGCCTGCACCTGCTAATTCCAGCCGTATTAGGCGGCGCATGGAGTCTTGTGTGGCAGATCTAAGCCAATGACAAAAAAGTAAGAATGAAACGCTTCTGCCTCAGCACTGTTTTACTATGTTGAACTTGAGCCTTATTTGTGCCAAGGAAGCTCTCTGCTAGTCGAACAGCAGCTTTGTAAATTTGAGTGATGCAGTTGTCCAAAGTAGTGGCCTCCCTTCCCAGAGTGATATCACTCCCAAAGGATAGTGCCGGGATGACCTTACCTTTCATCACCTGGAGGGCAGGGTCAAGGCTCGGTCCAAGCAAATTCTGTGAAACAGATAAAAGAGTGAACATGAGACTGGTGCCTTGGTTTTTATAGTATGTAAATGTGAGCAACGGCTGCTCGTATTCTGACCATTTGCGCTATTGCCCTCTCACAGTAAGATTTTGCTGTAAACAGCACGTAATTATGTGGCACAGTTTAAGTGCTCAATTTAGATTTTGACTGTGCCTAGTCACCACACAGGACACCCTGATATCAGCCAATGAAAATAATCAAGGAATGACTCTCCCAGCTGAAGGTGTCCTCATCTTTTAATTCATTATACATCCTTAGCTTTCTGTGTGACATTGGAATAAAAAGGACTTTACTGGATTAGATTGCATTACATCTTGATCTCAACTACCCCCCTTCCTCCATTTCTGTCCACACATGTCTTTACTATTGTGTTCCACAGGGTTCCACTCTTTCACATGTTCTTTTTAAAACCCCCCTCAGCCCGCTGTCAAAAATAACCAAATCACAACCTCTCCTACCACAACTAGGCAAATACCAACCAGAAAATTCTCAAACTGGAATACACTGCAGACCTGGATTCCTGCTTCCTAAGCTACTGTCTATTTGCAGTGGATTACCCAAACACTTAAAATTCAACTCACCAAAAACTGATATCATCACTTGTGAAAAATGTACCTTGCACCACCCTAATGCCCAAAGACCCTGGAACCACGGCCTTCCTATGGCAGCTGTCTAGAAAGTATGACAAAGGACACCAAACTCTCTTCCATGTGCTTGGTAAGCAAGGTTGGCAAATAAAGTTAGTAAATCATCTTCTTCAGCATGAGGAGCTTGCAATGCATCTTTGGTATCTTGGCTTGCCTTGTACACTGTGGCTGCCATCACCATAATTCCTTTCTGCCTGGATTAAAGTAATAGAGTGAGACATTGTGCCCCAGTCCATGCTCTATTCAGGCCACACAGCAATCAGAATGTCGTCAGCAGACTTCTACTGCATCTTTTTTCATTATAGAACCAACACTCTGCAAGTTATTTACTGGCTCCCACTGCCCAAATCCAATCTCTTTCAAGGCAAGAATATTCTTCAGGACCATCTTGGGCCTCCCACAGTGAGGTTTGTAGAGATGTAATGCATTCATTTCAGACATATGTGACTCTCAAAATTGAGTCAGATGTCTTCTTGATGCATAGTCAGATAGCACAGACAGACAGGACAGCATGATTTTGTGCCAGATTACCTTCAGTAGCATCTTTGATGGGAGTCGGTCTTATACAACTGTGAGTGCAGGGAAAGGAAGAGCCAATCTTTGAATTCCTTAGTGTTGGGTAATCGAAGGTTTCATCAATGTGCATGATTAGATTTATCTCTGAATCACAAAGGTATCTACTACAGTGCTCTGCTGCAAGCCATTTTACTTGCATTTGAATACACAGGAACAATAATGTCAGCACTGACCCGTATGAGATTTTCAAGCCCACATTGAAACCTGAATAATGTTCAACATTAATAAATATGCAGAGTCTTTATTAACGTGATGATTCAGGCTGCTGGAGAGCCATCTTCTCCCACACTCTTTGTCATAGGTTCCCACTTAAGGAATTGTGCACAACCTGTGGGCAAATCAGGGGCATAACATAGTCCCCTGCTGCCCCTGTGGTGCAGAGGCCTGCTAGCCATTCAGGGAGCCCCTAACTAGTGGGCCCCCATTCAGCCTAAGACCAAGGAATATGTGTAAGAAATGGGTGACACATAGACTCCTTATCACATTTCATAGGGGGCCCATCATTTTAATTAAGTCACTGGAGCAAATTTGTGTGTCTTTGGAGGGATAGCCGCTAGTACAAAGTTTTCTTCTTACTGGGGGAAGCTTTAAATAAAGTGGACTGACTTGGATAAATTCAGAGGAGATGGGGCTTTGGTCCTCACCTTTAGTGATTTCCTGATGCTGGTCACAGTGCTGTAAGATGTGTAGGAGGGGTTCACATTTTGGTGAGAGTAAATGCTGAGTTTTAAACATGGTAAGACATTCTGTGACCACCTGCTTGACAGAACTATTCAGCCTGAAACAGTGATTGCAAATTTCTAGTTGAGGCAGTGCATATGTGTCTCGCCTGCCCAACTAGGGTGTTCTAGTAGTGTCAGGGTCACAGTGCTCCTAAAGTGATCTCTATTAGTGTTCTTTTATTTTTATACTTTATTTTATTTTGATCAGGTTTTTCCTCATATTTATTGTGGATTATGTCAGGTATATCAGTTTTAATTTCATTAATATATTTATTGAGACATTTAGTAGAGAATCTTTTCCTTACATATTTTTAGTATCCTCATTTAGACCTCATATACAAATGGCTTGTTTTGATGCAAAGGCCCATTTCCATGAGGCCACATAAAGTCACTCTGATGTCATGGCCTTGTAGATTTGGAGTAAGAAAACGTAGCACAAGTCACTTCATTGCCTTACTTTGGGTCAAAGAGACATTCCATGGGTATTGTGGTGGGTTTTCCTGGGAAGTGCAGGATTTCACATTCAAAAGATACTTTACTTTGAAGTAGGCCTACTTCAAAGGAGAAATTGGGTATAAGAAGGGCACCCAAAACCACAGACTTTAGAACACTTCTGGAAACAAGAGGAACCTCTGCCTGGAGAAGAGCTGAAGAGCTGAGGAGAAGTGCTGCCCTGCCTGTGACTGTGCTTTGTGGAGCTATCCTGCAGTTGCTGCTTCTGCCAGAGTAAGAGGGCAAAGACTGGACTTCGTGTGCCTTCCATCTTGAGAAGAAATCTCCAAGGGCTTGATTTATTGCTTGCCTCCTGTTGTTTGAAGTCTCAGGGACAACAAAGACTTCTCTCTGCCAGCACCTGGAGTCTCTGGAGAGACTCTTGCTCTGACAAGTGGTGCCCTATCCAGTCCCTGGGCCCTTGAAAGGAAAGCTGGTGGAAATCCAAGGAAATCGACTTCGGACCGATGCCGCTGCTGAATCCGGTGACGCCGCCTGCACCACACGCCGTGACATTCATTGGAACGCAACCCTCTTCGCAGGTCCGACGCCGCTGCAGCCCCGCTGAAGTCCGCGACTCCGTGGAAGTCGCCGCACCACTTCGTGACCGACGCCGCTCGAAGTGCGCGGATTCAATGTTTCGCACCTACGCAGCGATCCCCGACTTCGCGCATCAACTTGTTTTCACTCTTCACCAAAGGTACTGTACTTGGGGGTCTACGCGACTCCGTGTCCGGCGCCGCTGGTGTCGGCTTGTTGGGAACGACTCCTTCATGACGCCGTGTTAACACCTCATCAAAGCATTTTGTGTTTCTAAACGCTATTTTCGAGTTTAATCTTTAAAAATTCATAACTTGACTTGTGTATGTTGGATTTTTGTCGTTTTGGTCTTGTTTTGTTTAGATAAATATTTCCTATTGTTCTAACCTGGTGTTATGTCATTTTGTAGTTTTTTCATTAAGTTAATGTGTGTTGGTACAAATACTTTACACCTAGCACTCTGCAGTTAAGCCTACTGCTCTGCCAAGCTATCAAGGGGGTAGGCAGGGGTTAGCTGAGGGTGATTCTCTTTTACCCTGACTAGAGTGAGGGTCCTTGCTTGAACAGGGGGTAACCTGACTGTCAACCAAAGACCCCATTTCTAACAGAAGGGCATCAAGAATGCGACTAAGACTTGGTCTGCAAGAAGGGCATTATAGGTCTTGCCCTGCAGGCTCCCAGACCTCAACATCCCATACGGGATAGCTAAAAGAGGGAAGCAAATGTTTGATGTGAAGCAGGTGCTCAGATAAGCCGATTCTGATACAGTTTACCAGTGCATAAAATATAAGACATACAAATGTTGATTGAAAAGATAAACTAACATACATGCTAGGTGAGTGAACCAGTAAGCACAGATGCTGACTCGAAATTACAAAACACATCTCTGCTTATTCTGAATATGTCCCAGCATATTGTAGATAATGGACCAGCATGAAAAGAAGTTATGTAAAAAGAAGGCCTGACCAGAGGATGCGAGTAAACAGTTGGGAAAAAAAATATAATGCTTTTGGCTATTATGCAAATATGGTTGATTCTGTGCAGTGGGTAGGAGTGTACGTATTGGCCAGAAGGACTCTCTAAGTAACCATGGGCCAGATGTGGCAAAAATAAAAATTGCGACTCGCATTTTGCGAGTTGATGCGACTCGCAAAATGCGAGTCGCAATATGTAATGCCAGAAAAAAAAACGATCCGAATTTGCGACTCGCAGCCGGACTGTGCAAGTGTGCAAAAAACAAAATCGCAATTAGCGAGTAGGTGTCGCAAATTGCGATTACCCTGAAAATTGCTTACAGGTGCAGCAGAACACTCCAGAAACCACACCAGAACACTCTGGAAACACTTCCTGGCACATGATGATGACATCACAGCCAGGAAGTTTACAAATACACCTGGGAGGAGGGCGGACCAAACCCTTTTATAACTGCCGGTTTTCACACAGAACAAACAGCAGCTGCCATGGAGGGAACCCCAAGAAAGAGGAAGCTCAAATTTTCTGAGAGGGAGCTGGAGGTGCTGACAGAGGAATGCTGTCAGCACTATGATGAGCTATTTGGGAGAGCAGCCCTCAATGTTCCTGAGGCCACAAAAAAACAACTCTGGCAGGACATTCAGGATAAGATCAATTCCCTGGGGGTGAGCCACAGGACAATCGAGGACATCAAGAAGAGGTGGTATGACCTCCGCTCCCGGACCAAGGAGAGGGTGGCTGAAAGGCTCCGGGAGATGAGAGGCACAGGAGGGGGACCATCGTCTGTGCCACCACCCACACCCCTGGAAGAAAGGGTGGAAGAAACATTGGAGCAGGAGGCAGTGTGTGGATTTGGGGACCTGGACACCTCAGAGCCCAGCACATCAACCGTGTACCATGTGATATGCCTGTACCCCTATCAATGCCATACCCCCACCCACCATGTACACAGGTGCATGCACAACCAATATAGCTCCATTTCAGGGTAGAAAATGCCAGAAAGTGCATTATGGGAAATGTAGTCAAGTAGGCAGTTCATAGGCAAATGTTTATTAGGAAGTGTGCAATAGATAGTAGACACTGACAGTCTGTTCCCCATGTCCCACAGGTCTCCAGCAAGACACCCCCAACACTCCAAGCACCCAGGCCCAGGAGGACACCCCAGGACCCGCCAGCACCCCCACCTGCACGGTCAGCAGCATCCCTGCAGTAGCCACACCTGCTGCAACAATTACGCAAGAGGCTGCCCCAGCAACAGGCAGGGAGGACACAGGTGGGAGCACAGGGCAGCCACCGCTGCGCAGGCGTCGCAGGTCAAGTCCATCTGGGCTGCAGTCTGCATCCGGGATACTTCCTCCAACCACCAGTGAGGCACATCTGCTGCGTGGTCAGCACCTGCAGAACAGAATTTTGGGCAGAATTAGTGGTGTGCTGCACCACTTTGTGCGAAACAACCATGCCAGCATGCAGCACCTCAACAGACGTATGGACATGATGTGCCAGAACACTGGGACCTTGCCCTTGCCATTAGGGAACTGGCGGGAGGACTGCTTGCCCAGGCAGAGGCTGGGCGGCGCAGAGATCGGCAGATAATGCACAGACTGGACAGGATGGCCACATCCATCGGCAGGCTCGCCATGAATACCACAGGCCTGTCGAGGAGGACAGTTGGGCTGCAAGTAGAGATGGGCCATTTCGCTGGGGATGTTGCTAGGGGCCTGGGACGTCTCACCCACATCATCGAACTGATGGAGACACGGGAAATGTCGAGGGCCACAGGGGAAACACCCCAAGACAGTGAGGAGGGCTCAACAGTGAGCAGTGTCTCTGCCACTGACAGCAGGGTGCTCAGGAGTGGTAGGCAGAGCACCACGGAAGCAGCAGGGACCAGCCAGGCTGGCAGGAGGGGCAGAAGATCGTAGAGAACACCCAGGACCATTAAATGTGGCACATGGCGTTAATGTGCCACATGACTGGTTGGCATTTTCCTGCCCATGGACAATTTCGACTTGTATATAGTTTCTTAATTACACAAATAAAACAGTTATTTTTGTTCCACTTAACAAATGGAGTTTTTGGTTAATAGGTGAGTATGGTGGGAGTTGACACGTACCGTCCAAAATATTGTGTTGCAATGTGGTCCCGTCTCAGTCTGCCTTGATTAGCTATACTCCGATCCCCATGATGGCGATGTGGTTGTTCTTGCTCTTCATCATCCGGATCTGGGTCTGCAGGGGTGAGAGGTAGCCCACGTCGGGTGGCTATGTTGTGGAGGATGGCGAATGCGACCACAATTTTGAATGCGGTAATGGGGGTGTATTGGAGGGCACCTCCACTGCGGTGGAGGCATCTGAATCTTGCCTTCAGGAGTCCGAAGGTGCGCTCTATCAGGTTCCTGGTCCTCTTATGTGCACTGTTGTATTGCCTCTCTGATTCAGTGCTGGGTGTTAAAAACTGAATCATGATCCAAGGCCTGAGAGCATATGCACTGTCACCTGTTGGGCACAAAAGTACACGGTTAGGAAGTCCAGATTGTCGTGCACAGTGACCTGTGTGTATGTCTGCAAGTGTCTGTGGCTCTACCTAGGAGGTAACCGTCTCCGAATTCCCCACGTTCCAGGCGTTGATGTATCCCACTATGCCTAAAAATGTATGAGTCATGGGTACTGCCTGGAAACTTAGCTACAATGTCGGTGATGACATAATGGGCATCACAAACAACCTGTATATTGAGTGAGTGGGTACACTTTCTGTTGCGGAAAATGTGTTCAAGATTTGCAGGGGGGCATATTTGAATGTGTGTCCCATCTACACACCCTATGACATGGGGAAAGTGGGCAATGCGGTAAAAGTCCAGCTTGGTGCTGTTCATTTCTGCATCATTCCTTGGTAAGTATATGAAGTGAGACATGTGCGTGACTAAGGCATCTAGGAAGGCCCTGAGGAACCTTGACACTGCACTTTGGGATACCCCACCTGCCACAGCAATGACCCCCTGATAGCTCCCTGAGGCCAAGAGGTGCAGTGAGCATAGTACTTGCACATGCGTAGGAATGGCGCAGCCACGCAGAGTCTGGTGTTCTAGCTGTGGTTTCAGTAAATCTATTAATTCTAGTATGGCTGCGCTGCTAAGGCGGTATTTGTCATAGATCTCCTCTTCAGTTTGCTGAAAAAGAGTCTGCCTGGTTCTATATATCTTCTCCTGTCTGTGGCCCCTCCTCCTCCTCTGCTGGGCTGCGTAGACTCTCCTCCTCACTGCTATCAGGTATATCTCCGCCATCTTGAGTAACCCAGATGGCTTTTGGGTCCCCTTTTATACTTTGGTAATGGTTACCACCTGCTCTGAGTTAGTGGTAAATGGGACATGCAAACTGGGCTTTTTGCGACTAGTCGCAATTTGCGAGTTGCAATTGCATATGATTTGCGACTCGCAAATTGCGACTTGCTATAGCTACAGACAAGAATTATACTATTCTGAATGATGTGATTATGAAATTCCAAGACGAGATTAAACAGAGGAAAGCTAGGAAACTTAGGAGAGATGAATTGGATTATATTAACGGGAGAGTTTTTACGTTCTCGCGGAAATATGATCATTTGATAAATAGTGGGACAGCCACAGGGGAATCCATTATCTCAATGGAATCTCCATCTACATCGAGGAGTAGTTCAGCTACTAACATTAGTGATATAGGATCGAGTGAACCACATGTGGAATCAAGTTCACAAGGAGTGCGTTTTTTACAAGAATTAAAGAGAATAAAACAGGGGAATTGGGAACTAAATCAAAGAAAGAATCGAGTAGGAAGACCAGAAGAGGGAAAAGAGGAGGAAAAAAGCGAAACATACTCAGGGATGAAAACAAGATCACTGGACAAAAAGATGTAGAATTATGTACAGAGGTTAAGAATAATGTAGTGAATTTGTCAAATAAAGAGTTATCTTCATATATGATATCTTTGCTAAATAAGGGTCTTGGTTTCTGTCCATCTTCTAAGGGAGATATTTGTAATTCCAAAATAGACCTGTATAAATTTGTAAGGAAATTGAAACTTAAGAAATATTTTTATTCTAGAAAGATTGAATTGCAATATTTAGAATTCTGTTTTTGTTTATACTAGATGTGTAATAAGATCTGCATACATAATTGAAACTAGAATTGGTTTTTGCGTTAATATTACGTGTGCAAGTGTATTTATGTGTGGGGTCGCAACGGATGCGACTCGCAAACGGGTTCCATCGCTTTTTGCGAGTCGGAAATGGGCTTTTTGCATCCCATTTCCGATTTTGCACTGTCGCAAATTGCGATTCTGCCCGTTTGCGAGTCGCTAACCTTTGCTACATCTGGCCCCATGTTGCTTAACCACTTCGCTGCCAGGCCTTTTCCCCCTCCTGTGCCAGGCCTTTTTTTGCCTATTTGGGGCAGTTCGCGCTTAGGCCCGCATAACTTTTTGTCCACATAAGCTAACCAAGCCAAATTTGCGTCCTTTTTTTCCAACATCCTAGGGATTCTGGAGGTACCCAGACTTTGTGGGTTCCCCTGAAAGAGGCCAAGAAATTGGCCAAAATACAGGGAAAATTTTGTTTTTTTCAAAAAAATTGGAAAAAGTGGCTGCAGAAGAAGGCTTGTGGTTTTTCCCCTGAAAATGGCATCAACAAAGGGTTTGCGGTGCTAAACTCAGCAGCTTCCCAGCTTTCAGGAACAGGCAGACTTGAATCAGAAAACCCAATTTTTCAACACAATTTTGGCATTTTTCTGGGACATACCCCATTTTTGCAATTTTTTGTGCTTTCAGCCTCCTTCCAGTCAGTGACAGAAATGGGCATGAAACCAATGCTGGATCCCAGAAACCTAAACATTTCTGAAACCTAGACAAAATCCTGAATTCAGCAAGGGGTCATTTGTGTAGATCCTACAAGGGTTTCCTACAGAAAATAACAACTGAAAAAGAAAAATATTGAAATTTAGGTGAAAAAAACATAAATGTTTCTCTACGTTTTACTCTGTAACTTTTCCCTGCAATGTCAGATTATCGAAAGCAATATACCGTTACGTCTGCTGGACTCCTCTGGTTGCGGGGATATATAGGGCTTGTAGGTTCATCAAGAACCCGAGGAACCCAGAGCCAATAAATGAGCTGCACCCTGACGTGCATTTTCATTCTATACCGGGTATACAGCAATTCATTTGCTGAAATATAAAGAGTAAAAAATTGCTATCAAGAAAACCTTTGTATTTCCAAAAAGGGCACAAGATAAGGTGTTGAGGAGCAGTGGTTATTTGCACATCTCTGAATTCCGGGGTGACCATACTAGCATGTGAATTACAGGGCTTTTCTCAAATAGATGTCTTTTTTACACACTCTCCTATATTTGGAAGGAAAAAATGTAGAGAAAGACAAGGGGCAATAACACTTGTTTTGCTAATCTATGTTCCCCTAAGTCTCCCGATAAAAATGATACCTCACTTGTGTAGGTAGGCCTAGCGCCCGTGACAGGAAACGCCCCAAAGCGCAACGTGGACACATCCAAATTTTTGGAAGACAACAGAGGTGTTTTTTGCGAAGTGCCTACCTGTAGATTTTGGCCTCTAGCTCAGCCGGCACCTAGGGAAACCTACCAAACCTGTGCATTTCTGAAAACTAGAAACCTAGGGGAATCCAAGGAGGGGTGACTTGCGGGGCTCGGACCAGGTTCTGTTACCCAGAATCCTTTGCAAACCTCAAAATTTGGCTAAAAAAACACATGTTCCTCACATTTCTGTGGCAGAAAGATCTGGAATCTGGGAGGAGCCACAAATTTCCTTTCCCCCAGCGTTCCCCCAAGTTTCCCGATAAAAATGATACCTCACTTGTGTGGGTAGGCCTAGCGCCCGCAACAGGAAACGCCCCAAAGCGCAACGTGGACACATCCAAATTTTTGGAAGACAACAGAGGTGATTTTTGCGAAGTGCCTACCTGTAGATTTTGGCCTCTAGCTCAGCCGGCACCTAGGGAAACGTACAAAACCTGTGCATTTCTGAAAACTAGAGACCTAGGGGAATCCAAGGAGGGGTGACTTGTGGGGCTCGGACCAGGTTCTGTTACCCAGAATCCTTTGCAAACCTCAAAATTTGGCTAAAAAAACACATGTTCCTCACATTTCTGTGTCTAAAAGTTCTGGAATCTGAGAGGAGCCACAAATTTCCTTCCACCCAGCGTTGCCCCAAGTCTCCCGATAAAAATGATACCTCACTTGTGTGGGTAGGCCTAGTGCCGGCGACAGGAAACACCCCAAAGCGCAACGTGGACACATCCTAAATTTTGGAAAAAAACAGAGGTGTTTTTTGCGAAGTGCCTACCTGTAGATTTTGGCCTCTAGCTCAGCCGGCACCTAGGGAAACCTACCAAACCTGTGCATTTCTGAAAACTAGAGACCTAGGGGAATCCAAGGAGGGGTGACTTGCGGGGCTCGGACCAGGTTCTGTTACCCAGAATCCTTTGCAAACCTCAAAATTTGGCTAAAAAAACACATGTTCCTCACATTTCTGTGGCAGAAAGTTCTGGAATCTGAGAGGAGCTACAAATTTCCTTCCACCCAGCGTTCCCCCAAGTCTCCCGATAAAAATGATACCTCACTTGCGTGGGTAGGCCTAGCGCCGGCGACAGGAAACACCCCAAAGCGCAACGTGGACACATCCTAAATTTTAGAAAAAAACAGAGGTGTTTTTTGCGAAGTGCCTACCTGTAGATTTTGGCCTCTAGCTCAGCCGGCACCTAGTGAAACCTACCAAACCTGTGCATTTCTGAAAACTAGAGACCTAGGGGAATCCAAGGAGGGGTGACTTGCGGGGCTCGGACCAGGTTCTGTTACCCAGAATCCTTTGCAAACCTCAAAATTTGGCTAAAAAAACACATGTTCCTCACATTTCTGTGGCAGAAAGTTCTGGAATCTGAGAGGAGCTACAAATTTCCTTCCACCCAGCGTTCCCCCAAGTCTCCCGATAAAAATGATACCTCACTTGCGTGGGTAGGCCTAGCGCCGGCGACAGGAAACACCCCAAAGCGCAACGTGGACACATCCTAAATTTTGGAAAAAACAGAGGTGTTTTTTGCGAAGTGCCTACCTGTAGATTTTGGCCTCTAGCTCAGCCGGCACCTAGGGAACCCTACCACACCTGTGCATTTCTGAAAACTAGAGACCTAGGGGAATCCAAGGAGGGGTGACTTGCGGGGCTCGGACCATGTTCTGTTACCCAGAATCCTTTGCAAACCTCAAAATTTGGCTAAAAAAACACATGTTCCTCACATTTCTGTGTCAGAAAGTTCTGGAATCTGAGAGGAGCTACAAATTTCCTTCCACCCAGCGTTCCCCCAAGTCTCCCAATAAAAATGATACCTCACTTGTGTGGGTAGGCCTAGTGCCGGCGACAGGAAACACCCCAAAGCGCAACGTGGACACATCCTAAATTTTGGAAAAAAACAGAGGTGTTTTTTGCGAAGTGCCTACCTGTAGAGTTTGGCCTCTAGCTCAGCCGGCACCTAGGGAAACCTACCAAACCTGTGCCTTTCTGAAAACTAGAGACCTAGGGGAATCCAAGGAGGGGTGACTTGCGGGGCTCGGACCAGGTTCTGTTACCCAGAATCCTTTGCAAACCTCAAAATTTGGCTAAAAAAACACATGTTCCTCATATTTCGGTGACAGAAAGTTCTGGAATCTAAGAGGAGCCACAAATTTCCTTCCACCCAGCGTTCCCCCAAGTCTCCCGATAAAAATGATACCTCACTTGTGTGGGTAGGCCTAGCGCCCGCGACAGGAAATGGCCCAAAACACAACCTGGACACATCACATTTTTTCATAGAAAACAGGGCCTACCTATGGATTTTGGCCTCTAGCTCAGCCGGCACCTGGGGAAACCTAGCAAACCAGCGCATTTATGAAAACTAGAAACCCAGGGGAATCCAAGATGGGGTGAATTGTGGGGCTCTGACCAGGTTCTGTTACCCAGAATCCTTTGCAAACCTCAAAATTTGGCTAAAAAAACATGTTTTCCTCACATTTCAGTGACAGAAAGTTCTGGAATCTGAGAGGAGCCACAAATTTCCTTCCACCTAGCGTTCCCCCAAGTCTCCCGATAAAAATGATACCTCACTGGTGTGGGTAGGCCTAGCGCCCGCGACAGGAAATGGCCCAAAACACAACGTGGACACATCACATTTTTTCAAAGAAAACAGTGCCTACCTGTGGATTTTGGCCTCTAGCTCAGCCGGGCCCAGGGGGGGCAGAAATGGCCTAAAATAAATTTGTCCCCCACCCCCCAACCCCCATTCCCCCCCGGGAGCGACCCTTGCCTATGGGGTCGCCCCCCCTTGCGTGACATTGGTGCCAAAAAAAAAATCCCCGGTGCCTAGTGGTTTCTGCCCCCCTTGGGGCAGATTGACCTACAATCGGCCAATCTGCCCCCAAGGGGGGCAGAAATGGTCTAAATACAATTTGCCCCCCAGGGGAGCGACCCTTGCCTAATGGGTCGCTCCCCATCTCTACAAAAACAAACCAAAAAAACCCACAAAAAAAATAATTTGCCCTGGTGCCTAGAGGTTTCTGCCCCCCCGGGGGCAGATCGGCCTAATACCAATAGGCTGATCAGCCCCCAGGGGGGGCAGAAAAGGCCTTAAAAAAAAAATGACCACCTGGGAGCGACCCTTGCCCAAGGGGTCGCTCCCTTCTGTCAATTTCATAGAAGAAAAAAAAATCCCTGGTTTTGGGCCTCCCCCACGTGATCGAAAGAGAAATGCTGAGCATTTCTCTTTCGATCGCGCTGGAAGCTCTGCTTCCAGCGCGATGGGGGAGGTTGTGTGATTGTCAGCGCTCGCTCGCGCGCTGACGTCACAGGGGGGGTGGAGGGGGGTCGGGGGTTGAAGGGGAAGGGATTCCCCTGTCAGCCCTGACCTAGGGGGGTGGGGGGGTGGCCCTCGGGAGGAGCGCTAGCGCTTCACCCGAGGGCAGCATTCAGGACGTAATGGTTACGTCCATGGCGCCACACGGGCGCTGCCATGGACGTAACCATTACGTCCGTGGCGGGGAAGGGGTTAATAGTTATCCATTCATGACGAACTACATAGACCAGGGTAGAGCATTAGTATCTTCTAGACAACCAGACTGTCTATGTATGCTTCACACATGTCTAATAAAAGTTGCATGAGCAAGTTCACCTTGGAGTAAAATCAGTACAAATATCAATCACAATTTTGGTTAAACATATTTAGTGACACCCCAATGTACTTTGTTTATGAGATTGTCAATACAGCGATGTATACAGTAATTTTTGAGGAACTGGGCCTACTGCTCATCTCTAGAAACTTATGATTCAGAAGTTGGTAGGTCAGAAAGCAAAGGCATAGGACAAATAGACCAGGAATTTTGACAAAAATGTGGGCATTCAAGATACAGAGATTAGTTTTCTGAATGGACATGGTCCTCTTCCAAAGCTCCCCTAGAGAGCTGTGTGGTAGAGAACTAACAAATAGAATAATGACCGTAGTTGGCTCTGTGTCTTGGCAGAGGCCCGGACTCGATTCTGAATTATGTTCTTCTAGAATCACATCCATAATCTTCAAAACATGCACTGATGAGGTGGGAGCTCCAATATTTAACTTCATACTTGATCCTTCATGTTACTCAACATTTCTCCCATTGAACTAACACACTTCCGTGTTTTTGCATCAACCTTTCTATAGAGGAGTTCACCAAAAGAAACATTAACCACATGACTAAAAAGTCAGGAAGAAGGAGCTAAAGAATGTTTTTTTTCTTCCACCTTCTTGCTTAATGTATGGACCAACCTCTTGGTGTACAGATAATCTATTCCACTTTGTCTCAGAGACTATTTGACGAGAACTGTGTCTTTTCCACATGAAACTTGAAACAGTATGGATGAAGTTTGATTCACAATATGCATAAATAAATGCATCAAAATAATTGATAACTGCTAACTGAATGTAGTCATCATTTTGTGTTGTTTCAACTGTGCTTGTATCTCTACATACTCAAAAGATATAGGAACTACTGATTTATGGAAATTGATACATGAAAGGTTAACATGATCAACACAAATTAATTTGTTAATCCAATAATATGGAACACTATTATTGCTGACCAAGTACTTTTAGGTTAAGTCCTTCCCTTCAAAGAACCCCCTTTTCATTTCTCATAACATTAACCTGGTTCTGCAGGCTCATTTGGGCATCTCCAGTATTTTTTGTTAAGACTTTCAGTGGAACAACTAGTGGCAGGAAGATGAAAGAGAGTGTCACAGAAGCTACTGGTGGTAGATGTGGAAGCATGAGCAGTAATGTTTGAATGCATTGTAAAGCACATAGGGCAGGATAGTATGAAAGTTGAATTAATTAGTACTGCATTAGGAGAAGGGCATGGTGGGATTAATAATTGAGGGAGATGGAGCAGGTGGATGCAAGTAATGAAGGTAACAGAGACGTCAACATAGGTATTCAGTAAAATAGGTGAGATCATGAGTGATTTAAACTGTGGGTATCTTAAAGAGACAGAGAACAGGGTGCCAAAGGGACTGGAAAAGTAGAGTGGATCTTAAGAGAGAATGTGCCTGATCAACAAGGGGATCTCACTAAAAGGGGAAATGGAGTGTAAGTGGGGTGACTGGGTGCAGGAATGAAAGGGATGAGAACACATTAAATGACAAGTGTAATAAGGCATAGACTAGGAGAGTAAAGGGTGTATCATACACTGAAAGACTGGTAAGGACACAGATTAGGTGTGAGAGGATGAAGGAAGTGGTGCAAATGGAAGGACAAAGGAATACAGGTGTTTCATGTGTAAAGTAGGGGGCAAATCTAATGTATAAAATTAGGCCTAATAAAAAAATGTAGGAGGATGTACATGGGATCCAGCAAGAATGATGTGGTGTGAGAGCCATGTATTGGAAGGAATTGAAACACTGCTAGAGGCTAGATAGAAGGAAAAAGAGGGCCAGGGAATAAGAATGATCACCAGTGGTTCGAGCAGTACAAGTGGTGTAGAAGTAGATGCAAGTGATGTGTCTAAGAAGGTGATACACAAGAGTAGCTCAGGCAACTGTTGGAAGGATTGGTGATAGTACTCAGAAAATAAGGACATTAGGTAAAATGAGAGCAAAGGTGTGAAGGAGTGTGGGGTGGAGTACCGGAGCTGCTATTCTAAATAGAAGATATTTTTTAACTTTAATACATCACACAAAATCACGGGTGGAAGTTGCCACGGTCTAACCACTGCAGGAGGGATGAGACCATGGCTGTAGGAGCTACCAAGGTTGTGGGAATGTTTGGGCCACTACTCAAGGAGGAAGAATGGAAATGCATTTCACAGTTCCTAGGTACATTTGTGGACCCAAAAAGGAAGCCACCCATGAAGCAGGTGAAGAGGGCCTTCCTGAACTTAAGACCATATCTCCCTATAATGTTGTATATTTTAGTTGGGAGAGAGGCCTTCTCTAGCTACCAAGCTACACAATACGGATTACAAACAGCTCAGCCACACTAAAGCCAGCAGTGGTTGGTGTATTTATGATGAAACATTCTGATGATGTAAAGAGATAAGCGGAGCCAGTGTGGGTCTTGATTCTTGATCAATATTGGTGTGATATAAGAGACAGGACCAGTATGCCCTCTGGGAGCAACCCATCAGTATGGGGAGGCACACTGATAAGATGACAGATACATCTATGAAGTAATGTAACACTTTCAAGTTCACTGTATGTCAATTTGGTAAGAAAGCATGATATATATTCCTCAACCAGTGAAGAGATGCAAAGGTTACCATTCTGGGGCCTGATTTAGCAAAGAGTCTTTTTTTAGTTGTCAGTCCAAGCAGTTTGGTCAAGAAGATGAAGGTCTAAAAGGGTAATCGGCGAGATTACAGGCATGCTGGGGAACATTAAGTGCATACAATGGATTGCAAGGAGAGAAGGGTGAGCATTGTTTCCCACTCCTCCATGTCCAATACCCACTTCCTGATTTAATTACATACACCTCTTTCACCCTAGAGATGCACGGTGAGGAACAAGATGTGTGTCTGCACTGCAGCAAACAGCCAGACACTATGGTTTAGATTTATCATTCTTTCACACAGGGTAACACAGCAAGCCATCTTGCTGTGCTGCACTGCATGAATGGGCAGGAATTTACTTGTATATGGTGCATTCTTACCCTATGTCAGAGCTGGCACACTTTTGGCTGCCTAGCGCTAATGCAGGCACCCTTGTGTAATGGAGCAAGGGTGCCTGCATTGTAGGCAGGATTGTTTTTGTGCAGAAAAGAACACCTTCCTGCCCCAAACAATACTGAGATGAAAAAAAGAGGAGAAATAAAGATAATTATCCTTGTTGCGCTTCACATGGGGAGAAGTAGCATTTTGCCACATTCCCATGTCTACCACTAATGGTAAATCTGTGAAATTTCCAAAATCTGTGGATGGATGCATGGGAACACACACGATCCACTCATGGAATGCCTCCCTGATGCAGAATACCCTTGCTTGGCTTGAAAAATCCCACTTAGGCTTTACATCGCTTTTGCACTCCATTGAGCGGTGCAAGAGTGATGCATAATCTTGAAAATCTGGATTTAAATGTCTTTTAACCTAAGAAAAAATACAAACAGTGCTGGCCTCCTTTGTGATGCACAGACGTGTGGTTTCAGAAGGTGTAAACACTGTTTTTTTTCAAGTGAAGAAAAACAATCAAAATAGGCTCTGGATCTGTTCTAGGAAACAGCCACAAAGTTCAGTGCTGCTGAAAGGATCCAAATGCTGTTCAGAAACGTTCTTAGACTAATAAAAAATTCGAAGTGTCTGGCTCAGTTCTGGGACAGAATCAGCAGGGAGTGCTTACATTTTTTTCTTAGATTAAGGTATCTGAGTAATTTCTGAGGCACAGTCACACAGTTCTTCATGTCAGCAGAAGCAATACGCTGTTTAGATTTTTTCTGAGCCTAAGGAAACAGGGATTTCCCCTATTTTGTGTGTGATACCTGTTTGAAAAATGTGTGTGGATCAATGTGTGAAATCCATGGAAAATCTGATAAAGGAATAGATTGCTGAAAACTGGACAAAGTTCTAAATACAGTAATCACATGCATAATGCATTTGCAGGGATATGCTCTACCATGAGGCAAACTGGAGGAAATTGTCATGTTTCATTAAAAACAGTGCTACACATCTGTCAAAAACCATGTTCAATGCATATGCATTGCCAGCCATTTAGTATCCAGGATGTTTGGCATCCGGAGATGGAAACTGTAGGATGTTTAGCTTTAAAAAATATAACTTTTTGGTAGGTTCCCATTGAGACAAGCCTTGATATCCTAGACTATATTACAGATACACTAAAGCAAGGAATACAAAACACGTGTTGGTTGGATTACTTGAATTATTCTCATCCACAAGTAGTTTATGTGTGGCACAATTCAGACCATTGTTTTGTGCTTACCATGCCCCAACACAGGAACCATCTTTACGCAAATTAGCAATGCTCCAATAGAAACAGTACAAACTGAAATGCTACACCAAGCCCCCTCTGAATAGGAACACAAGCAACAACAGACCCGTTTCAGAATATTTGGGCCTTATAAGTAGGCTGCATCTAGTGTTCTATTGCACAGTGAGTACAGAACTCACGTCTGAGAATAACTGTTCCACTTAGGAAATCATAACAGAGATGTGTGGATTGCTTGAATCAATCATGGCCACTGGTAATTACTCTGGGCAGCAATCTAGTGTGCTTTTTGTCCATTGTGCCACCTTTCAGACAGGAACGTAAGCTGAAGTTAATGTTAGGCACTGGTACTTACTCTGGGATGTAAATTTATCCATTACCTTTTATCCACACAATACCACGTCAGACAGGAACCAGCCATATGCAAGCTAGGCCTGTGCGGAATGTTGCATTCCGCCAGCAGAATCATAGGAATTTACGAATTCTGTGTTACTCATGTTACACAGAATTACTTATAAATTCCACTGTTCCACCGGCCGCATTAATCTGCATTAAACTATATTCCAAATTTATATGATTTTGGCATGGCGCACTGAGATGCAGTAAGTCATCTTGCAGTGTTGCCATGCATCAAGGGGGGGAGGGCAGGAATGAGCTGCATTTAAGCAATACAGCGCATTCCTGTCCTTTCCCCCTACACTGGCACCATTTTGGCAGCCTAGCTCCACAACTGTTTTTGCACAGTAAGGGGCACCTTCCTGCACAAAAACAATCCTAGAAGGCTTTTGCCTCATCCTATGTGTGCTGCTGAATGCTAATTCTCCCCGTTGCACCTCCCCTGGGTAGGTGTAAAGTTTAGGCATATCCCCAGGTTTAAAAGGTCTAGGAAATCTGGGGATGCATCAAAATCCATGGGTGTTGCATGAGAACACCCACCGAACGGCCATAGATCGACTTCTCATTGCAGAGTAAGGCAATTCTGCAATTTGTGCTTCCTTGCTTTATTCCATATTTATGAGGCCAATCAAAGCCACCCAAAGTGGCTTTGCAATTGCTTCATAGATATGATTTAATGGTTTGCACTGCTGTTGCATCACAAAAAGTGAAGCAACTCTGGTGCAGGGGCCTCTTAAGTATGGGCCTACATTTTTAAAAGGGTTTGGAAGAGGGAGCAGTGCCTCTATATTAAACAAACAAACACTGCAGAACAAAGTTTAATCTGCAGTGGCTTTTAAACATAGACTGCTTCCTCTTTTGGCCCTTTTTAGAAATCACTGCAGTTTATACATCTTGGCGCTCTACATACTTGTTAGACCTGACAGCCTTAGGGTGGTCTTCCCCCAACTTTTTGCCTGCCTTCCTCCAGTTTTCTCCTCTCATTTTTGCTGGTTTTAGGACTCTACACTCTTTACCACTACTGACCAGTGCTAAAGTTCTTGTATTCTGTCCCCTAAATATGGTGACATTGGCTCATACCTAATTGTCATATTTAATGTATTTGTATTTCCTTAGTAAAGTGCATTACATGTGCCAAGGGCCTCTGAAAATAATGCTACTAGTTGGCCTGCACCACTGATTGTGCCCCCACATAAGTAGCCCCTTAACCATGTCTCAGGCCTGCCATTGCAAGGCCTGCGTGTGCAGTTTCACTGCCACTTCGACTTGGCAATTAAAACTACTTGTCAAGCTTTAACCTCCTTTTTTATTGCATAGGTCACTCCTAATGTAGGGCCTAGGTAGTCCAATGTGCAGGATGCTATGTAAGTAAAAGGCAGGACATGTACTTGCAAGATTTACATTTCCGGGTAGTGAAAAACATCCAATGTCGTTCTTCACTACTGTGACCCATGTTCCTCCCATGGGCCAGCATTGGGAATTCACTTATATACCTTTAAGTCATAATTTCTGCTCTGAGAGGAGTGGCATTGTCATGCTTGGTATGGTTAGAATGGTAGTGAGAAATGCTGCTTACTGATGAAGTTGGATTTAAAGTTAGTAGTTTAGAAATGCCACATTTAGAAAGTAAGCATTTCCCTGCACTTACTACTCTCTGTGCCTTACAGCTTGTCTCCAATCCACATCTGGTCTGTGCTGGTTGACAGCGTCCCTTGTGCATTCCACCCAGACAGCCATAAACAGTGGGCAATCATCTGCATTCATCTGCATACTGGATCTTCCTGGGCAGGAAGGGTGGATGGGGTTCTCCATTACACTTCAAAGGCTAGTGGCCTGATCTCACACAATAGACTGATAACCCCCACAGAACTCCTGGCAGACAGAACTGGGTTGAAAGGGGAACTGTTGCACTTCAAAACCACTCTTTGAAGTTTCCCTCCACTTTAAAGGCACATTTTGGTATTTCTACTGGTCCTGAAACCCCCTAAAATCAGACATCTCTGGATCTGCAACTGGACTCTTTCAAAGGGACTGCTGTGATGCCCAATGGACTCATCTGGACTGCTTTTCTGAGAGGACTTCACTCCTGCGTGTTGCTCTGATGCCTGCTGCTCCCTGACTCTGCTGGAAGGGCATTGTCTGCACCCACAAGTGATCTCAAAGGGATTGGACTGAGATTGCTTCCTGTTAAGGAAGTCTCAGGGCCATCAAAACTTTCACCAGAGAGAAAAAATCGACTGTGTCAGAAAACTGACACAAGGCCTTAAAAAATCAACACATCATCTGCAGAATCAACGCAGCACATGACTCGCGGCTGAAAACTTGCTACATTGCCTACTGGATCAACTCAGCACCTGTTTACCTGTTTCATCACCTCAACACATTATGAATTTTCCACTTATCGTCCCTGGGCATCAAAATCCCGGCACTGCAGGAAGGAGCTAAGGCTGCACATCTGAAAATTGACAAATCACCTTGCCTGCAAAGAAAGAATTGATGCATCACCTCAGCCATGCCTGGAAAAATCAACGCATCGCTTTACTTTCCAACATGTCACCTCCTCTGCGGCCCTCTGCATTGTTATTTTTGACCCATCTCAGGTACTTTGTGCTAAGAAGATACATCCATTAATTCCTATGTACTAAGACTTACCTAAACCTCAAAAAAGTGATATGCATACTGGATTCTTGTTGTTTTGGTCTTATAATATTTCAGACAAATATTTTTCTAAACTGGTGTTGAGTACTTTGTGGGGATTTCACTGTGTTACTGTATGAGTTATTTCTCAAATACTTTACACATTGCCTTCAAAGTAAAGCCTGCCTGTTCTGTGCCAAGCTACCGGAGGGTGAGCACAGGATAATTTAGGTTGTTTTGTGACTTACCCTGAGTAGGATTGTGGTCCTTACATGGACAGGGGCATACCTCTGCCAACTACCCACCTTTTAACAATGCTTTTCAGTAATTACTGCACTGTATGTAAGGGCTTCAATGGATATGCACTGCATGCGCTTTGATTGACAACCAGTGACATAAGAAAAATGATGCTGGAAGCCATTACAAGACCTGGTGACTTAGTCCCCTGTCCTGAACTTTACAACAGGTGATATAAGGGGCAAGGGTAAGGATACCCTGCCCCCAGGCTCATATGAGGGGGACCCGATTAGCCCACCCACAGGGCATAGAAGTTTTCCTGCCGACATCGGCATGGGTAGGGAAACTTGGGTTTAAGCATTTTTTAATCCCCTGTAAAATGGGAAAAACACAATATTTGCTCCCAGTGGGCAGGAGCTTTAAAAATACTCCTGCCAGCTGGGAGCAGACTTGTGATCTGTTTCCCTGCCTGCACTGATGTAGGCAGGGAAACAGATCAACAGATTGCTTCTGCTTTGAGGGAACAGCATGAATACCTGCTCCCTCTGGGAGGGAGCAATGCTGACTCCTGCAGCAGGCAGGGAGTTTGCTGAGTGCTTGGGGCCCTGGCCTCCCTCCGAAGCCCCCAGCATGCACATGGAGGCTATTCTGTGTCAAAACCCACCTTTAAAAAATCTCTTCCTGGAGGATGGAATCCCAAGGGCCATAAGAGATTCGGGGAGGGGACCGTGTGGCCCACCTCCCCTTTTAATGTAAATGTGGCCTGCGGGGATGGGGTACCCAGGCCTTATGAGGCTCAGGGAGGGAAGCCAGGTGACTCATTTCCCCTCTAAATGAAATGCAGCCCTTGGGGCAGGGTCTCTGGGGCCTAATGTGGCTCATAGAGAGAGCAACGTGGCCCCCTCAACTTAAAAAAAAAAGCATGTGGTCCCTGGACCCTGATAAGACTTGGGGAGGGTCATCCTTCAGCCCCCTCCCCTTTTAAACAAAAAACAGCCCTGGGGGATGGGGGTCACCAGGGCCTATAAAGGCTCAGGAAGTGGAGGCACATGTCCCCCTGCCCTTTTGTTATTGGTTTCACCCAGAGGAATGGGATACCCTGGGCCTAATAGGGTTTGGGAGGGGGGCCACCCAGCCCCTCTCCCCCTTGTTATTATATTTGAACCAAGGGGATGGGGTCCTAGGGGCCTAATAAGTCTTGGGGACGGGCTATATGTCCCCCTTCCAGTACATTTTGGTCCCAGGAGATAGGGTCCCCAGAACCCAAGAGGTTGGGGGGGCACATATTCCCCTCCCTTTTTTATGGTATTTGGCCCTATTAAGGCATAGGAAGTGAGGCTGAATGCCCTCCAAAACTGTTTAATTGTATTTGGCCCAAGGAATGGGGTCACTGGGGCCAATTAAGGGGAGTGGAGGGATCTTCATGCCCCACTCTCCTTAGGATATATGTTGTGGCCCCAGGGAATGGGGTCACCCGGTCCTGAAGTCCAACCATATGCTGCACATGCCAAAATCTGTGCAGGGGGTGGGGTTGGCAGACTGCTGGGGGTTTGGCCACAGGGCATGACAGCAGGTCAACCCCTGTCAACAACCCCCAGTGCTCACAGTTAAAGACTGTGTGAAGCATGTGATTTGCTGCCTGCAGGGAGTTGGAAGTAGGAGTTGGCTGCTTCCGGGTAGGTGGGTTGGTCACAGGGTCTTGCCACAGGCCAGGACCTGTTGCCAACCCCCTGCTACCCTGCTATGCATGGCCAAAAGCATTGTGCAGTGTTGGGCTGCCTGCCCTTTGTACAACCTCCTACTTGGGGATGGAGGTGGCTTTAAGTATGGTAATAAAATATTACTTTCCATTTTTTTTTAAACAGAAACTTCACTGAAAAAAACAAAGGTTAAGGTGACATTATAATAAGGTGTGATAAAAGATCTGTTTTTTTGTTTAAAAAAGCCTTTAGGAATTAATTGGCAAAAATAAAGGTAGAAGTAACATTATACTTAGGTGAATATGTCAGTGATAACATTTATGTTTTGAACTAAAACAATACAGAAATTCACCAGCTATAGTTAGCAGAGGTAACTATAACTTGCACCCCACTATGCACCGCTTGTGACCTCACATATTACATCACTCATGACATGTTCTATGACATCAGTTATGACATCAATGATTACATCTCAGATGAGGAGCAGGGTCAAGACTGATTTGCATATGGCTGAGTCCAAACTAGGGTGGCATGGTGGGTGAAAAATGATGGGCTGGGATGCCATCCATCACTACGTTGTTGTTTCATTTGTTCAGTGCCTTGCATGATTTAGAGCAGAACCTCACTGGCGCCTAACAGACTCCATATCACTGTGACATAATCGCAAGAATGGAATGTAATGAAAGCTTGGTTTAGAATGTTCACAGGTACACACAGAGGAATGAAGACGTGTGATTTAGAGCTCATGTGTGGCCTAGTCATTGGTGGGTACCCAGGCTGGGGAAGACGCTACAACTGGCAATGAAATAGGGGATAAATAACCTAAAGAAGAAAATGCTCTCCTGGAGAGTTTGCGCGGTCCAATCAAACTGCTCGTGTGTGCCACGTATGCCTTTGTCGGAGGGCTTAGTCAACAGTTGCCATATTTGGAGTCAATGCGCAACGCCAGTCAGTGTGAAGCATGTGAGTGAACAGAAAGCTTCCCTAGGAAATCTACGCATTGTTCATCAAGAAGATACAAACGTTTGTGAACAAGCTACAACCAAGATCATACAAAAAGGTACCACATTGCTACGCAAAATAAAGTTATACATTGTACAAAGCATTAATGCTGAAGTCAGATTCAACCAGCTTAACAAAGATAAGTTAAAGACAGTTATTGGATTCCAAATAGAGCTGAAAGGCAGAGATCAACAAGGTGTAAGAAAATGGAAATTGGAGAGTAAAAAGGTTAAAATAGATTACTTACCATGATTGCTAAACAGATGAATTATACCACAGTTGATGGTGGCCCCAAGAGAAGTGCCTGGGTTGTGCTAATGGAGTGATCCATGTTTACAGAAGCCAGAAACCTGGCAGAAGGCCATTCTGCCAATGTATCCCACCAAGGATGACCCAAATGCTGGCTCATCTCCGGGCCAGGGTAGGGGCATGAATGGAACAGATCCTGATTTCCAGCCAAGGAGAGCTCTAATCCGGAAGTCAGTAAGTTCCACACTGGTTTATATTGCTGCCACCTTCCTGAAACCACCACCATCTTTTGATACTGCCCAAAATCCAAATATTGGCAATAGATAGACTGCCTGAATAAAGGCATGTGAAGATTTTAATGATGAACTTGAAGAGACTGACAACAGAAAGATTATCAAATATTTCAAAAATCTTACTGGTGTGAAATAAGTCATAAAACAATGTCTAGAAATGATGAAGAAGTCACATACCGTCAGATTAACAACACATTTTATCACAAGTTAAATCAAGTACCAAATGTTGATTATGAACAAAACGTTTTCAGTCAAGAACGTCAAAGAGATGATGAAACAATTAATGAATTTGTAGAAAGACTTGATGCACTCATCAAACACTGTAAGCTCAATACTTTCAACGATGAAGAAGCCATGCAGCTTAGAGTTATTGATGGGTGCCTGTCTGATTCATTCAGATGACGAATGCTGAGAGAAACTCTTAGTCTGGAGCGAATGTTGATGGCTGCCATCCTGTCCCACCTTTGGACAGTTATGCAAAGGATGTGGGAAAGAGAACCATTTTGTGATGATGTGTAAAGTGAAGGAAAAAGTAAGCACTTCAAGGTGCGAAGAAAAAACATCTGCCAGAACATTCCAGAAGCAATGTTCTAAGCGTGATCACAAGGTCAAGCCTCAACATCAGTTGTGGCAAATCGACACTAAACAAAGTTGATCATCATCTAAATTATCTTCAAACAGTTCTTCTGCCACGATAATAACTGAAAGTGAAAATAGGGATTGTGTCATGTGAATGTTTACCTCAGAAAAATGTGCACAAGTCAGAATGGTCACATGTGAAGAAAAAAGTCAGTCAAAGAAAAGTCGACTTGTCTAAGCAACAAAACCATACAAACATTCTCCAAAAATTACCTTGAAAATAAATGGATTGTTAATTATTGACAGTGGTGCATCTATAAATATAATAATGCCTAAAGAGAAGTACAGTGAACTGTGGACCAGATATATAAAGCTATTTAGCATTTTTTTACAGACCGAATCGCTATTTTGGCCCTTTAGGAAATGCTAAAAGCATGACATGTACAAAGGCTGTTTGGGAATTGCAAAATGCGATTTCTATTCAGTAGAAATCTCATTTTGCAACACCCAAATAGGAAATCGCAAATAGGAATTTCCTATTTGTGATTTCCTATGCACATGTACAAAGTGTTTCCTAAATGCAAATTGGGCATTTAGGAAATGCTATTACCATCGGCTCAAGGTCAATGGTAATCATGTGCAATTTTTAAAAAACACTCCAAAATGCTTTTTATTAAGTGCAATATGGGTGCACACATGCCACTAGGGCATGTGTGCCTTTTACATGTGCACCATTGTTTTCAGGGTGCAGCAAGGGGGTGCCTTAGGCTGAACATCACCCTTGCTTTAGAATATCCTAATTTGCGATTTCCTACTAGAATCAAAGCTCTGTCCTTTTCTTTTACATTTTGGATTGCTTTTACTAAAACCCATTGTTGGACCTCGTCCTCTCTGCAGGGTCACTCCAGTCTCTTTGCCTTCACCCCTCCTGTTTTCCGAACTTGTTTTTGTTGGCTCTTAGGACTCTGTGCACTTATTCTACTTCTAACCACTGCTAAAGTTTCTGTGCTCTCTTCTTTCATTTGAACATGGTAAAATTGGTAAAACCCAATCAGCAAATTTAATTTACTTGTATATTCCTGGTAAATCAATACTACTTGTACCTAGGTCCCGTAAAATAAATGCTTCTAGTGGGCTTGCAGCACTTACTGTGCCACCAAATTCTCCTTTTAAACATGTCTCATGTCTGCCACTGCAACCCCTATGTGAAGTTTTAAACTGTCATTTTGACAAGGCAAAAGAAAACTATTGCCAAGTCTAAACTCTTGTTTTTAATTCATGTATCACCCCTTGGGTAGGCCCTAAACAGCCGATAGGACAGAATACATTGTCCTCAAAAAGTGGGACATGACCTTTCAACTGTTATGTGTCCTGGTAGTGAAAAACTATCAAATGTATTGTTCACTATTTCAAGGAATAGGTCTCCCAAAGGATAACACTGGATTACCTCATTAGATTTAATATGTGATAACTTTTCTTTGGGAGCACGTAGGAATATAATTTTTGGTGTCTGAGAAAATGTAACTTAAAATCCTCTTTAATGGCAAAGTGGGAATCCTAGCAACAATTCTGAAAATGGCACTTTTAGAAAGTTGACATTTTTGGTCCTACATATTTGGTACTGTAAGTAGATTCAGATGTAACTTTCTGAATAGAAATTGTCTTACTCTTTTGTGTGTGTGATTTAGTATTAGCATGAGCCCCAATAAGGCCCTCATTGTTGTTCCCTTAACTCCACACATTTAGTAGTACATAGTTCACCTTTTCCTACCACTCCCCTTTGGCTCTTGAACATTTACACCTAAAACAAATAATTTTGCATGCTGAGTTTTCCACATTCATGGTAGAGAACTGTGCATGTAAGAGGTAGGGCAGGCATTAGTGTAGATTCTTAACCAAAGGTTTGTAAATGGAGGAGTACTAATTTACACACTCAAAAATCTTTTTGTGAATAGTCCTCCTTACCTATTTGGGATAAATTCACAAAGCTATTTTACCTACCTATTATAATGCAGATTGGAAAAATGCTTTTTGTACATGGAATAACTGTCAAACGTAAATTGTGCATATGCAAACTGGTTGTATGTGTAAACCTGGCTTGCACACAGAAATGTAGTACTTTGGAACATGCTAGAAAACATTGCAACCCGTGTCATCAAAAACAGAACACCTCTCATTCTCAGAGGGATGCACTGAAACCTACACCTTTTGCCACTCCCTTTGCTTACTACAACCTGGAACAAGTGCAGGGTACCAAAGTGCAGCTATGGTTCATCGTGGTGCACATCTTATTTTCAAGTCTCTTTTCTCGACCTGATTTGAATAAAGGGTATTATCAGTTGGAACTAGAGTTGGGAATATAAATTAACTTGTATGAGTTTTAGTGGCTCATATACATAACTCAGTGCAGCCTCAAGAATGGCTTTGGATGGCAGACATTCCTAACTTCATAGGTCCCATCAATATACTTCCATAACTCATTGGTGTTAAACCATAGCAAAGCACAGGGTACATGCCTACTGCTTTACAAGCCATTGTCTGTGGTGACTGCCCAGTCCTGCTGCCTGCATGTTCTGATTTGCAATCAGAAACTGCAGACAGGTTCTCATCAGGGGCATTTGCCAATTACCCTGGAAAATGAGTGCACGTGAATAGGCGTCATGTAACCTGTTTTTGATAAACTGTTTTCCAATGCCCTGTCATACCGAATCTTTCTTTCCGGATGTGATATTTTCATATCCTATTTTAAGTATTATAGTATGCTTAAACCACTCTAAGAGGGCAAGATTTTTGTTTTGTGATTTCTACCATTGACTAATTCACAAATAGACAGACTTGGAGGTGTTCTCTATAAATCTTAGATGCACAACACAAGTCTAGTTTGTTCTTTTATCTGTTCAGTCATATATGGAAATTGAGCATTCTCCCATATTGCTTTAAATCTACCGCTAAACACTGATAAGATTGAAAAATGCAAAGTTATGCAGATTCATAGGTGCATTGTAGGATGAGTAATTATTCCGCAAGGATAAGAGTCACGAGTGAAGGATTAATCTTCTCGTAATATAATGTGTAAGAACAGATGCACAAAATTCCACTAGGTGCCTGGGGCGACTTAACTGTCTTATTCGAGTAAAATGCCCTTGAAAAGGGAACTTTTAATAGCAAAGAATAAACGCGAGGAGAGGAGCATGAGCTGTCTTTCAGCGGATCAGACCAGACCATCAACATTTTCTAGAGTCCTAAATAAGCAAAACGACAATGTTATCATTCGAAGCTCCGTGTCTCTTTTGAGGCTGTTTCATGATGGTGTCTTGGGCGCAGCGCAGAGCCAAGCGCCTGCAGAGCGTAACGTGAATTCAGTTCATCTGATATTTTATTTCTCAGAGTTACTGCTATATTTTCAGATCCTACTGCTCGGGAAAAGATAGCAAGGCTTGCCTCTTTCCGTTTCTGAGCTCTGCTGTCCAGTAGCTTAGCAAACGTGCAATGGGTCCTGGTGCAAGCAAGGCAAATGGACCATGTAACTACTTTTGGGATTTGTAGAGTGCAGCAATTATAGGGTTCAAATGCTCTCTCAAGACTCTTGGTCCCAGTGCCACTGCACCTACTGCATCAACTGTAGCCACGCCCTGGTTCATCCTGGAAATAAAGCTCGGATTCGGTGAATTCACATGACTCCTTGCTGGCGAGGAGCGGAGGATGAGCTGTCTTTAGCTCATCCTCTGCACTATAACAGAAAAGACAGATACGTCCTTGGATGTATCATCATTCGAGTGACCTTAAAGTATGTCCACAGAGCACTTTATTGTGTGTTTTTATGCAGCTACAATATGTGCTCGATGGTTGTCATTTTAACTTGGAACGTTTCAATGGGCCACTTTCTAACTCATTCAGTCACTAGCACTGATCTCCTACTTGGAAAACTCCCAGGTTGAACTACCTAACTGGTTGATCATCATCATAATAACTTGGTATTATGCAGAGCTACATGCCACAGTTTGGTTGTTTCTAAGCACTGGAAATAACAGCATATTTTGCACAAAGCTCATTACTAGAAACTCTTTTCTTTTTATTCACGAAATGTGATATGCTTCTATTATCAAACGGGACACCGATGATACTGTCGGTGCCATAGACAGGGTGCTACATTTTGGGCGTAGCAGGTCCCTCTTACCTCTGGGTCCCGGTACCACTACAACTGTTTCACCATTAGTAGCTCCTCCTCCGTACACTGTAAACTATATATTTAGAAATGTATAAATGGCTAAATGAAGAATAGGGTTGTGAGTCCCTCAGTTTAACCTTCTGAGAGAAAATGGAACAGTGGAACGCCAAGGTATTTTGAAAACTTGAAAAACTACTGGTGGCTAAAGGCATTATGACATTCTCTGATTAGTGTGCAATCCAAATATATGTTTCATTAGTATTACCTATAGTTTTTTTTTTTATCCGTGTATAACAACATGTGGCAGAATCAGTTGCAGCTGGATTCTGCAGGAACTGCATCAAACCTTTAAAATATTATCAAAATAAATAAATGATTTGAGTGTGCGGAGATAATTGCTACAGCTCCTAATAATATTTTTTTATGTGAGCTCTGTATGAAGTCTGCTTTTGTCCGACTGACCATGGCTCATTTAAAAGACCATTGAACACTACCCTTAATGCCCAGCAGAAAGGACCACAGATGAACACAGAAGTCACTCGAGCCCAGCAGGAGCAGCTCCCTCCATTCCCAATGACGTTCTGTCGCAAGGCAGAAAAAAAACAGAAGGAATGCTGGTGTTAGCACACATTACATACTCCCAGTATTATTTGCGCTCTTTTTTTCTGTAATCAATCAATGGGATGAGCACTGGAGGGACCTGGAAGTAATTACGTACACACGTGTAGAGCTCTTTGAGCTCCACAATTGAAAGAAAGACAGCAAGGTTTGGGAAATTTTATGTTGACAGTAGCACGACCAGTGCTTAATTTGTGCTTGTTGTTTCCGGTGCGGAGCACTGGCGCGTATTTTTGAGGGCTGTCGCTTATTTTTCTGCCTCAAGCAGTTACTGCGAGCAGAAGACACACATGGGAAAGACGGAGGAAGAGAAAAACGAAAAAGCATCACAATGGGAGAAAGCAGAAGTTGCAAAAGTGAGCTGAAGGGGCAGGAAGTGGCTGTAAATGGATTGAAGAGGCCCAAGAAGGCCCAAGATGGCTTCAGGATTATGCCGCCTCAGTATTCAGTGTTCACACATTTAATTGCAGCAGCCCTGTTTAAGAGGACGGCTTTGAGCACCCACACGTTTTTTATTTACAAATTAAGCACCGAACACGACAATATATGCAATGAAGGAAAATACATAAAATGCAGTTCTGTATTACTCTGGGTTGTCGAGGCCACTCGTATGTATTGTGATGATACACAACACATGGCCGTTGAAACTAGAAAACGTTCCTGCACAATCTACATTTTGCCCTCAAAATTTCCCCCAAGCCATATGACTGTGCATCGTGCAGTGCCAAGCCCATGATTATGAATGTGAAGAAAGTGTCGCAGTGTCGCAGGGTGGAACAGAGCAAAGTCCTTTCATTCAAAACCAGATCACACGGGGCATGGTTCCGAACTGACACACCAGCCGGCAAGCTGCCATAAAAGCAACGGGCTTGGAAGCCTGACACCGCAAAGAGCGTCACAAACCTGGGGCGAGGGGACAAGTTAGGTGTATTTATGTTGCATTTTCCCCTTGACGACATTAGTAGTGTTGCGGGGGTTCCCTTGTCAACAATGAGGCACCACAATCATGGCATGGTGATAGTCGGCGTTCTTGCCGACATTTCATTACCCCATATTACGGCAATGCTTGCATAGTTGTTTTGACTTGATTAATTACCTTTGTCCTTTAGTGTGTGACTACAGCAGCACCCCCCCCCCCACACACACTTCCCCAGAGAAGCTAAGTGATTACACAAGACTGGCGAGTTTGTATGAGATTGCAGCACCTGTCACCATCTTCTATGTGTACATATTTTCGTTGAGTCCATTATTACATATATATATGTCATTCGTGTGATTCACTTCGGTGATGTGTGCCATCATATACACATTCTACTCCATACGCATACAGCCATAGTTGGACGCAGATCGCCTGCTACATTCCCACGTGTGTTTTTCTTGTTCAAAGAGTGCTTTGTTTATTCCAGACTTGTACTGACTAGGATGAGAAGTACCTTTGTGACACTTCAGGAAGTTGGTTAGGTATGACTTAGTGTACTTTTTGGTTTGTTTGTTGGCCCTTTTATATTTTTATTTTAGGGCCACAGCAGTTCTCCATTTTACAGGCGAGTGGAGGTAGAACACCTTGCATCCATGTTTAGTGTATTATGCATGTTCCACAATTCATTGGATAAGCTGTTTCAACTAACGGGAGCCAAAACTGAGATACACGTCCTGATCAAAACCCAGATCCTTAATGGCCTTCGCAAGGGCTGAAACATGTTGACGTTTTAGTGAACGGTCAAAGGACCATAATGGATGGAATGTTTGAATTAATTTGAGCTGCTGTTAATCACTCAGTCACAACTCATTGAGGCAAGTTTTTTTCATCAATCTCCAATGAGACCAGGCCATATGCACACCAGCCGTGGTCTTGCTCCAATAGGAAACGTGCAGCCCAAACTTCCAAGCCTGCTTCTCTCTGAAATGGGGTAGAGAACACCAAGGCCAGTCTCGTTCAATGAGGACCTCTTCAGTCAGGTGCAGTTTGGTTCCAGTAGCACAGTGAGCATGGCATCCACACTTCGGCATGGACTTTGCACCTGAGGCATGCGGGAGATGCATAAAGGTTCTATGTCCTGTGAAATCTTATGTGTGGGACATGCATACTCCGTAATGCTTACTCCAACAGGCCACAGTTCGATTCCTGCTGCCTCAGGCAGACCTCTGTCCACAGTTACATGAACAATAACTTCAAATGAGCCGACTATATAGTATGCATGGATGCGCAGAGCATGGGTCCAGGTGCCAGAATCATTTGCTGGTCTCTATAAATTTAACTTCCCTGTCCATGATATCCATCATTCTAGACTCATAAAACAGGGAAGTAATTCTGGAGAAGAATACTGGAGTAAAGAAGCTTGGAGAACAGTTTAAATAGAACAAAATCTTATTAGCTTTTGATTATTCAACTCTATGTAAAAAGGTATAGATATTTGGGAGGCTAATTCTATTGTTAAACATGCGTATTTCTTTTATAGCCATACGAGTTAAACCGTTAAGGAACAAGGTTTCAATGTTTGCGTGCCCACAAGCAGTCTGACTTTATGAGCAGCATATTGTGGGTGAAAGCAATTGATTGTGAACTAGGGAGTCATTTAAAAAGATGACAGTGTTGGCGTAGCCGCTTGTGATTGATGACTCTGACTGAGAACTATTTGCCTAACTGAATTATTGAGCAATTGAATGTCAGAAGTGAAAGCTATAATTGAGCAAGTAGAAGAACTGCAATGCATCTGCCAGACAAGTAATCTGAGCGACATTATTTTTTTTATGTGCGTTTGATGTTTATACGGAGCCGTCATTGGACATTCTGAGCAAAACAGCAAAAATGGCTGACGTAAAGCAACACATTCACCAGATATATTTTGAAATAAGCCTTTAAGGTAGCAGAGGTTCGGTTAGGAATAATGTATCTATGTTTAGTTATATGCACTTACCTCAATATTTTGCATATAATACTATGGCCAAACAATACTTTTAAAACTATGGGGCATAGTTATGAAAAGTGGCGCTGCACCTAGTGCAGCGTCACTTTTCTTGTGCCCCCTAACTCCACCATGGTAGCACCGTATTTATAATACGGCGCACCATAGGGGTAGTTAAGGTGATTAGCATCATAATTTGTGACGCTAGTCTGGCGCTTTGCAGGAGTGGCATCACAAATTATGACTCTAATCCTACAAAGCACCCAGAGGCCCATTGTAATCAATGGGAGCCTCTTTTTAACGCCTGCACTTAGCAGGAGTTAAAAAATGCTGTTTAAAATGGCGCAAGGGAATTTCACAGATTCTTTTGCGCCATTTTTTACAACCCCCCTAGTGCCGGAACGGCGCACTTGCATACATTATGCCTGGTGCAGATATAATGTGACGCAAAGGGTTACAAAGTGGTGCAATGCAAGCATTGTGCCACTTTGTAAATATGGCACGTGGGAAATGCTACCTGAACGCCACATTTACATTGAAATAAATGCCGCAAATGTGGTGCAAGGTGGGTCTAGGGGCTCATAAATATGCCCCTAAATTTTAAAGTGCAACTGGTTTGAGCAGAAAATAACTCACAGGAACTGCACAATTTCAGCACCTGAGAAACATTTTCTGCTGGAACAAGTCTTCTGCCTGTGGTGACTAAATCTACCTGAGCCTGAGGGTAACAAGTAACTCTCTGTAACTTCAAAGTAACACATACAATTAACTGGTAACTCAGAAAATTCATTACATGTTACTAAACAGAGAAGTATGGCAGAACAAACCATAACCACAATCTAAAAATGAGGCAACATGATTACAAATGCAGCCGATTCGGCAATTGATGCACTGTATTTCAACATCATCCAACAGCTGAGTAAAGCAACAAGTCTATTCTAAGTTACACTTAGGACCCAAAGCCCACTCTGACACCTGTATCCATGCCTGACTCCTGGACAGGTGACTGAGCTTCATCTACAGGTAGGGGATCCCCTTTGGAACAAATTTTAGGTCTGGGATCAGGGGAAAAAACTGACAACAAACAGCAATCCTACACAACCTGTATTTCTTGTCTAGTCACCTCAAGTACAAGAGCAGGAATAAGACCCAACAGTTTGTCTTTAATACATTTTCATCATTTTTTAATTGAATTTTTAATCATTACATTTCATTAATAGACATTCATGTTTCTTTTTTACTTTTTTGACATACACTACATACATTCTATGTATTTCTACAAATCTTCGAGTCATCACTGTTTTCCTCAATGTTTGTGCTTTGCGTACAGCCATGTATTTGTATTTTACATTAAAAAAATTAAATACTACACCACATTATAACATTTTTATATACACTTTAATTATCTCCCAAACCATCAATCCACTCTTTTCCTCTCAGAACACGTCCTCTCTCATTCAACATTCATACATATCCTAGGTACATCCCTCATATACCACAAATTAAAAGTGGGAAAAGATATTTAATTTCAAACGCTGTCGTGTTGTGGACTGGGATAACTCCTAAAAGCAGTCGATGCACATTTTTGTAGAGGAAACAACACTTCTACAACCACCTTCTTCAGGACCTAATTACAATTGGTATTTTTGCTTTGGTTGACAATGGGATAATTTTTCCAATGTTGAAGATCTTTATGTTCCATTATTTGGAGATTTCTTTATTACAATGTCTTGTCTTCTGTCATCCATGCAGGGATAAATAAGCAGAAGTGCTTTATCTCCTTGAAACCTCTCATTTTCTCTTCCGTTCCCACATATTCAGACAAAATCACTTTTCTCCTTATAATTCTCCTTATTCCCGTAGGCACCTCCACACACATCAGATGAGGGAACTCTGTAACTCTGTTCCCTCCAAGATGCCACAATCCATGTGGAAACAACTGTCCCGAATGAAAACAGGCGCTTTCCAATGCACAAATATTCAGGATAAAAGTGATGACTTGAACATTTGTAGAAATACATAGAATGTTTGTACTATATGCTAAAAAAGTAAAGAAAGAAATACATATGTATGTTAATCAAGTACAATGATTAAAAACTACAATTGAAAAAAGGATGAAAATGTATTAAAGGAAAATTGTTGAGTTTTATTCTGCTTCTTTCCCTTGAGTCCATTAGAGAAAAAATACAGCCATAAGGGAAGCTTTGCTATGCAGGTGACTGAACTTCGCCAGCCTGACTTTACAGTGTCTGAGATGGTCACAGGCATTCAACACCAAACAGAGTCTAACCAGCAGTTTGGATAGCTCTGTAGGGCATGGAGGTTGTGGCTCATGTGGGTTGGCCAGGACCATTCCAAAGAAGACTACCGTGATGGGAGGTGAGTATGCTGATCCCAAGCACAGCAGACTCTGTGTAGTGCTTGTTGACTAAGTGCAGCATGGCCCTCCTATTCACCATTATTTTGTTCTTTTGATCTCTTGACTAACATGAGTAGGATCGAAGGCAGAAGACATAATTCAGAGACCTGTCAGTTCTTCTTCTTACTTCATTGAGACATGCAGTTCACTCTAAACTGCTACTCTACTGTCCTGTACCTTTTGCCCTTTCCACTACTACTAATAAGTAGAGGTACTTGTTCTCTCTTGTTTCCAAATCCTTGAAACTTTTCTTTCATCTTAACACATGCACTATCACGTTGTCTTTCCATAATGGAGCCTCAGTTCCAGGTCAACTGACATTGCATTTGGCGGTAGAGAATCAATCAATTCACAGCTGTCTCAGTACAATCTCACATGAGAAGCAACTGACACAGGTTGCAGAGGGGGAATTAAATTTGTACTAAAAAAGAAGTTATAACAGGGCATTATAAGGAAAGTGTGAGGTAGTCCATACCCTTTCCTGTGATGGGAATTTTAAAAACGAGCGAAAAATGAATGGTGGTCCAAGTTCTTTGATGCATTAAGAAGATTGCAGTCCCATGTTGTCCTGTGGTACCAAATTCTGCTATGATTTTCTTTCAGATTCCTGAAGATGGAGAACAGTACACAGTTAACGACGTGCTAGGAGTTCCTCTTCACAAAGTTAGCCAATAACCTTTCACATTCAGGTTTCTTAATAAAGTCCTCATTTGATGTTGTATCACACAAGGGTATACAGAGAGTCCCTGATTCGTTAGTCAATCTGTAAACATTGTTGTAACTTATTCTGAACTGTGATTTGCTGAGCCTATGTTTCCTTTTTGCTCGCTGCATCCTTACTATATGATTTTATTGTGCATTTTCTTCTAACAGAGGACTCACTTAGAAAGTGAGCCAGTGTTGCTTTCCTCATTCCTAGAGAGCAGACCCACATTGATTTATTGCATACTCTGGACTTAGAAAGAAACTACATTTCTATTGACTGAGATGCTAGGTCGCACCTCATGTTGCATTACTGATTTTTGCAATTTATGTTAACCTAATGCTAATTTGATATTCATGATTTATTATCAATTTTGATTGATTTTGAGGACCAGCTCTTTTATCTTTAGATTATCAACATAACTTTTCCCTGGGAAACAATGGCAGACTCTCTCGGACATGTCAACTTTTCAAATTAGTACATTTTGACTTGCTGGAAATTGGGTCTCTAGTTGGCAGGGTTTAGCACCCTGTCTAAATAGGGACCACAATCCTAGTCAGGGTCAGTTATACTCCCTAAATTAACCTTTGCTCACCGTGGTGGTTTCTTGGTACAGAGCAGTTAGGCTTAACTTAAGAAGCAATGTGTAAAGTATTTGTGCAACACTAAATTACAGTCACACAGTGAAAGACACCGCAAAAAGACTCAGCAGGTTAGAAAAGAGAGACTATTTATCTGGGTAAAACAAGGCCAATCAGTAGAAGTCAAAATATGAATTTCTAAAGATTACATATGAAAACAGTGCTTAGAAGTCTATAGCGGTCAAAAGCTTACTTGAGGTCATGAGGGACCAGTACAAATCCAAAATCCAGGCCAGCCACGATGAAGGGTAAGACGGCTACAGAATCCACGCAGGATCTTCTGAACTGTACCTTTGTTGGAGCAATGCGTTGACAGTGAGGACATGATGCATCAATATTTCTGCTGCACTCAGGGTGATGCGTCACTTTTTGAAGTTTGTATTTGAAGAAGCCACGTCTGAGGCCAAGGACTAGAGAGGGGCAACTCAAGCAAGACTAGGACTCACAGATGGCAGAATCCAGCAGCACCAGTAGAGCTGCAAGCAGTCTTAGTTGTCCTTCAGACAGCAGAACAACAGAGGGAAAGCCAATGAAGGCTCTTGGGTTCAAGGATGTAGAGAGCAAGTCAAGTCCCTTTCACTGCAGGACAAAACCAGAAGGCAACAGGCCAACACAGCAGAGCAAACAGCAAAATGGCAGTCCCTCCTACAGCACAGCACACAGCAGCAGTAGGCCAACACAGCAATGCAGTTTCAGAGTGGCAGTCTCTCCTGCTAGCACAGCAGTCATTCTTCCTGGCAGAATGTCCTTGGTTCCAGTAGAGATCCGGTATGTTGGGGTTATGGGGTCCAGAATCTATACTGTGGTGTCCTGGTTCTGGAGTGTAGGAGAAACTTCCAGGCACTTCATTGATGTCAACAAGGTCCCTGTCTTGCTCTACCTGGCTCCAGGCACTCATCTGGGGGTTATGCAGCCCTTTGTGTGGGAAGAGACACAGCCATTTTCAGGTGTAACTGAGGCAGTCCTCAGCTCCGCTCACCCATCAAGCCAGTTAATGGGCCATTAAGGCTCATTAAGTCACACCTAATCTCCCATGGTGTGCTTGGACGGAATGCACAAAGCCAGCTATCATCTAACCCATAAATGTATTCTGAGACAGACTGAGGCACCGAACAGTTAAAATGTGAAAATGACAACTTTCTGAAAGCCGCATTTTCAAACTTACAATTTAAAATCCGATTTCACCATAAGTTGTGATTTTAAATTGTGAGTCCATGGACACTAAACTTAATATCTCTATCTTTTCTCATTTGGAAATTACACTTATACGATGTTGTAAGGTAATCCCAACGTTATACTATAGGAGAGATAGGCTTTGCAATAGAGAAAAAATATTTTTTAATTACAGTGCACCTTGCCCTTGGGGCTCACTAGGGCCTACTTAGGGGTGACTTAGATGCAATAAATTGGAAGGTTTGGGTCTTTCAAGTGAGTACACTTGTTAAGTCAAAATGACAGCTCCGCAGTGGCGGCCTGAGACATGTTGGGAAGGTCTATTGTAGTGGTTGGAACAATCAGTGTTGTGGGCACACTAGAAGCATTTAATATACAGGCCCTGTGCACATATAGTGCACTTTACTAGGGACTGATAAATACATTAAATATGCCAATTTTGGAGAAGCCTATGTTGCCATGTTTAGAGTACACGCACCTGCACTTTAGCACTGCTCAACAGTGGTAAAGTGCACAGAATTCTGAAAGTCAATAAAAATGATTCAAAAAAGCAGGTGGAAGAAGGCAAACGTTTGGGGGGTTTGCTGCAGAAAGGGTCATTTCCAACATGACTATTCTTTCATTCTTCAGGAACTTGTAGCCTGATTTATAATTTGGCAGAAAGAGTAAACTCCATCAGAGCAACTGAGTAAATTACTCCATCACCCTGACTGAGTCCACATCAGTCAAAGGTAGACATTTCTGTTGAATCACAAGGATTTGTTTTTTAATTATAACCCCCTCCCTACCCAAACTCACTAACGCAGTTTCCTCCAATGGCAAGGTGGGCATTAAGTACTTGTCAGTGCCAATTACCACCAGGTTTTTCCTGGACATGGCGGGCATTGAAAAACCGCATTATGTCCACCTCATCTAAATTAGGTGAGTGAATGTATAGCTTAACCTTCAACTCTGTAGCATGACCATGGTAGAGTTGGAGTACTCTCAGCCATTTTCCAACTATGGTCCACCCACATATAAATTGGGCAGGTAGACCATAGTCTTAATGCAACCAAGAAGTAAAGCAGGCCTTGGTCAGTTAGAGAAGATTTCCTATTATTTCCCACCTTAAATAGCTTTAGGATTGTGGGAATCGAAACACTACAGAATGTATAGGAAATGTTATAAGTTATCAAGGTCATCTCGGCCTTTTTGCAACATTTTAATGCTTTCAAATAACACTGTACATCTGACCACTTACATAAAATGTGACTAGTTTGGAGTGTATTCCAGTTGGCTGTGGTCATCAAGGTAGTACGAGAGAAGAGACAGTTTGATTTTCATTCAAACTGCGCTATCTACTCATAATGATCTAAAAGGTACTGCAGTACTCTTTGAAATAAAAAATAAATACATAACATATAACAAAATAAAATTAGACATAATATAGGATGGCTCTTAAAAGATACTTTAGTTTAATAAACACATTTATATATGTTTGTCAAGCCACATTTTTAGATTTTAAACTAAAATATGGTTTCCATAGGTAGAAAAATACACACCATCAAGACGATACAGTGCTGCTTTGCCATATTTTAAATTCAGATGAAAAATGGCAGACATCTTGAAGGAATGGTGACACTGCCTTGATCCCATGTCTTTAAATTCAGCAGTATTTACAGTAGACCACTTCTTCTTGACAAATATTTGAGACACAAAATGTATGTTCGGAAACATAGACGAAAAGATGGAAAATGCATCCTTCATCTCAATTTTCAATCTAACTCCAATTACATGTCTTTTATCATTGCCACCACAGTGGAGAACCATAAATTGGGGATGGTCACATTGTAAATTTGGTCACATGGTAAACATAGTGGTCAAATGTTGAATTCTGAGTAGAAGAAACCAATGGTCATTTAATGTATCACAGTAAATCTATTCTTACTAATCATCATAAACTAAGTTATGACACAGGAGAAACTAAAGATTTTTACTATTTAGCCTCTCTTCAAATATGTAAACCATGGCACAACGAAGAAAACATATATGCCCTTTTCAATGCTATGAAGTTGCATTTAATGTTTATATTGTTTATAAAAAAATACATTGCGTTGCCTGAATTTCAAATATACTTACAAATGTTCAATCAAGTAATAGAAAAAGAAAACAATATTAATGTAGAAATGCTATACAATTCTCCACCTACTAATAAAACTTCTACATCCAGGACTGCTGACCCACATCCGATTATTGATACCAAAGCTGTGATTGCCATGGAAAAGGTTCTAAATTAAATGAACCAGGTATAAAAGGACATACATAATTAGTGCGTTGATTAAATAGCGAACAATTATAATTTTAAAAATACATGAAAGAATCTGCAGACCATGGACATCAACATGAAAATGGAATATGTTAATTTACTACTTATGAACCTACATTGCAACATAAAAGGGGACATACAGGCAACAGGAAAAACCTTTGCTATTAAATTAATTACCTTAGATTGTCTACCATTAATATCTGTGGAGCCTGGTAACAAACTGGAATACTTAAAATTAAATGCAGAAACATGCCAAGAACTTAATAGAGTCCTTAAAAAATTAGAAGTTCATTATGACTACTACCATATAAATATCATGAACTGGAAATGTTCTAAATCAGGACATAGCAGTTGAACAGGAATTGTAGTTATGTCTACAAACACATAAAAAGGAAATCGATGGTAGATTCACTTTTTGTTATGTTTACTAAATACAATACAAACAGATATCACTGTAGTAGTCTGATATTAACCCCTCAGGTGCCCTGGACAAGGTGGTTACTTCCGCTGCTGTGGTGATCAGGCACCAGGGATGTAACCACCTCGTCCAGGAATGGGCCATCTAGGGAAGCGTTAGCGCTCCCCCCAGGGCCTCACACCCCTCTCCCATGGGCAGGGATGGAAGGGGAATCACTTCCCCCTCCAACCCCACCCCTCTGACCCCTCCAGTGATATCTGACGATGTCGGCGCACAATCACACGATGTCCTCATCAGAGGCCGCCCCCACTGTGCTGGACGCTTAGGGGGGCTGAAACCTCTAGACACCAGGAATCAGTTTGTTTACTTTTTTACATGTGGGGAGTGACCCCTTATGCAAGGGTCACTCCCTTGGAGGGTCAAATTGTCTTTAGGCCATTTCTTTCCCCATTGGGGGCAGATCGGCCTATTTTTACTAGACATCTGGGAATTTTTTTTAGGTCAATTTCACTCAAGGAAAGCAACCCTTTAGGCAGGGGGATAGAAACCACTAGGCACCCAACTTTTTTTTTTTTTTTTACAGATGGGGCACGACCCCTTAGGCAAGGGTCACTCCCCTGGGGGGCAATTTTATTCTAGGCCATTTCTGCCCTCCTTGGGTGCATATCGGCCTTTGGGCAAAAGCCACTAGACACCAGGGATTTTTATTTTTTTTGTGACAATTTCATGAAAGGGGAGTGATCTCTTTGGCAAGGGTCACTCCCGGGGGGGGCAGATTTATTTTAGGCCATTTCTGCCCCCCCAGGGGCAGATCAGCCTTTTTTTATTAGGCCGATCTGCCTCCAAGGGGGGCAGAAACCACTAGGCACCAGGGGTTTTCTTTTCACCAATTTCACACAAGGGGAGCAAACCCTTAGGCAAGGGTCGCTCCCCTGGGGGGCAAATTTATATTAGGCCATTTCTGCCCACCTTGGGGGCAGATTGGCCAATTTCTATTAGGCCGATCTGCTCCAGGGGGGGCAGAAGCCACTTAGGCACCAGGAAATGGTGTGTTTTGTCTGGGGGGCAGCCCCTTGGGCAATGGTCGCTCCCCATGGGGGCACATTACTCTTGGCCATTTATGCCCTTCTTGGGGGCAGATTGGCCTTTTTTTGTAAGGCCCAGCTGCCCCCAACAGGGGCAGAAAGCCCACCAGAGATTTTTCCAAAAAAGAGGGTGAGGGTATGGTCATACCAGCACCCCAAATAAATGGGGACAAAGTTGTTATGCCCTGCGCTAAGGGGCACAGGAAAATGGCACTGCACTCAGTGCAGTGCCACTTTCCATAAATCTGCCCCTAAAGCTGGTGGGGAGGGCAATGGTGAGCCATGACAAGCTCATGGTGGATGGTCATATTTCTATCTTCTCAATAATGATAGTATGGCAGAGGAGACAGTATGTTACTGTCCTGCCAGATTGCTCTATAATTTACTTATTCTGCTTTAAGTGCGGCATTAGTACTGTGGTACCAGGATCAGGCACTGACGGAGAAACTGATGCACTGGATGTTTATTGACGTGCTGATGCAGCAGAAGAATTAGAAGGTACTACTAGAGGGACAGATGCAGCAGGTGATGGTGGAGGTGCTGATGAAGGAGAAGAATCCATAGGTGCTGCAGTAACAGCAGACGTGGATGCTGCTGATGTTCCACTTTGGCCTCTTCCATCTCCTTCTGATGCCTTCTTTCTGCAGATGCCAACCTGATTAAATTAATTTCCTGCAGGTGTTTTCTCATTCCTGTGGTACCTACCAAGTATTGCTTCCTGTTCCTGTTGAAAATAACTTTGTTGCATAGGTTACAGGTAAGACGTTTTGAATTCACCTATTTCCCTTCAGGTGCCAATGAAAATAAACATGCTATTGTTTTCTTTAATTTATTCCTCCTCTTCACCACTGGTTCCTCCTCTCACAACAGTAAAGGATCCCCTTCTTCAGCCATTGCAGTTCTCCAAAAGTTCAAAGGTGACTTAAAAATACTTATCCTATTGAATGGAAGTCAGGGCTATACACTTCCTGTTTCTTGCAATTGATATATTGTTATGCCAATAAAATGTTGTTTTAACAAAAGCAAAAGTACTGCAATAGTATATTGATACTATCACTACACAAGCATAGTTCAAATATTTATTTGGTGTAAATGTAATTTAATAAATTATTGGACATATCACAGTACTTTAGGGGAAGTGCAAACAAAAGCAAAACTATGATGTAGTTGATTCTGACACTAATTATGAACTTTGACATTTCTTGAAAGTACTGTGGTGCTGATTTTTATTAAAATCATTAATACCATAAAAAAACCAATATTAAATGATTAGAAACAATTTTTTTTACAAAACATTCATACACATTCTATGAAAAAAAACAAAGGTTTAAGATTAATTATAGTTAAAAACATAATTAATTTTTTCTACATAAAACCAAAATAAATTTCACAAACCATAGAAATTGAAAAGGTATAGTTATAACGTAAGGTTATAATTTGTGCCCTCAGCAAACCATACTATATACCTCCGTACACAATGTTGTCAATTTTCTAACCAGGAGATGCACAGAGAGGACAGACCTAATGATACGTTCTGATTAGCTGCCAAAACATCAACAATGACATGGTGGCAGTCATTTTAGGATTTAGGGTCTCAGGGTCTCATTACGAGGCTAACAGTCTTGGTGGAGGTCTGACTGCCACATTACAACCCTGGTGGTCGGACCGCCAGGGGATCGCCCTCCCCGCCAGGAACATAGTTCCCGACTGGCTGGTGGCAGCCAGACTGGTGGTTAGTCATGGTGGCGCTGAGTTCAGCGCCACTGTGCTGATTATGAGTCTCCTTTCTGCCAGCCTTTTCATGGCGGTTTAACTGCCAAAAAAAGGCTGGCAGAAAGGATGTGCTGGGGCCACAGGGTAGCACCTGCACTGCCCATGATCATGTTGTGGGCAGTGCAGGGACCCCCCTGCCTAGCTCCTTTGGAATGTGCACTGTCTGCTTTGCATTCAAAGGGTGCTGTTGTGCTATGGTATTAAGGGCGACAAGACCAATACTATCGCTCTGGTCCCGCCGGGCTGACTAGCGCGAATGTCGTAACACGATGTTCCCATGAGTCACCTGGTGGAACATCATAATATGACGGGGTTGAGGCCACCAAATTGACGGTGGTCTCATCCCTGTGAGTTTGGCTGTTGGCTCATCTGACTTCCAAGCTCGTAATGAGGGCATCAGTTTCTTTCCCTAGAAAAGTATGTTAAAAACATATTAGGGACAAGGAAGGAATACCCTGCCCCCCCATTCATGCTGGAGGGCCCATACGGACCCAAAAATTGTTTTCTCCTTACTGTGGATGCAAGTAACTGAGAAAAAGAATAGTGGGCTTCCACCCTTTTCAAAAGATTTATCTCCTGGGGAGGGCCCAGGCCCATTGGGTCAGTTCTAGTGAGACCCCCTCCCAGAGCCTTACACAAGTTCTGGGACACCATCCCTTTGGGGCTGATTTGTTCCAGTGAGGGGAGGGAGGTGCTCAGCCCTCCTCTCTGAGGCTTACACAGGTCCCAGGGACCCGATCTATGACCAATTGGTACATTGGGAGGAGGGGACATGTATCTTCTTTCGCTGAACCTTCCACAGGACCATGGGGACCTTGTCTCCTGGCTGTTTGGTTCATTGAGGTGAGGGGGTCATGTGACCCCTTCCCTTAGCCTACACAGGCCCTTTGGACCCCATCCCCTAGGGCTGATTGGTTCATTGAATGGAGGGGGTGCACTGCCCTCCTCCCCAAGCCTCTGTAGGCCCAAGTGCAAGCAGGGAAAATATTTGTTTCCTCTGTGGGAATAGAGTGACCATCTGCTTCCGCTGGGTGGGAGCATATTTGTAGCCAGCTATCACCAGCACCCAGGATAGGTGCTATATGGGGAACTGTCAGGGCCCATGGGGTCCTAAGGCTCCTCCTACAGTCCACAACATGCATGCACTTATGGGTGTCCTAGGTGTGCATCGGAGCACCCATTAAAAGAAAAGTGGATGGCTTCAATGTGGGTAGTTGCAGGGTCTTGTGTCTCCCACTGCAGTCCCCAACATGCATTCTCATGCGGGGCCCCGGGGTGGGCACGAGGAAACCCACCAAAATAAAAGTGGCTGGCTCCCAGTTGCCAATAGGGCAGTCAGGGGCCATGGGTCTCCCCCCGCAGCCCCCAGCAAAAAAAGTGAGAACGAATAATAAATAAGCAGCCAGAGCCACTCATTTACTATTCACCCCATAATGGCCTAGGGCTTTTTTAAGTAATAACTTTTTCATCCTGGCGGCTCAGTTAGAAGAGACAGGAGCACTGCCAACCACTTTCTTTAATGCTGTAGGAGAGTGCAAGTAGAAGCGGGTCATTGGATCCATGACCTCAGGACAGCTCAGTTAGCGCATCTGACCTTAATAAGTAAACTTACAAGGGGACAAGAATAGGTCGATGAACCTTTTGACTCGCAATTAAGATGCTCTGACCATAGCTCCAGTACATAACAATAACCAATACACAATATCTATAATCAACAACAATCAATAACAGTAATAATCAATAGAGTCAGTAATTATCACTCACCATGACCTTCAGTCATGAATAACCACACCATTTAGTAAAGGTTAGAATATTTATTTCCCTATATTAACAATGCTAAGGTCATGTAGATTAATCTCAAAATCAAATGAAACACATACAGAAACAATACTGGCTGTCCAAAAAGGCGGAAGAAACGTAATCTAACCAAAGCTTGAACTACAACACATTCTAAGTATATGGTGCAAATTAATAGAAAATTCAACTGTGTCAGAGTGATTATGTACATTCAAATCCAGCAGCAAAATTCATCAAGCATTATTCCCTTTTAGAATAATTTCATTAATGAGGATCCTAAACTAACATCAGATTAGCATCAGCATGTTGGGCTTCATGCAAAATAATTTAGTAATATAAATTTGGAAAGAGATCTAACTATTGCTCTATCAAAAGAGTGCAGTTGGTACCTGGAAAGGAAAAGCAAATACACATGATAGTCAACAGTCTAATTCATAATACCTATCTTCAATGTGGATCAGGAAGCAGAGTCAGTCTTTGTCCTCAGAACATCAGTTGATCAGATAGGCATTCAGGATTCAGCAACAAAGATCAGAAAACGTGAAGTCTTTATGTTTTGAAGTTAAGCACGTCTCTTGTCACGACGCAAAATGGGCAAGAATGGGCCTTTCTTCTCTCTGTGCAATATCGTTATATTAAAACTAGCAAAACCACTTCCCAAATGCCTATTGGTCAGTTAATCGCATTTTCACACTTTGTCCAATAAAACTAAAATCCCAAATCTATGAATTCTACTATTACTCCGTTCACATGTCGTTGATTGGTTGTCCTGCAATGTCCTCATTATCCGGCTTGTCAGGTAACAATATTGTTGCAGCTTCTACTCCAGTCAGTATCTCCATTGTTCTCCTCCTGAGAAAGTCAATCTCACACATACTACACACAAAATGTTACATTAACAAGGACAGCATCTTCTAGCAGTCAGTTCTCACGAGAAAGCTTCCGTTATGAGCACATCTAAGCAATACAATAAAAATCACAGTTTAACTCTCTAGGATAGCCATTTTGTAAACGTTAAGAAATGCAGATTTGACATGAAGCCTGGCAAGTAGGCCAAGACACTCGCTAAGTTAAGGCCTACAATTAATAAAACACATTACTAAATTTAGTCAAACATATATTCAACATTTCACACTATTAATTTAGTAGTAAGAACATTGGTGGCCACTCTTCGTAATCACATTTTCAAATGTGTGCATTATTTTTCTCCATTATTATATTTTCTACACAAACCTCTTATTCAGAATACATGAATACTCATTAATAATTGTATTAATATACCTGTGCTAGCACAGCCTAACATATATTTTTTAAGCATTCTGAGCTGGAGCTGTAAGCTCTTCAGCTGGAGTACAGGACGTCTTTGTGGTGAGTTTTTGGGTTGCAATTGTAGCCTGAAAAATGTCACCCTTCATTTTTTTAAGTAAGGCTTTATTGAACATATTTTATGATAATCACTTTTTTTAAACATTACAACATGTGAATTTATAAAATATGAATTATTGGTGACTTTTTGACAAACAGAATACGTCTGCTCTTTGAATGTTCATGTCCCAACCCTTTGATAAACCCAATGGGCCTGGTTTCTATATTTTGATGTGCTGACCCTTTAACAAAGTCAGTAGTTCTGCCTAACTGAAATGACACCCTTTATATTGTTACATCACATAGGAAGATTTGTGTGCATATGGGTGGCTGGGCACAACCCCTCGCCACATAGCTAAAGCCTGTGCACTTGGGGAGTAGGGTGCACCCGTCAGGCTGGGTGCAAGGCCTGGCAAATGGCAAGACCCTGTGTACACCCCAATAACACACAGAGCCTAAGTAGCTGTAAGGGTGCACCCCAGGCCCTACCCCAAACTCCATGTCGCACATGGGTAAAGGCTGCATGCTGCAAGGGTTGGGCACCAGAGGGGTTTTGGGCACTTGGTCTGGCTGCATTTCAGTTACTTTATATAAACGTAGAAATTCACTTTAAAAACAATAGTTAAAGTAAAGTTATAGTTAGGAATTGTAGTAATATCTTACTTTACAGAACAAAATGAAAAAACTAAAGGTTAAAGGGCAATGATAGGTGAAAATGTTAGTTAAAAGTTACTATTTTAAACAAACAAAACCACTGACATTCACCAGTTATAGTTGTCTTAGAGACTTCAGCACCTTGTGTATTTCAGTGGAACTTGAGAAACCACACATACTGATTAGGTTGCAGATACTGTCTGCCAAACGTGAAAAAGCACCGTCAGAGCATGCATATAACATTATAAAACCAAAAGCCTTAAATAAGGAGAATGTATATTCAGACGTCACCAGAGGATCGCATGATTTACAAAGATGTGGCAATACAAAACTGCAGATATGCCCCCAAGAAGTATCATGGAAGACAGATTGACAGTGGTATAAATATCAGGAGTGTAGCTACAGGTTGTGAGCTGTCATCTGGAACCAATTCTGGCTGCCTTTTATCACCCAACAGTTGGTAGGTGTTTATTTTGTTTCCTTGCCTGAGGGTCACAGGGGCCACTGACTAGTATAGCAACCCACACCTTCTCAGGGCTGACACTATTGTCCACCTTGTATCCTGGATCACCATCTTCCATGCTGTCCTCCTTAAGGAACTTCACAGGTACCAACAGTTCACCGGTGGCTATGAACTGCTTCCTTATCCAGCTTTTTGTTGTCAGATCTTTTTTTCCTGCACTAGGTTTGTGTCATTTTCACACGTGCACATATGTTTTAAGGTAAAAAGAGCCCTCCACACAAACACAGAGACACACAATTGCAAACATGCGTTGTTCTAAGTCACTTGCTGTGCTTGTGAATGTCTGTGCACAAGCAGGGTGCTGTTCATAAGTGCTGTGTTGCGTGCATTTCTGCTCATCTGAACAATCACATTATTACCCACTTTTCAAATAATGCTGAAGTGGCTTTAACATCCTATGATTGTGGGGATATATCAAGCTAAATGTGGATGAGCTAAGGGCAACATTTTTTAAAGCGACTGTGAGTTTTGCAATAGGAATGGGCAAGAATCTAGTTACTTGATCACAGATGTATTTTTAATTATAGAATCATACATCATTATCTGAAACATCTAACTTTAATCGAAAGGTAATTTAAAAGGTAAGTGATAAAATAGTAGCATGCACCATAATTTGTTTTTAATTGTTTTCCTACCTCTGGTTTCCCTGGAGCTGACAAATTAGAAGCCAAATGAAAATAAACAACTTCTTCAAGAATATTGAAGAGTCAATATTAATACAAAGACATATGCATATTTACTCTGCCAGAGCAGAATTGCAAGCAGGACAGAAAATTATTTGCATAAGTTTACATAAATGTTTGGTCCTGATGAAATGTTATTCTTGTATTGTTTTGTTAAAGTTCCAAAAACAGTACTACTTACTGGATATGCATAACTGCACCCTGCACAAAAAATGAAGACATACAATTTGTTTCCTCCTCCCAGAAACAATCCTTTAGTACTAATTTTTGTTGCATTGTGGACATAGTGAAATTCTTTCTAATGAAAAACATTTTCACACAAGGAACAAATTACTAGTGGAACCCATGTCATCATCACTATACACGACTACCTGGTCTGCAGCTATCTTAATAAATCTATCTGGGACCGTAATATGGTAAGGACACACTGCCTCTGTCTGTGTTGTGGTAAGGTTGACAAGGTTCACAGTGGGCAGACAGAGGCAGTGCACTCTATTACCACTTATATTCTTAACCTGAGAGCAGCTGCAAGCTTATGACTGACCTGGGTACAACGTATTAGGAAAAAACTGGGCGGCTGTTCAAAGCAGCAAATCCATCTTTCATAATGCAGGTGTCACATGACTTGCTTTACCGAGAAGGACAGAGATGCCCTGCAGGTGAGTGCAGTGAGTGGCAGAACCTGCCTGCAGTGGAATGTCTAGGGGCTTTATCAGACCACCTGAATCCCTTCTAGAGGGTCCCCCCTCAGGAGTACACTCACTTTGCACTGCCTTTTTGTGGTGCACAGTAAATGCACCTCCTGATGGCTTCCTTGCCCCTTTGCATGCATCAAAAATATGACATGGCTGCAGAGACAAAGGCCCTCACTATGAACTTCATGGCAATCACTGCCAACCATCGTGCTGACAGTAAACAACAGACTGCCAATGGCAGTGAAGTGCATACCGCCGTATAATGATGCCAAAAACAAAAACCTCCAAAAATCTTGCAACCTCCACCGACCGCCAGGGCCAACAACGGCAGAAAGGCAGTACACCTCACCCCACCACTGCCATGCAGACAAATCTCCCACCCACCAAATAATGATGCACAAATCAGCTCAGAGGACAGTGAACGTCGAACGACCATTGGTGGTACGGACCGCCAAGGCCAGCAATGGGACACGCCAACAACAAATGCCCATATTGGCAAGTTTGAAAAGCACACACCTGACACACATCCACAACACTTTAAAACACACACATACACACCCCACAATCCTTTGCAATGCCAATAGCACAACAGATATTGACAACACAACATGCATACAGTGAACACACCATCACACAAGTCACACACACAAATATACCACCAAAACACGTACATTGCTCAACCACCATCACAAGCCACACACCCAACCACACAACACCACCCTCACCAATACACCTACAACACACCACCCACAACACACACCATGGCACCCCCTAAGCAACCCCACTTCACAGACAGGGAGCTAAGGACCATGGTGGACGAAATACTCAGGGTCGAGCCACACCTATTGGGGGAAGTGGTGCCGCTGACACCTGTGGTCAGGAAGATGGAGCTATGGCAGAGGATAGTGAACAAGGTTAATGCAGTGGGAAACCATCCACGCACAAGGGAGGACATCAGGAAGAAGTGGGACGACCTGCATGGGAAGGTTCGGTCCATGGCATCCAGGTACAAAATCGCCATACAGAAGATTGGTGGTGGTCTCCCACCTCCTCCCCCTGAATACACCAACTGGGAGGAGAAGGTCCTGGCTATCCTGCATCCGGAGGGCCTCACTGGACTTACTGGAGGACTGGACTCGAGTAAGTCAACTACAATACCGTAACAGTCACCACACCTATAATGCATGTATCACCCCATACCTCTCACTACCACCAGGACCCCATTCCCTACGCAGTCCACAACACCCACACACTCACATCCAAGTCACCTGAATGCCCACAATCCCCCATACAAGTCACCATCCAGTCCCCTGTGCACAGTCACCAACCCATGCATGGAATCCCAGTAGCACTACAACACCCACAATACACCTCCATCCCCTCAATAAATGCATCAAAATGTACACCAAAGGATCTTGCATGGCACCACATGGGAATCCAACCACCCATTACTGCTGACTAATGCTGCAATTGACAAGAAAGTGCAGGACACCCACATCTCTATTCTCTCATACACAGGCACCACCACCCATGCCACCCAGACGGAGATGTCAAGGAGTGCCAGTTCTCCCCCTGAAGACAGGGGCCCCACTCAGGAGAGTGCAGAGGGATGTCTGGAGATAGAGGAAATCCCTGGCCCATCCCACACCCCTGGACAGTCACCCTCCAGAAGCCCCACCCAGGACACCACTGGCACCCCTACCCCTCAGCCACCACCATCAGCTCTGGCCAAACGACCTCACACCAGTGTCACAAGGCCACAGACTGGCCGCCAACATGTACAGAGGCCAGAGTTTCCACCCACCACCAGGCAGGATGATGAAGGGCCAACTGCAAGTGGGACTGCCAGACATGTGCAGGGGACACATGCACAGGGGTCTATGGCAGTTGGGAGGGCATTAGTGGCCCAGGGGGGTGGTCCAAGGATGGATGCTGCTACCCAGGGAGCATACCACCATTCCCAGAACAGGATGGGCCCGATCCTGGCCACCTTGGAGCAGAATCAGAGGCTGCAGGTAGCACATCACCCTGAGGCCATGGAGCAATTGAAACAGCTCAATGCCCCCATGACCTCCAATGCAGGGGTGCTGCAGCACCAGACAAACACCCAGCCGGAGTCCACCACCCACCTGCAGGCCCCTACCACTAGTCAGGACACTGCCCTGCCATCTACATCTGCAGCATCCACTGGACTGGTAGCACTGCCAAAGGACTCACAGGACACCAGCACCCCTACCCCTGCAGCCCAGCTTCACCTAAGCAAATGTTCCCTCAGACCCAGATATCCCACTGAAACACCAGTCAAGACAAAGCCCAGCGCCAGGAAGTGACTCTGCCCTCAACTGTCTCCCTTGCGTGCCACTGAGCTACCTCATTGACATGCCACTGCCATCTCACCATCTTCCAATGGCCCCATGGACGATTCCTCTGTGCAACCAATAGCTGAACATTTATACCTGAGTATGTTGTTCACCATGTGCCCCCTCCCTTCCACAGTCTCAACACTCATGGATTTTTTTACTTGGAATAAATACACCTGTGCACTCAAAATATCTGTCCTTAATCAATATGAGCTATCATTTGTGAAAGTGAATGAATTAGCCAGTTACCATCATAATGCCTTTTTTATTGCAGGAGGAGGTCTAACAGATCTGCCACTTCAGTCATGATTTTGCATTATCACTGGTAAAGGACACCACAGTACGTACTACATGAGTCAGCCTGAAACAAAGCAGTGAGGCCATCAGCATCATAGGAACTGTACCTGAGAGTTAAAGGAAGGATAGCTAGATTAGCTGGGCCCTGGAGTTGATATCTTCCCCCTCTTCTTCACCATCACTCTCGTCCCTCCTCTGAGGTGGCAACGCTGGTTGGACAGCATCCTCCTCTTCCAGAGTTGGGATAACTTTCCTCACAGCCAAGTTGTGCATCATGCAGCAGGCCACCACTATCTTACACACCTTGTCAGGGACATAGCACAGGGATCCTACAGAGAGATGGGGGCAACACAATCTTGCTTTCAGCAGTCCTATGGTGCGCTCAATCACCCTCCTATTATGACCATGTGCCTCATTACAATTCCTCTCTGAATCTGTCCTGGGATTCCTCACAGATGTCAGGAGCCATTGCATGCTGGGGTACCTAGAATCCCCTGCAAAAGTGGGTGAAAGAGTGTTGAAACACACACATTTTAATTGCATACAGCCTGGCTGTCAGCTATGTAGCTGATCCAGTGTCATACACGCTCACCTATGAGCCAAGCTCTGTCCCCCTGTAGTCGTCCCCCTGTAGTCGTCCCATTATGTGTGGCATACTTCTGTTTCTCAAGACAAACGAATCATGTACTGATCCTGGCAACCTTGCACTGACGTGTGAAATGTACTGATCAGCAGTACACAACAATTGGACATTCATGGAGTGATAGCTTTTACGATTCCGGTACATCTGTACATTCACTCTTGGGGTTATGAGGGCTATGTGGGTACCACCAGTGGCACCTATCACATGGGGGATATTTTCAAAGGCATAGAATCCTAATTTGATGGCAGTGAGTTCAGCCCTTTGGGGAAACTGGACATAACTTTGCAAGTTTTGAACAAATGCATTCAAGAAAATGGATAAGATGTGGATGAACATTGGCTGAGATATTCCTGCAGCCATGCCCACTGTAACTTGAAATGAGCCTGTGGCCAAAAAATGGAGCACAGATAGTACCTGCACAGTTGTATGTATGGCATGGTGATTCCTTTTGGCTGGCTTCCGAAAAGGATCCATTCCTGCACAGAGGTCAAGGACTGTGGCTTGATTAAGTCGGTAAGTTATGATGATGTGACGTTCCTCCATGGTGGCCAGATCTACTAGGGGTCTGTAAGCAGATGGGGCTCTCCCTCGGCACATGGGTCTGTAGCTAAGGGTGATGAAGGAAATACATCTTGAGTTTGGACATACACTTGCATCACATGATGACACAATTCATTTTTTCCATGTGACATATATGTAACATACACAAACACAAAGAATGAGGTAGTCCTGTCAGGCTAATGTGTGGTAATGTATCTCAGTCATAATGGCATCACAGTGTAGACACACTTACAACCATGATTACATGTGGGGGACCAGTACTCATGTCAGTACTCGACAAAAGGGAGAGGGAATGGGGCCATGGATGAGGCCCGCGGCCAGGCTATGGAGACCTGGTGGATGCAAAATGGCAGCTTCTACCATCTATGTATTGTTGTATGGAAGTGACTTAATTCCGCTGGCGTAACTCATCATAGCGGTAGGCGGTGTTCACCGCCGTGCACCTGATCATTGGATTACATGGTTATCAATGGGGAACCTGGGCCAATCATGATCGTCGCCGGGGGTGATGGTGCACACCGCCGCTGTATCTACTGCCATTTTGACAGGGCCTTGACACTTGACTCCTGCAGTTCGAGAAGTGAAGAACTCCACTGCGTGTGCTGCTGTGTGCTGACTCTGGTCCCTGAGATGGCGTGTGTTACAGGAAAACGAACCCCGACCTTCACCGTGGAGGAGCTGGAGAAGCTGGTGGATAGGGTCCTACCCCTGTATGCCAAGTTGTATAGGCAACCAGAGGAGCAGGTGAGTTGCTATTGGTCCTCCTTGAATGCGTGTGAATGTGTCAGATGCCTGTATGCATTTGTTTTTGCTGTGTGACTGCTCACCTGTTGTGTGTCTGGCAATGTTTGGCTTGAAATTTGTCTATCTGCATGTCTCCATGGGCCATGTCAGTTTGAACAGGCATTGCACTTGTGTATGGGACACCCACACTGACGTCTGTTTCTTTACTCTGTGTATCCCATGCAGGTCAAAGCTTATCAGAAGAGGCGACTATGGCAAGCCATCGCCAAAGAAGTGCGGACCCTGGGGGTCTACAACTGGCGGAGTACCCACTGCAAGAAGCAGTGGGAGGACATGAGGTGCTGGGCCAGGATGACCAGAGAGGCTCAGCTGGGTTTGGCCTTCCAACGAGGGACTCTGTTCCCCCTAATGGCCCGCATTCTGGTGGTGGCCTATCCGGATTTGGATGGGCGCTTGAAGGCAGCACAGCAGGCGCAAGGGTGTGAGCGCCACTATGATGAATGTAGTTAGATGCTAAGGGGTGGGTGCATGCATGGTCGTGCCAGGCACATAGACAGGTGTCTCCCTGCAGTCCTGCCCCCCTCCATGTCCGTGGGATAGTGTCATAGCTAGTTTAGGAAGGGTCTGTTTGGACCATTGTATTCAATTTAGCCTCATGAACTTGTAGATGTGTTGGCTTGACATTGTCTCTCATTGGTTCACTTCACAGAGTAATGGGTCAGGATGGGAATGCAGTGTATTGTGGGGTCATGCCTACCAGTCAGGGGCACATTCATAACCTGTGTTGTGTCTGCTGATGGTTTGTGCCTGAGCTGGGTGGGAGTGTAGTATGTGTCCCAACATGTACATGTTTCTTGGAATTTACATATTTCTTTCTTGTTTTGTTTCCCCACCGCTGTGCTCTTGTGTCCCTGTGTACATCAGCATCATCTGGTGAGGGAGCTGTGGCACCGGAAAGTGGGAATGCTGCAGCTCATGATTCCCAGGAGGCAGAGTCAACCGACGCCAAGGGGACCAGTAGGTTGGAGGGCAAGGGGAGTACCACGGGGGAGGCAACCACCACTGGAGGTAGTGACTCTGATACATCCCACGATGGCTACTGCCTGGGTACCCTACCAGTTGCTCCCCACCGAGTTGCCTGTGCCCGCTCACCCAGGAGGGTGGTGGTCTCCTTCGCCCCAGGCACCTCATCCCCTGCCCCAGTCAGCCCTGCTACCCTCACGGAGGAGGCTATTGACCTCCTGTGAACCATCTCTGTAGGGCAGACAACCATTGTGAATCCCATCCTGGGGCTCGCATCCCAGATGCAGCAGTGCAATGCATGCCTGGAAAGCATTCATGGTGCCATGTCTGGCCTACAGAGATCTTTTCGGGCTCTAGCCTCCTCTTTAACGGCAGCCAGTGTCCCTATCTTTCCGTCCCCCTCCCACCACCTCAACCCCTTCCAGCACCCCACTCCCTTCACCCATCCCGAGGACACATACAGACAGCCATGCACACAGATCAACACACAAGAACACTGAGAAACACAAGCAGAAGACTTCCCACATCAGGCAGGCACACACCCAACATACCAAAGCACACACAACAACATCAGCCTCCACCACTGTGTCAGCCTCCCCCACCTCCATGTCTGTCACCTCACCCTGCACACCCACATGCACCCGCAGTCACAGATGCTGCCCCCATTCTTGCAGTCACCACAACAGCTGACATCCAGTCATGCACCCCAGACACAACACCTAAACTCACCAGGACTACATTCACATACACTTGCAGCACACTCACAGACCTGCAGACACCCACACAACATCCATATACACTGGCAGCCAGTCTTTTCCCAATATGTCCACCCCCTCCTCCCAAAACACTCAAACACTCGCACTCAACCACACCACACGCATCCATCATACATAAGCATACTAAAGAGGCACCTGCATTCACGTCCAGCACACCTACACTTCATACCACCACTCTTTCAACCTCCACTCCCAGACCAGCCTCCAAATCCCCTCCAACTGCACCTAAGAAGCTTTTCCTCTCCCATGTTGACCTGTTTGAACCCACCGGCCCACCCCTTCGTGTCCCTACACATTCCCATGCCCTAGCCCAGGGAGGAAGAAGCCCGTGTTGGCCCAGGTCCCTCTACCACCCCACCGGTCCAGGCCCACTCCCCCTTCTTCCAAGGGCAAGCCCAAACCCTCTCCACCTCCACAACCTAAGCCCAGTACCCCCCCTTCAAGACCTGACTCACCAACCCCGTCACCCCCTACCCCTGTTCCCTGAGGTGCCTGGCTGCCCCATTGATCCCCCTTCTCAGTGGAGTTTCCTTTACCACCCTAGGAGTCATGTGTGGCCTATATTTGCCCTTACAGGACTTGTTTATGGACTGGCCTATGACCTTGTTTGGACATTCAAAATTATTTGTTTAAATTAAATTTTAGTGCCCAGCAGACATGTTTGTGCAATATTGAGCAGTTGTGCAGCGTTTCACTGTGGGAGTGTGATGTGCACAGGTGTTTAAGTAGATCTTGTTATGGGATGTAAGGCTTAGGATGGTGGGAGGGGTTGGGAGTGCGTTGCGGTGTGGGTGGATGTGTAACTGTGCACTTTTTTCCCTTGTGTACTAGGCTGCGGTAGTTACCTTTGTCATCTTCATCGTCAGTCACAGTCCTGGAGAAATATGGAAAGGAGAAGCACTGGGAATATTTCCAACTCTCGCTCCATGTCTGTGTCGGCGTGTTCTGTGTGCCGCCGGTGAGTGTTTCCCTTTATATGGGTCGTTTCCGCCATGCTTTGCCTGGCGGTGGTTCCCACCCCAGAAGTGATGGCGTTGTGGTGTTTCATAATTTGGCAGTTCGGTCGGGCCTTTGTCGTCACCCTTTCATCAGCGGGACTACCAAAATGGCGGTGGGCGGCCCGTTGCTTGTTTCTCATGTGCTTCATTATTTGGCAGACTGGACAGCCAGCCTGTTGGCGGTAGTTAACGCCACCACCGGCGGTGTGGTGTTTCCTGCCATGTTCATAATGACCACCAAAGTGTTTCATTCATTTGCATGGGCCAACTACCATATACAAATGAGGGTGTGCCATTTTAGGATTGTGTACCGGCACTATCAGTATTTCGGAAGGGGCCACACAAGCATGTCAACTCTATCAATAATACAGAGTGGGCCACACAAGGGTCTGCTTGTTTGACCCACAAGCCACTTGGTTCCCAAGGAATTCTTTTAAATAAAAGCCTACATCTATCACTTCCTCATCTGCCTATTTTAAATTTTGATTTTACGTTTTTCCTCAACACAATCAACCTTTAACTTGTCATTTTCCTCCATCCTCAACCCTTAATAAATCCCTAAACATTACTAATAATATGATAGTAACCCAAAACCTTTCTTTGACCATTAACTCAATTCTAACCCAAACATTTACCTCGCTCTAAACCTTTACCTTGCTCTGACCGTAATCTTTATACCAGACGTACACACCAATTATACAGCAAGACTGAAAACACCAGATATTCTTGGCATCAGTGCCTTTCGCCACCATTTTCTGTCTCTATCTGTTTGTCACGATGTTCTAACAAATTTGCTAACTGTTTTCACTGAGGCGCCTCCAAACTGCAGATTTTGGTTAGCCCTGAAAAGAGAGACCCCAAACCGTTCGTCCATTATGGTCCCAAGACATCCCTTAGACTGCAAATGAGTCAGTTATGGTAAATGACTTCATAAACATTATCTTTGCACCTGTCAGTTTGTGCAAGAATGCCGTTTGCAAAATGGAGCACAAAACACACTGAGAAACGTCACACGATAAGCAGCACCAAGTACAAAAATTGTCACATGGTAAAAGACCATATAAAAATTGATTTCTATGTACAACCTTCAGTCAAACAAAACAAGCTTACCAAAAACTTTGAAACAATTTTGAAAATTGACTGATCTTACATTCTATGTGCAAATAAAATAAACACGTTAGTGGTCTAATTTAATCACAATAGGCGTACAGTACAGTTAAAGTCCAGTACTTCTATAGAGAATACAGGTGGGCATCTACGTCTATATTAAAAGAATTGTGACAGCATAATCAAAGGGCAGCACGGAATGAATCCCTGCATGATTGAATCGATCACTTAATAATAGATCATAACGTGCCATCCATAGAAGGCAATTTAATCAATGAGATGCTCTAGTGGCAGACAGTATATAGTTATATAACGAAAAATAAAGATGTACACAAACACAGATCAGACTTTTGAATCAGAAAAATGTAAGTGAGTGAGGCAACACATTCCATGGAATTCAACCACAGTGACAAGACAGAAACTCTACTCGAGGAGGAGTGCTGGCAGATCAACCTTTTAGATAGATACAAGCACGAAGAGTCGAATGAATTGAAAAGCCACTCAACAAAGATGTCAAAACACACTGGGGTCTATTTTCGAAGTTTTAGTGCCATGTTTGCATCACAAAAATGATGCAGAATGATACTAAATCATTTTTCACTAATTTACTTTCCATAGCTAAACCTATATAGCTCTGGAAATACTCTTGATGGTAGCGCAAAGCAGCGCATAGTGATGCACCAAGGGGGCATACTATGGGTGGTGCATAGGTGTTCCCATACAACCACCCAAGGTTTTGGACGCTAAGCCCTATTTCCTTAAAGCATTAGACAAAGTTTAGCGTCAGAAAATAGCGTCAGAGGGGCGCTATGAAGGAGAAACGCTTTTTTCTCCTTTATTTTCCAACTTTGCATGTATGCTGCACTGTTGAGCACGCATACAAAGTAGGACACTGTTTAAAGTTTGTCTAAGCATAGTATTTTGTACTGGAAAGGTATCTTTCCCTGCTAAGCCTGGTCTTATTTATTTTTTCAAAACATACACAGAAAAGACAATCCACTCCTGAATGAATCATGGACAGGGGCTTACCTCCTTTATCTGCAGTGACTCTAAATCTGGGACATTGAGCCAAACACTCTGCAGCAGACAGTACTGAGGTCCTGGAGAATATTGGACATGCATTGAATAGTCTATATAAACCTTGACCATTCTTAACTATCATCAATACTTTGTTCTGACATTAATCTTTGTAAATACGCAATATGTTTTTATATTGCTATAGCTCAAAGCAGTCGAGCTTCTGATAAAGAAACAGTTATAGCTATGACACGCTCTGTATTATGAACTGACAAAATAAATATTCATATAGGTCACTGATCTGCAGAAAAAAAGTGAAATTAAATTAGCTATATTTTGCACAACAAATTGAATCAAACAAACAGGCATGTCTTGTCGTCATGTGTGTGCTCCTTAGTCAGAGCAAACAGTTTTGAATCATTTTGTGATTCTTTTATTCCGTTGTGGTGAGCGGAAAGGAAGAAGCACCCATATGTGGTGAAGGAATATCTTGAACTTCATGACGTAAGTAATCAAACAACGTTAGAATGTACTGTTAGAATGTGATGTATCTGTCTTCACACTATAAGAAGAATTAATTTTAAAAAGAAGGTGCTGGGCATTTTTACATGTTACAGCAAGGTGACTCTAGCCAGATGATGATCCCAAAACCTACTGCAAATATACCACAAGCATTGAGATGAGAAGGTGCTTGTTATCTGTGACATTGGCAGTAGGGAAGGAGGGAAGGTTAGAGATACTAAAGTGCCCACAGATAGACTCACAGTCATTTATCCCCTTCTCTGCCAGGCCTTTTCCCACTCCTGTGCTGAGCCTTTTTTTTGGCTATTTGGGGCAGTTTGTGCTTAGGCCCTCATAACTTTTTCTCACATAAGCTACCGATGCCAAATTTGCGTCCTTCCTTTCCAACATCCTAGGGATTCTAGAGGCACCCAGACTGTGGGTTCCCCTGAAGGAGACCAAGAAATTAGCCAAAATACAGTGAAAATTTTGTTTTTTTCAAAAAAATGGGAAAAAAGGGCTGCAGAAGGCAGCTCGTGGTTTCTTCCCTGAAAATGGCACCAACAAAGGGTTTATGGTGGCATGATCACCATCTTCCCAGCTTTCAGGAACAGGCAGACTTGAATTTGAAAACCCAATTTTTCAATACAATTTTCACATTTTACTGGGACATACCCCATTTTTACTATTTTTTGTGCTTTCAGCCTCCTTCCACTTAGTGACCAAAATGGGTAAGAAACCAATGCTGGATCCCAGAAAGCTAAACATTTCTGAAAAGTAGACATAATTCTAAATTCAGCAAGGGGTCATTTGTGTAGATCCTACAAGTGTTTCCTACAGAAAATAACAGCTGAAATAAAAAATTATTGAAATTGAGGTAAAAAAACAGCCATTTTTCTCCACGTTTTACTCTGTAACTTCTTCCTGCAATGTCAGATTTTTTAAAGCAATATGCCGTTATGTCAGCTGGACTCTTTTGGTTGCGGGGATATATAGGGCTTGTAGGTTCATCAAGAACTCTAGGTACCGAGAGCCAATAAATGAGCTGCACCTTGCAATGGATTTTTATTCTATATCGGGCATACAGCAATTCATTTGCTGAAATATAAAAAGAGAAAAATTGGTATCAAGAAAACCTTTGTATTTCCAAAATGGCCACAAGATAAGGTGTTGAGAAGCAGTGGTTATTGGCACATCTCTGAATTCCGTGGTGCCCATACTAGCATGTGAATTACAGGGCATTTCTCAAATAGACCTCTTTTTTACACACTGCCTTACATTTGGAAGGGAAAAATGTAGAGAAAGACAAGGGGCAATAACACTTGTTTTGCTATTCTGTGTTCCCCCAAGTCTCCCGATAAAAATGGTACCTCACTTGTGTGGGTAGGCCTAGCGCCCATGAAAAGAAATGGCTCAAAACACAACGTGGACACATCACATTTTTTCACAGAAAACAGAGGTGTTTTTTGGAAATTGCCTACCTGTGGATTTTGGCCTCTAGCTCAGTCGGCACCTGGGGAAACCTAGCAAACCAGCGCATTTTTTAAAACTAGACACCTAGGGGAATCCAAGATGGGGTGACTTGTGGGGATCTGACCAGGTTCTGTTACCCAGAATCCTTTGCAAACCTCAAAATTTGACCAAAAAAAACGTTTTCCTCTCATTTCAGTGACAGAAAGTTCTGGAATCTGAGAGGAGCGACAAATTTCCTTTCACCCAGTGTTCCCCCAAGCGTCCTGACAAAAATGGTACCTCACTTGTGTGGGTAGACCTAGCGCCCACAAAAGGAAATGGCCCAAAACACAACGTGGACACATCACATATTTTCACAGAAAACAGAGGTGTTTTTTACAAAGTGCCTACCTGTGGGTTTTGGCCTCTAGCTCAGCCGGCACCTGGGGAAACCTAGCAAACCAGTGCATTTTTGAAAATTAGACACCTAGGAGAATCCACAATGGGGTGACTTGTGGAGATCTGACTAGGTTCTGTTACCCAGAATCCTTTGCAAACCTCAAAATGTGACCAAAAAAACACTTTTTCCTCTCATTTCGGTGACAGAAAGTTCTGGAATCTGAGAGGAGCCACGAATTTCCTTCCACCCAGCGTTCCCCCAAGTCTCCCCATAAAAATGGTACCTCACTTGTGTGGGTAGGCCTAGCGCCCACAAAAGGAAATGGCCCAAAACACAACGTGGACACATCACATTTTTTCACAGAAAACAGAGGTGTTTTTTACAAAGTGCCTACCTGTGGTTTTTGGCCTCTAGCTCAGCCGGCACCTGGGGAAACCTAGCAAACCAGCGCATTTTTGAAAATTAGACACATAGGAGAATCCACAATGGGGTGGCTTGTGGAGATCTGACCAGGTTCTGTTACCCAGAATCCTTTGCAAACCTCAAAATGTGACCAAAAAAACACTTTTTCCTCTCATTTCGGTGACAGAAAGTTCTGGAATCTGAGAGGAGACACAAATGTCCTTCCACCCAGCATTCCCCCAAGTCTCCCAATAAAAATGATACCTCACTTGTGTGGGTAGGCCTAGCGCCCACGAAAGGAAATGGCCCAAAACACAACGTGGACACATCACATTTTTTCACAGAAAACAGAGGTGTTTTTTTACAAAGTGCATACCTGTGGATTTTGGCCTCTAGCTCAGCCGGCACTTGGAGAAACCTAGCAAACCAGTGCATTTCTGAAAACTAGACACCTAGGGGAATCCAAGATGGTGTGACTTGTGGGGCTCTGACCAGGTTCTGTTACCCAGAATCCTTTGTAAACCTCAAAATGTGACCAAAAAAACACTTTTTCCTCTCATTTCGGTGACAGAAAGTTCTGGAATCTGATAGGAGACACAAATGTCCTTCCACCCAGCATTCCCCCAAGTCTCCCAATAAAAATGATACCTCACTTGTGTGGGTAGGCCTAGTGCCCACAAAAGGAAATGGCCCAAAACACAACGTGGACACATCACATTTTTTCACAGAAAACAGAGGTGTTTTTTACAAAGTGCCTACCTGTGGATTTTGGCCTCTAGCTCAGCCGAAACCTGGGGAATCCTAGCAAACCAGCACATTTTTGAAAACTAGACACCTGGGGGAATCGAATCTGAGGTGACTTGTGGGGCTCTGACCAGGTTCTGTTACCCAGAATCCTTTGCAAACCTCAAAATGTGACCAGAAAAACACTTTTTCCTCTCATTTCGGTGACAGAAAGTTCTGGAATCTGAGAGGAGCCACAAATCTCCAAATAAAAATGGCCACTCTAGGCCATTTCTGCCCATGGGGGGGCAGAAATGGCCTAAAATAAATTCCCCCCCACCCCCTTGCCTATGGGATCGCTCCCCTTGCGTGACGGCGCAAAAAATAGATCCCTGGTACCTAGTGGGCAGAAATGGCCTAAATACAATTTGCCCCTCCAGGGGAGCGACGCTTGCCTAAGGGGTCGCTCCCCATCTGTAAAACAACAAAAAAAAATCATCCCCGAAGCCTATTGGTTTCTGCCCCCCTTGGGGGCAGATCGGCCTAATTAAAATAGGCTGATCTACCCCCCAACGGGGCAGAAATGGCCTAAAATAAATTTGTCCCCCAGGGGAACGACCCTTGCCTAAGGGGTTGCTCCCCTTGCATGAAATTCACGAGAAAAAAAAAACTCCCTGGTGTCTAGTGGTTTCTGTCCCCCTTGGGGGCAGATTGGCCTCATAAAAATAGGCCAATCTGCCCCCAAGGGGGGCAGAAATGGCCTAAACATAATTTGCCCCCTATGGGAGCGACCCTTGCATAAGGGTTTGCTCCCCACCTCTAAAATCAAAAACAAAACAAAGAAAATGTATCCCTGGTGCCTAGAGGTTTCTTCCCCCCCGGGGGCAGAAAAGGCCTTTAAAAAAAATGCCCCCCTGGGACCCTTGCCCAAGAGGTCGCTCCCTCATGCCAATTTCCTTTTAAAAATGAAATCCCTGGTGTCTAGTGGGCGTTTCAAAAGCCGGATTGCTTTACAAGCCAGCTTTTGAAATGCAGAGAGAGACTTCAAAAGGAAGGAAATTCCTTTACTTCCATTTGAAGCCTCTCTTGCCTCCTCCACGTGATCTTCCAGTGCGAATGGGGGGGGGCCTTGTGACAATCAGCGCGCGATCGTGCTCTGAAGTCACAGGGGGGGTGGGGGGGTCGGGGGTGGAAGGGAAAGGTCTTCCCCTTCCATCCCTGCCTTGGGGGGGGGGGGGAACCACACAGAGGGAGCGCTAGCGCTCCCTCTGGGCTCTGCGCCCAGGACTTAATGGTTACGTCCTGGGCACACGAGAACTGTGCCTCAGGATGTAACCATTACGTCCTGGGCACAGAAGGGGTTATAGAAATAATGCATGAATGTGACCTTAGGCCCAAATTTATACTTTTTTAGCACCGCATTTGTATAATGTTTTGACGCGAAAGCGGCACAAACTAGCAAAATACAATTGTATTTTGTAAGTTTGCACTGTTTTCGCATCAAAAAGCGGCGCAAATGCGGCGCTAAAAAAGTATAAATATAGGCCTTAGTGTTTTAACCAAATGCATATGAACGTGGCAGGTCAACTGCATCTGTGAATTTGCATGCAGAGTTTGGTGTCTACAATGTTAGCTGCACGGTGAGCTTGGCTGGGTGTGGTGTTCCACAATTGTGGCTGCATGGTGAGCTTGGCCGGGTGTGGTGGCCTGTGGAAGACTGCAGTGACAGTCATTCCACCATCAGTTCACAATGAGGAGAAAACCAGTTTCACATATATACCACTGGCATAAACTTTAATGTCAAACGATGGGGAGTAGTGTGCAAAGGGCATCTGCAGAACATATGGAGCTAATAGTAAACCATGCACACTGCCATTCATGGGGCGTATTACTTGGGAATGGACAGTGTGGAAGAAGCCACAGTCAAGGCCAAATAATTTCGTTTGGCTCCAGTATTGGATGTATTTTTTGATAGAAGAGAGGGAGATAAGATGGTTAGAGATAATGTTTGAAGTCACTCATTTGACATTATTTCAATAGGTGTACATACAAATATGCAAAATTGACAGTAGAAAAGCATTTCACACAACTGCAAGAATAAATAGTTTGGTCATGATCTTCTGTTGAGTAGATATTGATATATGTAGATATGAACATCGTCTTGTTCTTCAGACCCACACATCCCGTATGACATCACCTTTAGGACTGTTCTGATCAAATTTCCTGAAAGAGACATCACCTGACTCTCATCAATACATCTCCTGACTCTCATCAATAGTAATGAAAACTGAGAGTGCATACGAAAATTCATGCATGTGCTACTTACACATGCACACCTCCACATGCAAACAACTAAGCCTAAGAAGAACCGTTTGGTTCTACTTCCACACCCAGTTCATCCACAGAACCCAGCACTGCAGCTGAGAGCACCAGATAAGACATCTAGCTCTGTTGTGAAAACTCCACCTACTACTGCAGCCACAAAAACAGCCTCCACCCTCCATTGAAGCCAGGACAACACTACGCACTGCAGTGCTAAGGACACCCCGAACCCTGACACTACAGCTACAGCCACCAGGGTCACCTCTGCTGCAAACAACTGTGCCACCTCTCTAGTAACAGCCATGGCTCATAAGGAGCAGCCACCATAGCAACCTATGCTGCAACCACCATTGCCAATTCTGCTGTACCCACCAGTACAACCTCTGTTGCAATCATCATTGACACCTATGTTGCAACCACTACAACCACCTCAGCACCTCAGCATGGAATACTACCTATCTTCTACATTAGTAGACACACACAGCAGTTCACACCAGTGCAGCTGCAGTTCAGGGACCTCTGCACCTGGCTCTTCAGTGCACATTGTTTTCAGCGATGAAGTCACATCCCACCCTCCCAGAGAAACATCATTGTCAGGTTGAGTGCATGGAGGTGGAGACTATTGTAGCAATGAAGCTAGCAGAAAACCTTGATAGTTGAAGCCCACCTTGACTCAAGGCTGAGGAGGATACATCTGGCACTTCGACTAATGCTGTACACACACATTCAGACAAAATGTGGAACGTGCAGTTGAGTCAGATAATGTCCAGACTGGATGTAGGGCAGGCAAATCCCCTGTTGACATAATGAAAGCATACATGGTGCCTGTCTGCCCTCCCTTAAATCAGAGAAATATTGAAGGAACAGTTAATGCACATGAGATAAGGGGTCAAATTGGCACAGTGTCATTGGGCTGGAGCAGAGGTCCCTTACACTCAAACAAATACTCTGAATCATCTGTCTCCTTTAACACTCATTGTTAGAAATGGGGTCTTTGGTTAACAGTCAGGTTACCCCTTGTTCAAGCAAGGACCCTCACTCTAGTAGGGGTAAAAGAGAATCACCCTCAGCTAACCCCTGCTTACCCCCTTGGTAGCTTGGCAGAGCATAGGCTTAACTTCAGAGTGCTAGGTGTAAAGTATTTGTACCAACACACAAAGTAACTTAATGAAAACACTAAAAAGTGACACAACACAGGTTTAGAACAATATGAAATATTTATCTAAACAAAACAAGACCAAAATGACAAAAATCCCCAATACACAAGTCAAGTTATCAATTAAAAAGCAAAAGAGTCTTCATGTAGTTTTAAACACACACTAACACTGTTAGCGGGAAAATGTACCTTGGGTGCGTCAAAAATAATCCGGCACGGGTGAGTGTGCTTCAAAAAGGGCTTGCGATGCGTCGATTTCACTCATGAGCAAGACCTTGCGTCGTTTCTCCTTTTGTCGGGTCGGGCACGCCATTTCTTCTCTCCACAGGAGAGTGATGCGTTGATCCAGTCAGCACTCTCGGGTCCGGACAGGCCTTGCATTGTTTTTACATGCCCAGCGGTGTTTGCGTCGGAAATCCAGCTGCACGATGATCAGAAAACCATGCAGCGCGGGTTTGCGATCTCCCAGCCTCCATCAACGATGCTGTGCATTGTTTCTCCAGCTCTGTGCATCGATTCTTCGGTCGTGTTTCCGGCGAGCATCGTTTTTTAGCTGCAGAGCCAGTGCACGTTGTTTCTTCAGCCGCAGATCGGAGTTGTGTCAATCTTTTTCCCTAACAGCGCTCTGTGCCTGGATTTCCTCCTCTTAGGCGGGCAGTTTGTCCTTTCAGGGTCACAGGAACAGGATGGGCACTACAGGGCAGAGTAGGAGTCTCTCCAGACACTCTAGGTGCTGGCAGAGAGAAGTCTTTGCTGTCCCTGAGAATTCAAACAACAGGAGGCAATATCTAAATCAAGCCCTTGGAGAGTTATTCTCAAGATGTAAGGCACACAAAGTCCAGTCTTTGCCCTCTTACTCTGGCAGAAGCAGCAACTGCAGGATAGCCCCACAAAGCACAGACACAGGCAGGGCAGCTCTTCTTCCTCAGCTCTTCAGCTCTTCTCCAGGCAGAGGTTCCGCTTGGTTTCCAGAAGTGTTCCAAAGTCTGTGGTTTTGGGTGCCCTTCTTATACCCAATTTCTCCTTTGAAGTAGGCCTACTTCAAAGTAAAGTCTCTTTTTAATGTGAAATCCTGCCTTGCCCAGGCCAGGCCCCAGACACTCACCAGGGGGTAGGAGACTGCATTGTGTGATAACAGGCACAGCTCTTTCAGGTGTAAGTGACCACTTCTCCCCTCCCTCCTAGCACAGATGGCTCATCAGGATATGCAGGCTACACCCCAGCTCCTTTTGTGTCCCTGTCTAGTGAGAGGTGCAACCAGCCCAACTGTCAAACTGACCCAGACAGGGAATCCACAAACAGGCAGAGTCACAGAAATGGCATAAGCAAGAAAATGCCCACTTTCTAAAAGTGGCATTTTCAAACACACAATCTTAAAATCAATTTTACTAAAAGATGTAATCTTAAATTGTGAGTTCAGAGACCCCAAACTCCACATGACCATCCGCTCCCAAAGGGAATCTACACTTTAATCAGATTTAAAGGTAGCCCCCATGTTAATCTACGAGAGCGACAGGCGTTGCAACAGTGAAAAATGAATTTAGCAATATTTCACTGTTAGGACATATAAAAACACCTTACTATATGTCCTACCTTAACCATACACTGCACCCTGCCCTTGGGGGTACCTAGGGCATACCTTGGGGGGAGTCTTACATGTAAGAAAAGGGAAGGTTTAGGCCTGGCAAGTGGGTACACTTGCCAAGTCGAACTTACAGTTAAAGCCGCACACACAGACACTGCAGTGGCAGGTCTGAGACATGATTACAGAACTACGTATGTGGGTGGCACAACCAGTGATGCAGGCCCACTAGTAGCATTTGATTTACAGGCCCTGGCACCTCTAGTGCACATTACTAGGCACTTACTAGGAAATCAAATATGCCAATCATGAATAAACCAATTACATGCAATTTACACAGAGAGCATATGCACGTTAGCACTTGTTAGCAGTGGTGCTCAGAGTGCAAAAGCCAACAACAAAGTTCAGAAAAAATAGGTGGTAGGAGGCAAAAAGATTGGGGATGACCCTGCATAAGCAAAAAAAGTCCAACACTCACATTGAGTCACCAGACTTTGGAACATTTTGCATCTACAGTCTTGGCACTGAAAAGCATTGCAAAGCTCCTGTCATGACAGGAAATTAATTCAACTCAGATGACCCAGGTTTGGCAAGAGACTTACCAATCCATTCATAGCACAATCCACCTTCACCACTTTCAGCTCTTCACACTCCTTTCCACAAAGTGAACACATCTCTGGGACTTTTGTGGAGCCCACCTCCAAAAACAAGGTAAATGCTTTATCAATGATGCAGTAGCAGTCCTTTCAGTTTTATGTTTTGATTTGTCACAGTGCTTAGGTGTTGGGGTTCAGACTTCTGATTAAAAAGCTCATGCATTATAATTTTGTTCAATGGGTATTTTTATATATTCAGTGTTGCATTGTTTGTCAGATCATGCGTACAAATCTAAACCAAGATGTTTTCTCAGTGCCTACTTTCTAATGGTTGTTGTAGGTGGTAGACACTGGAGTAAGAAAGAGAAAGGCAGACAAGAGAAAAGAAAGAAGAGTAACATAGGGAAACAGTAGCAAATGGATAAAGTAGGTGAGAAAAAGACCTTGCAAGAATAGGATAGACACAAACTCTATGTTGTAAGGTGCAGAATAGTGTGATGCAGAAAGGCATGAGTTGAAATCAAGGCATACACCAGTCTCGTAATTCGTCAGGGCCTCTTTTCTTTACAAATTAACTGCCATGCATTCTTTGTAAGGAAACCAATTGTTAACACACCAAGATAGCAGCATCCAAGGTTTAGATTTCTGCTATCCCATTCTCAGTTTCATTGCACCCAAAATGCCTTTTATAATCGAAGGCTAGAAGAGGAGAGTTATCAATCTTTGGGAATAGAGAAAGGCTTAAACCAAGAGGTATAGTGAGGCAGGGATCTTGTGAGAAATTCCCCACCATCTTGTGTGACTATTCTCTTTTATAATTTAAGTGCTTCTTAAATTTCCATCTTTGGAGACCAAAGGCCATGACCACATATGTCATTTGAAACTTTAGTATCTGAGCTCTTTGCTCAGAGACGAACAGAAATGAGGAGGGGCAGATCTGCAGCAGCTTCTGGTGGCAATGGTTTTTCTAAAAGAAACATCATAATGTTGAAGGTGGAGTGGTTTGTTGTTTTTTACTTGTAATTGAGACTCATGAGCTATCACACTCATTAAAACATGTTAACTAACAAAAAGAAAAAGAAATAGAGAGAAATATAGAATTAAGGATGGGTAACAAGGAATTACGGAGATCATTTTCACCACGGAGTGCTGAGTGACATCAAATTTGCAATGACAGTGAAGCTCGAGTTGTCTATGATGTCACTCAAAATCTCAAGGTGTAAAACACCCCTGAGGAACACTTTTTACCCATCTATCATTTTATGTTATGTGTGGCAAGACCAATGGAGTAATGTGGTACCCATACATATTATGTCCTCTCTTCCATATCCAAAATTTAAAATATACTTGGCCTCTTGCTACCCACCGCCCTCTGTGCCCTCTCCTCCAAATGCTGTGCTCCTTGCTTTCCAGTGCTGTTCTGACAGGCTCTCAGAGAGCCCAGAAGAGCAACATGGAATTACTTTTTAACACAGCAATACATGTTAACAACTGCTGCTTCATCATAACAGTGAGTGACTGTATTTTATTCAAGTTATTCACTCCAGTGGCTTACTAACAGAACTATACATAACAAAGAAATTAAAAAAAACTAAACACAGGTATCAAAATTTAGAGCAGTATAAAATGAGATCCGATAGATTGGCAAACAAGCAGACACATGAATTGATGTTGTGATAGGTGTTGCCAGGGTAGGCAGTTTTGAAGTTGAGGTATAAAAACAGCCTTATGGTGCCACAAAGAGGTTGCTCCAAATTATTACAAAAGGAGTGAGGAATGGTTCTTCTAAGTGTACTGGGGAGCAGTCTCTTTGACAAATTCTATTTTGAGAGGTTAACTGAAAGTTTTATGCAACCAAATGAAGGACAAGGAGGGGAAGCAGCAAATCACATGGATACATTTAGTCATAAATGACTAATTGATCTGTGCTACATGAAGTGGCAATACCATTAGGGGAACTCCTCTCCACTTAAGACGTTTTCCATTGTGTGAATTACTTCTGGTGCACAGATTGAGCTAGTTTGTTCCACCAGCAGGTTATAAAGACAGTGCAAGCCTAATCACTTCCAAACATGTAGCCAGCAATACCCCAGCATAATCATTCAAATCACACCTTCAACTCTGTTAAATTCCAATTGCCAAATAAACCCCAGGACTTTCATGTTACCTGGTCTCCAAGTGCTTCTACCATTGAACACAGATGTCAGACACCAGTTCCAGAGGGGATAAAATGGTTGAATCATCCAAATATATTGCTGTCAGGTGCTGGACCGTTCCAAATATCACTGTTATACTTTTAGTTAATGAACATCATTCACCTCACAGTATATTGGTTTAAGGAGCAATGGAAGCCAGCTGCCATCACATCTAACAACACAATATGTTTAGCTTAGACTAGGGCAGCTGTCCATTTGACTTTCTCCTGCTTTAGGTAGTAAAATGTGCCTTGTTCTGAGGAGCCTTGACAAAGCTCCAAGAAGGAACTTAAAGTGAAGTGGGGCTGAGATACTTTTCAATTTTTGACTCCTGACATACAGCAGTGTTCAGGAAATCGGAAATATAGTGCAAAGAGCATGTGCACTGGACTACACATTCTCAATGAAGCACAAATTTCATATTTGTGTGTCTTAGTTGCCTATCCACCTCCCACTCCTGGAGTTACTTGCAGGAATATTGATGTGGAAATCAGTGTGCAAATGGGGAAAACATGCATGTTTATTTCAGTCAAAAGTGTAGCCACAAGTTTCATTCTGACCTTAAAGACTTCAATTTAGGAAAACAAACTCATTGAGCCAAAAGACATCCAATAATATCAATATGTGTGGTGTGATGTTTTCCTGGTGTGGTAATAATGAATCACTCTCAGAGGCAAAGATCAAACTGGAGATTCTAAAGTTAGCAAATCCATCAGATTTTACTAGGTGAAAATCGCAATTAGGAATTGCATCCATCGCCGGGAAGGTGGACTGCTGAGATCAGCAGACTGCCATGTCAGGGATTGATTTCAAATAAAGCATTTTTAAAATGCCACCCATTTTCCTAAAAGGATAATGGGATGTGTTTGAAAAACAAAAGTGTAACTTTTTTGTAAGAGTAAGTAGTGGTCCCTAGGACGAGAGCCTAATCTTAAAAATTACTATTTTACAAGATTCTCAGAGGGGATGGGGTGCCTAGGGGATCCCTTCCTGTTTGCGAAGGGCTTACCACTATTTTTAAGTAGTTGGTAAAAGATTACTGTTTTGCATCCAAAATTCTGTCACAGAACATTAATACATGCCACTCTAAATCGGTATCTGGAAGGACATCCTAAACACACTCATTCCAAATACCAATTTGGACATTCTTTTCAAACCCAAATAGCGTTTCAGTAATTGTTAGTGTGGGCACACAAGGACCCTAGAAAATAATCTGCAACTCATTGGCATGACTAGATGATGGGACGGTGTTCACCTCCAATCACAGGGCAATGTGTCCCATGAACAAGGTTTAAAATAGCATCTCAAATACAGTCAATAAAAAAAGGTCGGACTCAAAAGTGAGCTCTAGTAAACTGCAGATGCAGCAATCCATAAGAAGGCATTGAAACTATAAAGGTCACCATGGTGTGAGCAAAGAATTACCTTTTCAACAAAACAGTTTACAGCAATATGAATTGTCACATAAAATAATTATTTTAGCACTAACCCAGTAAATAAATATTGATTCAGCCCTTCTGACCTAATGTCATCCAGAGGCGTCAAAACAAACTGGTTACATAAACAACAGTGAACATTTGTGAATAAATGTAAAACTTAGCTCAAGCGAAAGTTACTTAAGAATATGTCACTTTAGGCCCTCTAGCAGGCTCCGAAACCACTGTAATTTGGAAATAAACAAATTCACATCTTGCTGCACATAGTCAGGTAGAAATACAAACAAAGAATAAATGTGACATCCATTTTGAACAAGAAGGCGTTGATCCCTAACTGAGCCCTTGTTAGTCTAAGCCTGAAAAACACACGTTAACTAGTACAAGCAAATTTATTTCATTTGGATTAGGTCCATATAAGTAAACAAATGCGAGTTCAATGCAGCCTCTTCTAGAGTTTGGCTGTGGTTCCTGTGTAGAGGGCATTGCAGTAGTTCCGTTTGCTGCTTATGAGGGCTTGGGTGACTGTTCTGGTTTTCGCTGGGGATCCATTTGTAGAACTTTTGGAGCATGCGGAGGGTGTTCAAGTAGGAGGAGGAGATGGCATTGACTTGCTGGGTTATGGATAAAGAGGAATACAAGAGGAATCCTAGGTTGGATGCATGGTCGGTGGGAGTCAGAGCAGCTCTGAGAGCGGCAGGCAACCAGGAGTCATCCCATGTGGAGGAGGTGGAGCCGAAGATGAGGACTTCTGTCTTGTCGGAATTGAGTTTGAGGCAGCTGTTCTTCATCCATTCAGTGATGGCCTTCATTCCTTCGTGGAGGTTGGTCTTTGCGGAGCCTTTGGTAAGGGAGAGGATCAGCTGGGTGTCGTCGGCGTATGAGATGATGTTGAGGTTGTGGGATCGGGCGGTGTTAGCGAGCTGGGCGATGTCGACGTTGAAGAGAGTCGGGCTGAGGGACGAACCCTGGAGTACACTACAGATGATTTTAGTGGCCAAGCAGAATGGGGGGAGGCGGACTCTCTGGGTTCTGCCGGTGAGAAAGGAGGTGACCCAGTCCAGGGCTCTGTGGTGAATTTCTGCATTGCTGAGGCATGAGCATGGGGTGTGGTGGCAAACGGTGTTGAACGCGGCAAGAGGTCAAGGAGGATGAGGACTGCGGTTTCTCCGTTGTCCAGTATGGTTCTGTTGTCGTCAGTGGCTGCGATGAGGGCAGTTTTGGTACTGTGGTTGCTGTGGAATCCGGATTGGGAAGAGTCCAGGGTGCAGTTCTCCTTGAGGAAGTGCCCTCGAGGACACTTGCTTAAGCTAATTCTGCACCCAGATTTTTCTGTGAGGCACAATTTTTAACAAATTTGACCGAATGCTTCATTTTGCCAGTTAGTTCAATTGAAAAACGCAGTGCTTAGGCATGAACACCGCACATACAAGCATTCTAAATGTGTGTGCAGTTATTCCATGATCTTGAAAGGCCACCAAAAATAAGAAATTACATAAAATGATATCAATTTTGTCGAGCATACTGTCACTTCCGTGGGTACGTAAGTACAGAATACTGTGAATACAGACTTTTGTTGTTGGTCAGCTCAATTCGTGGTGCCTATTTTATTGACCTCGGCACAGTGAAAGTTTAGTGGACCTGATGTGATTCAAAAATGTAAACGAGCGATGAAATACAGATTCTGCACTGTATGTATGACCCAACTGAGCCGCCTGACCCGGCAGAGCTAGCAGGCACGCTTCACTGCTCATGATAAGTCTGCCTGCAACCAATTACATTAATATTTATAATGACTGGATGGGCTGTGTGCGCAGAAGTGCACATCCAGGGAAGGAATCCAGCGTCAGTAAGTTTCTGACCACTGAAGTGCACTTGACTTTGCAACCCGTGCCTCTTAAAGGGACAGGAGTCAGTATTCCTAAAACATACGAGTCTTGTAGAGATCAAACAGTTGTCAGCGAGCAACTAACATCTCCTTCAATACAGCCTTAGGAGACAAAGAAATGTCCGCATTGAACTTCATCCACTGCCTAATTTGTGCCAGGCAATACAGGTGGGATCAGGAGTTGTTTCTTTTTATCAGATTTTAAAGCAGAGAAGGAGAGAGACAAGAAACCTTCGTCGTTGGAAATGAGTTACAAGAGTGAGATTATGGGACAGGAAGTGTAAAATGGTTTACGAAAGAGGCATGAGGTAAACTCGCCCGACTAGGCAACCTTGGTATTTCGTACCCTGACATTCAACAGTGTCGGCCCCAGACTCCCAACACAGATATTTGACCCCTTCATTTATTATGTTTACACATGAATGCAGGTGTTGCCCATTCAATGGTTTTTTACTCTAATTGCAGAGCAAATGTTTGCTGCATAGCAATGTTCACATCAGCATGCGGAGAAAATGCGAGCTGCATTCGGGGACATGCCCTATTTCACTAATGGGGCTTAAGGGAGTGCTTCCAACGTGTCTGTAATTGTACATCTAAAACAGGTTTGTGAATGTTACTTAACTTTAGCAAAAATGCAGTGCTTGCAGCTGTGCCCAATCATTGTGCTGCAAATTTGCACCTGATGTGTGTCTACGTTTTAAAATTAAATTTAAACAAAAAGTAATTCATATATATATATATATATATATATATATATATATATATATATATATATATATATATAACATCTCCTAGACATGCTGAGATGAATGCTATTGACATTATAGGTATATTTTTACTATGGAGAATAAAGAGTAGAGATTAGGTGCATTACAGACCCCATAAGGCTGTTGTATGGTGACTACTGTCTTTAAAAATAGAAACGTCTGACAAGAGGGCCATCCCACATGCTATATACCGCTCAATAAACATTGAGCTGAACACATCATAAGTGAGCCTGTTCAGTTTTCGGTCACTTCGGATATAACACGTCTGCCACAGTATTCCCAACACTCAAAAAGGTCTAAGGAAGGAAAGCAATATTTAATTGTGTACAGAAGTAACTAATGTATGCTTTATTTAACACAGAGATCAGTGCTAGAGCCAAAATGGCTAGATCTTTGGCGAAAAAAGCCACATAAAATTTAGAATACTGGGTGCTGAATATCCTGATGCAGCAATATTGTTGCAAAAATCTCAACAACAAAATGTTTAGGAGAAACTATTTATTGATAAGTTGATTGTAATAGCCTATATCAATATTAATAATATACAAATATTGAAGGCAAAATATCGACACCCATAATGTTGTTAACACTATACATAAAAATAAATTAAGCAAAATATTGAACACAAAATATCTAAAGTTTAAAATTATCGGAACACAAAAATAGATGACAATAATGTAGACCTTTTACATTTTAAAATATCCATCCTATTTTGTTTATTTAATTAAAATTAATTTTAAGGGTCAACATTTGCAAAAGTACTCTAAAATATATGACCATAAAATGAAATAAAAAAAAATCAATCAATCAGGATTTGTAAAGTGTGACTAATCACCCATAGGGTCTCAAGGTGCTGAATGAAGGTGTGCTGCTCATTCGAAGAGCTAGGTCTTGAGGTCCTTCCTAAACTGCTTCAGTGATGCGGTCTGCCTGAGCTTAAGGGGAACTGTGTTCCATGTCTGGGCTGCTAGGTAGGAAAAGGCTCTCCATCCTGCTGTTTTTTCCGGATCTTAGGGACGGCTGCAAGGGCACTGGGGAGGAACAAAGACGTCTTTTGGGTACTTAGAACGTGAGGCAGTGATTGAGGTATGCTGGTCCTATGTTGTGCAGTGTCTTGAAGGTGTGGATCAGGAGTTTGGATGTGATGCACTTGACTGGGAGCCAGTGTAGGTCTCTGAGGTGGGAGGAGATTTGGCTGTGTCTGGGGATGTCCAGCATGAGTCTGGCTGCTGCATTCTGGACTCATAGTCTTGAATGAAGTTTCTTGGTAATGCCACCATATGGTGCATTGCCATAGTCCAGTTTTCTGTTGATGAGTGCATGGGTGACTGTCTTCCTTGTGTTGGGGGAATCCATTTGAAGATCTTCCGCAGGAGACGGAGGGTATGAGAGCTTGATGAGGAGACAGCGTTAACTTGGAAGGTCATCGATACAGCGGAGTCCAGGATGATGCCCAGGTTGCTCGCATTGTCTGTGGAGGTGGGGGCATTACCCAGTGCAGTAGGCCACCAGGGGTCATTCAAGGCAGAAGGGGTGGAGCTGATCATGAGGATCTCTGTCTTGTCCGAGTTGAGCTTGAGGCAGCAGGCCTCAATCCAGGCAGGGATTGCTCTCATCTGGCTGTGGAAGTTCTTCTTGGCTTGCACAGATTCCTCGCACAGGGGGAGGATCAGTTGGGTGTCGTAAGTGTAGGAGACTATGTTTAGCTCATGTTGTCTGGTGATCTTGGTGAGTGGGGCCATGTAGACGTTAAAAAGCATAGGGCTGAGTGAGGATGCTTGGGGCACTCCGCAGCAAATGTCTTTAGGTTCTGATGTGAACAGTGGTAGTCTGACCTTCTGTGTTCTTCTGGTGAGGAAAGACCTGATCCAGTTCAGGGCTTTGTCTTGGATGCCGATGTCATGCAGTCTGTCACAGATGGTCGAGTGGGAGACTGTGTGAAATGCAGTGGAGAGGTCGAGGAGGATGACTGCGTCAGAGCCTCCGTGGTCAAGTATTTTGCATATGTCATTGGTAGCTGATAAGAATGTGGTTTTGGTGATGTGGTTGCTTCTGAAGCCATACTGGGAGCAGTCCAGGAGATGGTGTGTCTCAAGAAACTCAGTGAGTTACTGGTTGATGGGCTTCTTCATTACCTTGGCTGGGAGAGGGAGCAAAGAGATAGGTCTGTAGTTCTTCAGCGCCCTAGGGTCAGCCGTGTGTATCTTGAGTGGTGGGCTGATATTGGCCTGTTTCCATTCCATTGGAATGTGGCGGTCTTGAAGTACAGGTTGATGGTTCAGCAGAGCTCCAGTGCTATGGAGGTTGAGGATGTGATGAGGGCATGGATCCGAGGGTGCTCCTGAGTGGATGGAGTAAACTGAATGAATAATAAAATTGTTCTATACAATGTTATAAGAACATTAAAAAAATAATCATGTATATAAATGATACATAGACAATGTTAACATTAAAGAAAACTGAAACAGCTATATCTAAAATTTGAATTCAGTCAGAATATTATTTATATATTAAAATAAAATGAATTTATTTGCAACATACAAACATTAGAACAATAAAGAAAGAAGAATATAATTGTCATTAAATAACATATATTTAGTAGGGAAACATTGTGGGGGAACACACAGTGATATGAAGAAATACATGCATACACTACTATATTAAGAAACCAATATTTATACAACATTTGATAGATATATATATATATATATATATATATATATATATATATATATATATATATTTTGTTTTATACAAAAATATAAAAAAATATATAAAAATGAAGAGTTTAAAATAAAATAGAATACATAATAAGATGATATAGGTAGTTTTGGAGGAAGTGAAGGAAATTAAGAAATATAAAACTGACAATGTTGGAAATTATTGCAATTAATTAAAAACATTTTTTTTTTTTTTTTTAGCCTTTTTCCCTCTATTTCTATAAGTTAAGTCATTAGTTTAATTTCTTTAATAAAATTAAAAATTACCATGATGGTGATTATTGATGATTTTAATTTTTTTACAGCATTTTATATTTAATATGGGTGGAGGATGTATATAGAATATTATATTGATGGATATTTTATGTATTTGTATATTTTTTATAGCCCTGAAGAAGTCTGTTTGGACGAAACGTGTTGGCTATGATGGATTAGATATTGCCATTGTGGATAAATAAAGAACAAAAAGTTTTCATAAGAACTCTATTGAATTATGTGATTTTTGAAGAAATGTGATAATTTTGTGGATATCAATGGACACTTCGATGTGCTGGATCTCCTTTTCAATATATATATATATATGTATATATATACACACACACACATATACATATATATATATATATATATATATATATATATATATATATATATATATATATATATATTACCAAGAATTTTGTGAACAAGACTCCATGGGGAGTTGAAACGCGTTTGTGGTTGTTACTTAAATAGAATACACATCATTGATACTTCGTGAAGTGCAGTGAAAGTTCTTGGTAATTTATATATTTCGAGATTGGTCCTCTCTGTCACTGGGCACCAGCAGTGGAGTGTGCTGCCCAGCATCTCTTAGACCATTTTGTTCGATATATATATATATATATATATATATATATATATATATGTATATATATATATGTATATTAAAAAATATATAAAAACATCTGACATTCAAATACATTAATACCCCTTATTGAATAAAATAAAAAATATATACTTATCAACCAAAAATTTACCTTGAAATAATGATACTCTTGATATTCTGTTTTTGAAATTTAATACCATTGAAATTCTGTCAGACGTTTCTATTTTTAAAGACAATAGTCACCATACAACTGCCTTATGGGATCTGTCGTTTACCTAATCTCTAGTCTTTATTCATTTTCTCCATAGTAAAAATATACCTATACACTAATATAGACCATAATCTGGGAATAGCTGCTTGCCAGTTTTTTTCTAAGAGCTAGACCCATCAGATTTCTGGACCATACTAATGTGATAATGAAAATGATGAGACATTGCTTCGAGAATAACATCTTTCTTTTCAATGGTGATATTTACCAACAGATCCGAGGGATGGTGATTGGCGCATGCTTCAACCCCCAGCTTTACAACTTTTTTCATGGGCTGGTGGAAGGAGCAGGTGTTCAGCGACTGGCATCTTTCAAAATATACAGAACTTGTGGTCCTTTTCTCAGGTACATTGATGATCTTTTCATCATGTGGAATGGCTCTTAGAACAGTTCACAGGACTTTGTTGAATATCTGAATAAAATTCCTTGGAATTTGGTGTTTACATACACCTTGAGTAAAACTAAGATTGAATATCTTGATGTCACGGTTGGGGTAACTGCAGGGGAAGTGCATAGAAACCTCTTCAGGAAACCGACAGCTGGAAATAGTGTCTTGCATGTAGAAAGTGACCACCCCCAGAGCTTAAAATGGAGCATCCCGTATGGGGAACACCTCTGGGCCAAAAGAAATTGCAGTACCGAGGCTGCTTTCAGGGACGAACAAAAAACTATGATGGCTCGATTTAAGAAACTAAGGTATCCCATCTAGGTTTTAAACAAAGCATGAAATGAGTGTCCCAAGTTGGCTTGGAAACCTTACTATTTGAGAAGTAGTTACCCACCCCGGATACCACTAAGAGAGTTATTTTTACATATAATGGGAACTCCAGTGAGATCAGACAGAAACTAACTAGACTCTGGGAGGTCCTCAAAAGTGACCCGGGCATTAGAAGGGAAGTAGGAGAGACACCACTAATTACATTTAGGAAAGCCAAATCCTTGTGCGATTGTTTAACACGCAACAACATTACTCTGACTAAAGGCATTGGGGCATACAATCTCAAAGGTTTTTTCCCTTGCACACATTGTAAAGCATGTAGGAACAGTACCAATACTAGAGAGTACACCATGGTAGGGAAACAAAACAGAAGATCAGACAATTCCTGACCTGTAGGTCGCAATATGTGATATATATATATATATATATAGTATATATATATATATACTAACATGTCCCTGCCCTCTTAGGTATGTAGGCAGCACTGTATGTACTGTAAGGAAAAGAGTGCAAGAACACTTGCAGGTCATTGATCATGGTGATGTAAAATACCCAGTGACTATACACTGTTCAAGAGGAGCATGGCAGTGATCGTAACAACCTTTCCTTCTATGCTGTGGAACAAACTGTACACAGTCCCAAAGGAGGGAATCAGAACTTACGACTAAAGCAAAGAGAATCTGAACTTATTGTTGACTCTGTATGAGGAACTTAGAATTTATTTACAAAGGTAGTAGTATATTTTTGCTACTATTCCTCTGTGCATGTCTAACAAGTATGAGAAGCATGGTTTAGTTGCACATAGCTCATTAGTTGATGTGCTTTTGTTTCATTCTAGGAATATAGGTAAGATAGTATTTTCATGGTACAACAACTGATATATTGTGTTTTTCTCTTTCTCCCTTTCTACAGGAGGAAAAGAAGGGGCCCCTCATCTTGGATTCAGTGAATATACCCTACCCTTTCTTCTTTTTTTCTTGGATACCAGCAACCTTCACCAGATAAGCACTTTGTATTTTGTGTATTCCTGAGTTATTGTTGTATTGGACGCCGTCTTTCATTGAGTTCTAACCTGCCCACTTGGGCTTGATTGATGGACTGATATGTTCTCTATGATGAACATTAGCATTTATACTTACTTTGGGACTGTGTTATTTTCCTCCTATGACCTATACTTAATCTGAAGGAGTGTGGAGGCTGAAGCATCCTCTTGATTTTGCCCAGCTTAAAAATTGAGGGAATGTTCCTGTTCTGAAAGTATTCTGTCCGCTTCCAGAAGGCTACCATCTGGTTCTTGCAAGAAAAACATGTTTTTGAATGTCAGTTGCCTGGGTCGGGAATATTTGTTAATAAAATACTAAGTTGTTCATTAGTTATATACATATTGCAATATCGATTTACTTATGGGGTACAAGACAGACGTATGGGGTGAATGTTATAGGTAAGCTTTTTGGAGTACAATTAACATTAGATATTAGGAACCGCAGATAGAATGTGTCCAGATCCCAGATCAAGATCATGATATGTTTTCTGCTGTCTGATTTGTCACACCTTTGCTTTGGGTGTAGATGAATGTATTTTAATACTTCTACAATAAATGATTAATTTATATTTAGATATGTATGGTATTTGAACTTATACTTTTTCCAGAATTTCACCACTTCAAGATGGCGACGATACTCACTTATGTATGTTTGTCTGTTTTTATGTTGATTGCTAGTATTTGACGTGGTGTAACTGGTGAAATGGTCATGTGATCAAGGCAGCGGAGTAGGGCGAAACACATTGGCCCATATTTATACTTTTTGACGCTAAACTGCGCTAACGCAGTTTAGCGTCAAAAAGTTTTGCGCCGGCTAACGCCATTCTGAAGCGCCATGCGTGCGCCGTATTTATTGAATGGCGTTAGCCGGCGCAAGCAGACCGGCGCTGCCTGGTGTGCGCGAGAAAAACCACGTACACCAGACAGCGCCGGCGTAGGGGGAAAATGGCGCATGGGCGTCTTAAAATGGGGCAAGTCAGGTTACGTCGAAAAAATCATCGTAACCCGACTTGCGCCATTTATTTTCGACGCCCATCCCCCATCAACATGACTCCTATCATTGTAAAGATAGGAGTCATGCCCCCTTGCCCAATGGCCATGCCCAGGGGACTTCTGTCCCCTGGGCATGGTCATTGGGCATAGTGGCATGTAGGGGGGCACAAATCAGGCCCCCCTATGCCAAAAAAAATTATAAAAAAAAAATAAAAAAACACTTACCTGAACTTACCTGAATGTCCCTGGGGTGGGTCCCTCCAGCCTTGGGTGTCCTCTTGGGGTGGGCAAGGGTGGCAGGGGGGGTCCCTGGGGGCAGGGGAGGGCACTCTGGGCTCATTTTGAGCCCACTTGTCCCTTAACGCCATGCCTGACCCAGGCGTTAAAAAGCGGCGCAAATGCGCCGTTTTTAGCCACGCCCACTCCCGGGCGTCTCTTTTGCCCGGGAGTATAAATACCACGTAAAGGCCTGGGAGTCATTTTTTAGACGGGAACGCCTCCCTTGCATATCATTAACGCAAGGAAGGGGTTCACGGTAAAAAATGACGCACATTCCGGGAACTTTGGCGCTATTCGCCTCTAACGCCATAGTATAAATATGGCGTTAGTTGGCGTTAGTTTAGCGTCGAATTTGCGTCGAAAAAAACAACGCAAATTCGGCGCAAACGGAGTATAAATACGGCCCATTGTGTTTGGAGTAAGTCCCTGCTACAATGCTATGGTGTTGGTCTTGGCACCCTTAAAGGAGCTGAGGTCAATACCATAGCACCTCAGCACCCTTAGAATGTGCATTGTCTGCAAAGAATACAGTGTGGATTCTGGGGGGTGCTGGAAAGGTAGGCCCATGCACTGTGTTAATGCCTGTCTTTTTTATGGCTGGGTCCCTGCCGTGAAAAGGCTGACAGAAACTAGACTTGTGATCAGAGCAGCAATGCTAAACTAAGCTGTGCCGTGGCTGACCATGACTTTGACCGCCATCATCCTGTTGGGAACCATGTTCCTGGCAGGTACAGCATTACCCTGGAGGTCGGATCACCAGGGTCATAATGGTGTGATCGGACTGCTGGAGTGCGGCTGTCAGACCGCCACTGCAGCATTGGTGGTCCTAGGACCTTCAATGTCGTAATGAGGCCCTTAGTACTGACAATTTGATGTGTTGTTGCCTTTTTTCCAGCAGCTGAAATGGTCATATCCAAGTGATCTTCTTTATGTTCTAGGTAACGCATCACCATTATGTGTTGCTAATTTATCTGTAATTTGAATTGTGCAACTGAATTCATTACAGTGCGGAGATGTTATATTTGAAATGTAAGTACTTTTCAGTGATGTATTCTGTAACTGTATGTACTGTCATTTAAGTAAAGGGATCTCATGCCAATTCCTAGAGTGCAACATGATCTTCTCTCAAAGGTATTAGATAGGGTGGAATACTGCACAGTCCACTGCTTTTTTATTGTCCTTGTGTCACCTCCGAATCTGTTGCTTTCAATTTATAAAAGCATATTTGGGAGAAGGATCCCATTTGTTCATCTGAGTCACATATCAGTTATCTTTACTTTGACCTTAGGCCCCCAGACAAATCAAGCTTTTGGATACAATCATTGGACCTTGGGCATTTCACCTATCAACGATAATCAACCTAGTCAATAATTGCTCAGGTGTTTGCCATTGCCATATCCTTGCCACATCCAGCTTTACTTTTTTTTAGGGCATGTTAACACTTGATCTTGAATACAGATTTCTTACTTCAACCCATCAGGGAATTTTGGAGTAACTTCCTAATTGATTTTCAACAGTTGTCCCTTCTAACCGGCAACATCAAATACAACAGCAGCCCTCTTTAATTTATGGATAAGGAACAATTGTCTCTTACTAATATATACCAAATATAATCAGGGATGGGCTTTCCTTAATTTCTCAGTGCATAATTTCTGATATTTTCTTACCCACATTATTTGAAAACTGCTCTATCTTTGGGCACTCCACTAACATGAGGGTCTCCTGTTTTTCTCTACAGTATTTGTAGCACTTAGGCCCTTATTATGATCCTGGCGGTCAGTAAAAAACTGGCAGTAATACCGCCAGCAGGCTGGCGGTAACTACCGCCAATTTATGTCCATGGCGGAAAGATCTCTGAAATACAGCCAATGTACTACACCGACCGCCAGGGCGGAAATAACAGGCACCATGGCGGTAGCCACCTACAGCGGGGCAGAAGTCAAAGTTCTGCCTACCATAGTATGACTACACAATCCACCACCTTTTCTGGGGCGGTACCAACGACATCAAAAGTCTGGCAGAAACACTGCATAGAAGTGAAAGGACTCACCATTGGAGACACTGGGAAGATACACGCCGCTATGGAACCAGAACGGAAAGTTTTCCCAATGATATTCGACATTCTGCTCCACCACGAACACCAACTCTGGCGAAGATAACAACAGTGAGAACAGCTGCCTAGCACATAAGGGGGGGAAGGAAAACTGGAGTGACACACACACGCACCATACACGCCCAGACACACACCATACACAAAACCAGCTGCCCAAGAAAACAAGTTAATTCCCGTAAATCGGCTGAATAATGCAAGGACAACAGGAATTTACTAAAGTGATTGTAATAAGATCAGCACATTATAAATAATAATTTTGCGAATGCTACAGATATGTAAAAATGTACTAAAAAGGGACACTGCCCAGTCCTTAGTTCACGTGGGCCACGTGGCCACAGGGCAAAGTCCAAGGCCCTGCATCAATATGGAGAGAACACTGCAGGGGCATCAATTAGCAAATAGGCAGGCACCTCAGGGGTAGGTGGGGCACCTCAGCCGAATGCGGAAACAAGACCACTGGTCCATGTGCATGGTCCTGGGGATTGATAGGCCACAGTCTCTCGAGTGGGTGTCTTGCCCACTGGTTCTGGAGGTCGCAACATGCCCTGTGCTTGGTCCTGGGGAGTGATAGGCCACAGTCTCTCTAGAGGGTGTCTTCCCCACTGGTTCTTTAGGGGGCAACATGCCCTATGCTTGGTCCTGGGGAGTGATAGGCCACAGTCTCTCGAGTGGGTGTCTTCCCCACTGGTCCTGGAGGGGGCAAGATGCCCTGTGCATGGTCCTGGGGATTGATAGGCACAGTCTCTCGAGTGGGTGTCTTGCCCACTGGAACTGGAGGTGGCAACATGCGCTGTGCTTGGTCCTGGGGAGTGATAGGCCACAGTCTCTCGAGAGGGTGTCTTCCTCACTGGTTCTTTAGGGGGAAACATGCCCTATGCTTGGTCCTGGGAGTGATAGGCCACAGTCTCTCGAGTGGGTGTCTTCCCCACTGGTTCTGGAGGGGGCAACATGCCCTGTGCTTGGTCCTGGGGAGTGATAGGCCACAGTCTCTTGAGTGGGTGTCTTCCCCACTGGTTCTGGAGGGGACAGGCCGCACAGCAGCCCTTGGAGGCAGTATCACATTGCGTCTGCTGACGGTGACGGCTGCACTGTGGTGGTGGTCGTGGGAGGCACCTGCACAGCTCCTGAACCCTCCGATGGCTGCACTGTGGTGGTGGTGGTAGTGGGAGGCTCATGTACAGCCGCAGTGCCCTGCGATGTCTGCACAACCACGGTTGGTGGAGGGGGCTCTGTGACAGCTGCTGGTGCAGGCTCCTTCCCCTTCTAGTCACAGGTGCAGGCACCCTTTTGTGGCAGGTGCTGGCTCCTTCCCCTTCTTGCCTGCTGATGCAGGCTCCTTCCCCAACAGTATTTGTGGCCTGGAATCTTTTCCACCACGAGTAAGTGCAGATGGAACTGGGCCCATGGACTGTGTGGCTGAGGTGCTTGGCTGGGTTCCTAATACCCTGGCTATATGTGCAGGATCAGTGGGGGAGGGGTAGGGAAGAGGTCAATGGTGGAAAAGCAAAAGCTTTTTAGGGATATTGGGGCGCGAAGAAGGAGAAGTAACGGGTGTGGAGGATGAGGGAGTGGTTGTTGGGGGTGTATGCTGGATTTGGGTGCAGGTGCATGGGTTGTATGCTGTTGTGAGGTGGATGGCTGTTGTGTGTCTGAGTGCTTGAGTTTGTGTACCTTAGGAGGGGGGACAGACACAGCGGGTGAGGACCCAGGGGATGTGGTCATGGGTGTTGTGGAGGTGTCTGCCGGTGAGGTGTGTGTTCTGCTTGGTGTGGTGATGATGCAGGTAGTGGATGATGATGTAGTTTATGCAGGTGTGGGTGTGGACGTAACTAAGTGGGAGGTGAGGAGGTGGAAGAGGGGAAACAGTGGAAATAGTGGATGTTGTTGTGTCTGCAACTGTATGGTGTTTGTGTGAGTGCCTGTGGGATGAAGTGTGGTGCTTGTGTTTGCCTGTGACACTCTTGGGTGTTGTCCTGTGTCCCTGCTCAACTGGCTGTGTGCTTGGGATGGGTTGGGGTTGAGGAGAATGTGACTGGGAAGTGGAAGTTGGAGGGGGGATGGTAGGAACAGGGACAATTGCTGCCATCAGAGAGGAAGCCAGAGCCTGGATCGATCTCTGTTGGGCCGCCAATCCAGTGTGAATGCCCTCCAGGAATGAATTTGATTGTTGCATCTGGGCTGCCAGCCCCTGGATGGCATTCACAATGGTTGACTGCCCTACAGAGATGGATTTCAGGAGTCAATAGCTCACTGGGGCAGGGCCAGAGTTCCTGGGGTGAAGGAGATGTCCACCCTCCTGGGTGAGCGGGTACGGGAAACTCGCTGAGAGGCTGCTGGAAGGGCAGTGCTGGTATAGGGGGCAGCGGCTGTACCTGTAGCTGGGGTGGTCACAGATGTGTTCACCACCACCAGGGAGCCTCCATCAGAGGAGGTATCTGAGTCTGTATTGTCCCCTCCAGTCTCTGCCGTCGTGCTCCCCTCGGCCTTCATCCCACTGGTACCCTCAGCGTCGGTGGATTCTGCCTCCAGGATCCTATGGGATGCAGCTCCCTCTGTCGCCGGTACCTCAGCTCCTCCGCCAGATGATGCTAATGCACATAAGGACAGGATGATAAAACAAGAAAGGGGAGGAGAGAGACAAATGATAAACTAGATCAATGACTGCAGCAACACCACTGTTGGCGTACACAGCACTCTCACACACAGGGAACAGGCCTACACACTATGCATTGTACCACCACTGATATTGCTAGCCACCAAGGCATGAGGAGGGGCACACACTGTCAACAGCAGTACACCTGGGACCCACGCAGCCCTGGCCAGTTGTGTATGCTAACAAGCTAGGCAGGCAGTATTGACCCTTCAGACCCCTTGCCACCAGAGGACCTACTCTGCTATGTCTGCCCTGGCCTAGGGGCACACAAGGACACACAACCACCACCCGGATACCATCCCACCAGGCATAAGTTGTAATTATAGCCACTGTACTCACCCCCTTGTGGCTGCTGTGATGCCCTCAAGCGCCCATCTAGCTCTGGATAGGCTACCACCAGTCTGCGGGCCATCAGGGAGGTCAGAGTTTGACCGGCACCCCTTCCTCGTTGGGAGGCCATCCCCAGCTGGGCCTCCGCTGTCTTCTGTGCCCAGCGTCTCAGGTCCTCCCACCGTTTGTGACTGTGGGTGCTCTGCCTGCCATAGACCCCAGGGGTCCACACGTCCTTGGCGATGGCATGCCATATACCCTTCTTTTGATTGGCGCTGACGTGCAGAGGCAATACACACAGGAAAACACCATTAGACAAACAGTCCAGCCAGTTACACATATGGCCCACCATACCTATTTATAGCACTATTGGAACACTCATAGCCCAGCACTCAATATATACCCAGCCAGGAGGACATCCCACCCCCCCTTTCATGGAGCCATCACACACACCTCCATACATGCATACCACATGCATCGTGCCCACAGTGTACTCACCTGTTGGTCTGGAGGTCTATACAGCAGTCCGTACTGGGGTAGGACCCCATCCACCAGTCTCTCCAACTACTCTGAAGTGAAAGCTGGGGCCCTTTCCCCAGTCACATGGGCCACAGTAGGTTTCAGACACAGGTCACAGCATCACATGTACTGTAGGTCGTCTCCTATGGAATGTCAGGTAACACATGTGGAATCAAATAGAAAATGACAGTCACGTCCGCTGCGGTTTCATACTGTCACCGCCGGCGTAGATCACCATTGGCCACTGTACCCACAGGGCCCAATTTTAACTAATGAGGAATTGCGTGGCGGTTCCCGCCCGCCTCCTGCCACAGTGCACAACGTCAGCGGAATTACCTCACTTCCACCTGTCCCCCCATACAGGACAGGTGGATGCCATTTCGGGAGGGGGGCAGCCCTATGAAATAATGCTGCATCACAGGAGAAATAGGCACATACTGGACAAATCACACTGACCCATTACATGTTTACAGAATGTAAACTACTGTTGTGGCTCCATTGTTCAGTTTGTGACAGCCTCTTCACTCCTTTGTCCCATAGATTCCTACAGCTGTAGATGAATAGGAAATGGAGAGATACCCCCAGGTACAGACCCCTGGTGGACTTGGCTACACTGGAGGACAGGCACATAATACTCACCTATAGACTAGACAGGGCCACCATCACAGAGCTGTGGAACCTGACCTGATATCTGCTAACCGTCATCCCAGTGGGATCCCCCTTCTTGTGCAAATGCTATCTGTGCTCCATTTCCTAGCAACTGGTTCTTTCCAAGTGACAGTGGGCTTGTAAGCAGGAATGTCACAGCCAATGTTCTCAATAATGCTAACAAGAGTTTTGTCTGCCCTGATAAAACACATGTGCAGCTACTTTTCTTTCGCCCAGGTTGAGGATTTGGCCACAGTGAAGGCCAAGTTTTAAGCAATGGGACATATCCCCAATATAATTGGGGCGACTGATGGAACCCATATTGCATTTGTCCCCCCCCGCCAGAATGAACAGGTGTTCAGGAATCGTAAGAGTTTCCACTCCATGAATGTGCAGATGGTGTGCTTGGCTGACCAATACATCTCCCACATCAATGCTAAGTATCCTGGGTCGGTGCATGAAGCCTTTGTCCTAATGAATAGCAGCATCCAAATGTGATGGGCCAACTATAGAGGCACAGGGTGTAGCTAATAGGTGAGCCCTGGTTCCCACCCAGAATATGTTGGTGTATGCCTATGCTGTTGGCCATATGGAACAGTGAGTGGCTAAATACTGTCCCTCAGTATTTGCATGTGACTCTGGTTACTCAAACCTATCATGGCTGCTGACCCCTGTGAGGAATGCCAGGACAAGGGCAGAAGAACGTTATAATGAGGAACATGGGCGAACCAGAAGGATAATTGAGAGAACCTTTGGCCTTCTGAAGGTGCCTCCATCTAATAGGTGGATCCCTGCACTACTCATCCAAGAAGGTCTGCCAGATAGTAGTGGCAGGCTGCATGTTGCACAACCTGGCCCTCAGATGACATGTGCCTTTTCTGCAGGAGGCGAGGACTGGAGATGCCCCTGTGGCAGCAGTAGGCACTGTGGATAGTGAGGATGAGGAGGCAGAGGATGAGGATGAGGACAACAGAACAACTGTGATCCATTAATACTTCCAATGTCACACAGGTAAGACAATGTTACTTTACATTTAAATGACTTTGGTTGTAATCTGTGTGGCAATGGCAGGCTGATATTTTCCACTTCTATGCCCACTTCTGGCAATTCATTTTGCAGATGTTGGTGATTTGACAAATACTCCTGGTGTGATCACTACAGCCAGCTATAGGTCATTAATCTATGCTCATTCTAGGTACGGTTCATTTGCAATGTTTGTACCTGTTTCAAAAAATACATATTTGATATACATGACATACTCCAAATAGATTTTTGTCAAAGGGTGTTTATTGAAGTGCTAACACATGGGGGGAAGTGCAATGGGATGGGGTGATGATAGAGGAGAGTCCAGGGTATTGTTCCAGTCTGTTTGTAGCACAGGCGCATTGTCCAAGGGGACATAGGAAGGGGAGCAATGGCAGTTCAAGGTGGACAGGGTGACTGAGTGGGACACAAGGAGGACAATCAGGAGAAACTCATTTCCTGGTGGGGGTCTTGGCAAGTGTCTCTGGCTTCTGCCTGGTTTTCAAGGAACGTTTGAAGGGTGGTTCTCCTTCTGCAGGGGTAGGGGTGCTGGTGGCCTGTGAGTCTTGTGGCGGGGCCTCCTGGCCACTAGCGGCAGCGGAAGTGGAAGGCTGTTCAGATGTCTGGCTAGTGGCAGGGGCCCGCTGGTGTGAGACTGCCTCCCCCATAACGTTGGCCATGTCTGCCAGTACCACTGCTACGGAGATCAGGGAGTTGTTGATAGCCTGCAAGTCCTCCCTGATCCCCTGGTACTGTCCCTCTTGCAGCCGCATGTTCTCCTGCACGTTGTCCAGGATTTGGCCCATCGTGTCCTGGGAATGTTGGTAGGCTCCAAGGATCTTGGAGAATGCCTCCTGGAGAGCCAGTTCCCTGGGCCTGTCCTTACCCTGGTGCACAGCACTCCTCCCAATTTCTCAGTTGGCCTGTGCCTCTGTTTCCTGAACCGTGTGCCCACTGTCACTGACCCCAGGTGCCTGATTGTCTTGTATGCAAGGTGTGGCCTGGGGTCCCTGAAGAGGTGGACACACTGCTGATTGACGTGTTCTGGGGACAGAGTTGTGGGTACGCTGGGTGCATGCTGTTGTGGTGTTTCCTAAAGGGGAAGGCTCTGTGGTGGTCTGTGACTGGGCTTGGGTAACCAGCTGTCCAGTGGTCCCTGATGGGGCAGATCCTGAAGACCAGAGTCACTGTCATCACTGTGGGCCTCTTCAGCTGGGGGACTGGATAGTGCTGGCACCTCCTATCCAGTGACATTGGCTGGGGTACCTATGGAGATGTAAATGATGTGTTATTGTTTATATGTCTGCCATATTGTACATCCCTGGCTTCCCCTCTATGGTTGGTTTTGACCTGCCAGCTTTCACTTTTGTATGTTAGTGTATGGTAGGATTGCTAATCCTCTATGCTGTGCATGCTTTAGTGATGGGTGTCCATGTAGGGCTATGATGGGTGTCCATGCTTTGGTACAGCATGCAGGGCTTGGCATTGGGATTAGTAAGATGTGATCGTGGAGTGTGTGGGATGTAGTGTAGTGATGGGAGTGAGGGTGAGGGTATATGATGGCATGCCAGTAGGGGAGTGATAATAGTAGAGAGTTGACTTACCAGTGTTCAGTCCTCTCCCGACCCCAGCCAGGCCCTCAGGATGCAGTATTGTCAAGACTTGCTCCTCCCATGCTGAGAGTTGTGGGGGAGGAGTTGGGGGTCCAGTGCCAGTCCTCTGGATAGCAAGCTGGTGTCTTGCAGCTATGGAACGTACCTTCCCCGGTAAGCTGTTCCACCTCTTCCTGATGTCATCTCTTGTTCTGGGGTGCTAGCCGACGGCATTGACCCTGTCCAGGATTCTCGGCCATAGCTCCATCTTCCTTGCAATGGATATTTTCTGCACCTGTGCTCCAAATAGCTGTGTCTCTACCATTACAATTTCCTCCACCATGAACCTTAGCTCCTCCTCTGTGAAACGGGGGTGTCTTTGTGGTGTCATGGGTGTTATGTGATGTGTGTTGGTGAGGGTGTGTTGGGTAATGTGTTGGGGTGTGTGATGTGGAGCGTGTGAGTGGTGTATGGGTGTGAGTAGTGTGTGGCTCTAGTTGTGTCAGTTGTCTTGGTGTCTCTCTGGTTGCAATGATGAGTAATCATAAATGGTTGTGGGTAATGTGTGTGTGTGTTTTATAGTAGTGTGTGTGTGGGTGTGGTGTGTGTATGGGTGTCAGGTGTGTGTTGTTTGAATTGGCCAATGTGCAGTTGTTTTGTCTTTTGGTGTCCATTGTGAGCACAGCGGTATGTAACGCCAATGGTTTACTGACATTGAATATCCGCTGTGGTGATTCATGGGTCATAATGTGGTGGGTGTTGTTTTGTTGGCGTAACGGTGTGGGTTTTGATACCACCACTTTAGCACTGACCTTTGGACTGGCAGATTTGTGTATGTGGCTGAATTCTGTCGGATTGGTGTGTGTGTCAAAATATGGTGAACGAATATCTGCTGCTGCACCGTTACGTTGGCGGCCATCAGCGTACCGGTAAGAGGGATTTACCGCCAATGTCATAATGAGGGTCTTATTGTCTTCACTCCATAAGATTTTTTTCAGCTTCAGCGGGCCCATTAAACCCTGCATGTGGTAAACAACTGACTTTTCATGAGAGCAGCCAATTTACCTGTCGTATAAAGAGTGAACTTAGATACTTTCCATTTATTTTCAGGATCCGTGATTGTAAGTCCTTCTTCCATAGTTCTTGAGCTACTTTGAATTTGCTGCCTGCTTCTTTCATTATCATCCAATGCAATGTAGCTACATCCTTATTCTTTATAAAGATGTTTAGTAGGTCCTGTTCAATTCTGCTGGCCTGTCCCTATACAGCCAATTGTTTGAAACCATCTATTCATTTAATCATTTTTACATTTCAGGACTTTACCCTCTGTTTAATTTTCTGAGTGTTCACACACACACACAGGAGACCACACTAAAGCAGTAATTAAGAGTTGACCTACCTCAATTCTCAAGTCATACCTGTCTCAGAGGACCTGCAAATTTGTCTTTCATACACTCCGGCTTGCCTGGTGAGTTACAGGTGTTACTCTGTTGCAACCTTTCATCTAATTTTCTTTCAGAAATTGTGTGCTCCCAACTTATGTAGAAATTGTGATCTACCTTTTTTTACTTCTTTTAAAAATATCTGCATCAAGTTCTCTATCTCTCGCTGGTTCAGTTCCGAGGCTAACATTTTGCAGTTCTTCAGCTAGGTGTTTTGACAAAATATCCAATGAGTAGATTGCAATGCATAAATATTGTGTCAAGCATAAGGTGATATCAAATATATCATGGACTGGAATATGGGAGGTACAATTGTCCTTGTAAGTGTTGTTTTTAATATTGTAAAAATGTAATTTCTATATGTTACTTTATGAGTAGCTTATAGGTATGTTAAATTTTGTGTTAGCATGTTCTGTAAATGTTCTTAGCAATTAAAAAATGAATTTTATTATACATCTGGTTAATGTTTTATTTAATGTATATGTTATTATGGTATAGGAGTGGGATGTTGGATTTTCAGGAGAAAGGTTGCAAAGATTGTAAAAAGATATATGGATTTAAATTTGCTAGCATGTTTAACTGTATTTAATATATAAACATTTTTAAATAGTTTTCAAATGTTGAAACTCATGAATTATTTTTCTAAATATTAAGTACATTTTTAATTAAAAAAAATTTTTTCAATTTAAATTACATTTTTGTATTCATGTTAACTGCCTGTAACATATTTATAAGAAATGTGCACAATGCACTTGTTTGATGTGGTGAGTTGGTCCAATTATCTCATGTTTGTTTGTATGTAATTTAATAATTTTGGAGAACTTTTAAGAAACTTCTATTTATTTAATGTGTTTTATAAAATGCTAATTTTTGATTTTTAATGTAAAAATGTATAATTATTTATGTTTAAGAAGACTTTGGGCCTCATTACGAATTTGGCGGTTGGACTGCTAGATGGCATAGTGGCGGCTGCCTAAAGACCACCATGTAGGTGATCACACAGACTCCCATACTACGAGTCATACAGGCAGGACTGACAAAAGTCTGCCAAATGTTCAACACTGCAATTACTGTGGAGGGAGGGAACTAGGCGGTCTGACCACCAGCACCGACAGCCTGTCAACCAACCACTGAACCTATTACAAGTAAATCACAAAACCACATTGGACTGATTTGAAAACAACACAGTTGACACCCATTGCCACACCCCACACACCTGCAAAGCACACTAAAAAACACACCTCTTCTCAAACCACAATCCTTTGCATATACAATGCAAAGCACCCAAGCCAGAGCACATAAAAAAATAACCAAACAACAGATTAGGCATGCCCACAACTTTCCCAAGCACATATCCCACATCTTCAACACACTCCCATTTCCAACCACATCCATTTGTACTTCCCCAACCCACCAACTCACTGTCACCTGTTCATTTCCCACCACTTAATTTTTTTAATCCCCACCATGTCACCCCAAAACAATCCCAGTTTCACTGAAGAGGAGTTTAGAGTCATAGTAGATGAAATCATTAGAGTAGAGCCACATCTCTTTGGAGCCTAGGTCCAGCACACAACTATCGCCAGGTAAATGGAAATATGGCAAAGGATATGCAACAGAGTGAATGCTTTAGGGCCCACCATGTGCACAACAGGCCACATCAGAAAGAGGTGGAATGACCTCATTTCCATGGCATCCAGGCACCAGCTGCATGTCCGGAAGACTGGTAGTGGGCCCCCACCTCCTCCTCCCTTACAACTCACATCATGGGAAGAGAAGGTCATGACCATCCTGTATCTGGAGGGCTTGACAGTAATACCTCGGGAGTGAAGTTGGGTAAGTCACAACAATAAAATATCACCAAAATGTGTTGTCATGAATGCTCACTGCTCACCTTTTGCCAACTTCACTGTCATATCACTCACCAGCCCAGTGTTCACCTATCCATAGACCTCTGTCTGGCCTCCAACATCTAAACTAGACTCACCTGGGGCAACAGCAACTCTGTACAGTGTGTGTAGTACAAGAACTGACCGCACTACAATTCCCAGCAGACACTGTTTCACCACTACAAAAACTTGAACTGTGTAACTTACCCAACATCACATTGATTTTCACATCCACGTTGGAATTTACACACCTGAGATGATGACATCTGTTCACTGTGTGAGTAGGACAGGCACTGACAGGAATGCTAAGGTCAGGAGGCACTGCTACTCTCACTCTACTCAGCCAACACAGTGTCCCCTGCTAAAATGATCCTGCTTCCTCTACTCAGCCTTTGAACTCTACCTACCTGAGAGGATGTCAACTGTTCACTGTGTGTAGTACCTGGAGTAACCTGGCTATAGATCCCAGGAGGGTCAGTCCCTGTAACTCCTATCACCCAAGCCAGTGTATACATGATTTTGTGCATCTGTCTGTGTATCCACAAATTAAGAATTCCCTCCTGGGAGAGACCAAAATACAGATCAGGGTACATCTGTGATGTGGCTAAACACCGAGACCCATCTTGAGCAGCTATGCCAAGATTAAAATATTGTGGACAGGAAGGAAAGCTCAACCTCTGTGCTAAAAGAATTCTGAGGCAGATCAAAGGCCCCAAGATGCATCAAATGAATGGTATTGTCAGCAGACACATTTACAGTGCACTGACCACATGATGACACCTAACTCATTTGCAACAAGCATCTGGGTTTGCCTGCATAACAGTCAACTAGGTCTTAAAATGACCTAAACCACATCCTGCCCAGCCATTGTTTCACCTGCACTGCTGGCAATAAACAAGTCTATGACCATCCTACGAAGTGCTAATAAACTCAGACATTCTGAAACTAGTTGACTAAAATGGAATCCGTATACTACCCAAATGCCAGGGCAATACAACTGATAGTGTGTGTACTTGTCACATAAGGGAAATCTGAAAATACAATGTGGAAATAGTCTTCGCCAAATGTCACTGTTTGCTATTGGAGGTAGATGTCACAATACAACATCTAACATTGTATCTCTCTCATCAACAGGTCTGGCTGCCAATGAAAACACTGAGCCCACTGAATAGACTACCACTACCCCGGTGGATAAATCCCTCTGTGTGAACACAGCTCCTGGACGTCTGGACATCGAGGATAGTTCTGGTTTATTCAAGAAACCTGGTCAGACAACACCAGTGAGCTCACTGTGACCACATTGACTCTCCCCAGCACTGCTGCCTCAACATCTCAGGCAGCCAGTTGCCCCCAAACTTGTGTCCTGAGGACTATGACTACAATCTTTTGCCCCCCAGTCCCGGATCCTGAGTCACAGCAACACAGCTCCGACAATGATGGTCCTGGAACCAGTGTAAGGGGGCAAGCTGTGACAAGGGTACAGATGTGTGGGGGCAAGGGGTACATGGGAGAGATAGCGTGGGCCTGGGCCATGAGGCTTCTGGGGATAGTCCTGACCAGGACACCATCAGTCAAGTGTTGGGAGCCTACCAACAATCTGAAGGCATGATAGGCCAGGTACTTGCCTAACCCAGGGATATGAAGCAGCTGCAGAGGGACTTCCATCATGAGTCTCTCGAAAAGTAGGAGGCCACCATTACCAACCTGGCTTCCCTAACAGGGATGTTCAGGGAGATCAGTAGTACCCTGATAAGGGACTGTGAGCAACACCACACCCCTTGCTTTGGCCAATCAACACCAGCCCCTTCAACATCTGTGGCAGCCAATGGAAGGTAGGCCCTTTTAGGGGAATCACCCACCTCAGACACTTCTGCCTCTTTAGCAGCTGATCCCCCCTGATCTCCAGGAGGTGCAGATGGCAAGACATCAACCACTGCCAGAAAGTGACCTCTTCCTGATTTCACTCCTTTGTGTGCCACAGATCCACTCCGTTGACTGTTTTGAACCACTTTCCACTTTCCAACGATAGTAGGACACTGGTCTTTGGACTACAAATGATGTTGCATCTAATAATTTGATTTGCTCCACCATGACTGATCGCTTCTTTGTTGCTGAGTCCCCCAACTATTTTCTGTAAATACGTAAATAAACAGACCTATCAGAAGAACACTGCTTACTGTAATTGTTCTACATATTGAGAGGTTAAATAGTAAACCCATGTGATGCACATGAGGAATTCATAAGATGGTAATGGAAAGAGGGGTATGTCTCAGGTAGTGTCATGCTGAGATGAATTAGCAACACAATGACACAAGTGTCTGGTTACAACAAACATTTTATCGCACAGTATAGCATATAGGCTGTTAAAATGGGACTGTCATAGCCACGAATGGCAGAACCATCTTGAGTCAAGCCAGATACCCCAAAGGTACCGTCCCCCAGAACACAGTAGAAAGGGCTTTGTCAGACCTTGTCCAGTAGAATAGGCTAAAAGATCACTGTATATTGTCACTAGCTTGAGCCTTATCACATACCAAAACCACGTCTGCAAACTTAACCTACACCATGGCACAGATAAAGGGCAGAAAAACAACTGCTGGTCATAGGTCCTTCATATTATAATGAGCAAGAATCTGATTGAATGATACAAACCTATGTCATTGATGTTGCACAGGCATTGTGTCCTGCAATGAGGAAACACATCAACAGCCACACAAAGTTAATTCAGGATCATTCTCAACACAATGTGAAGGGGAATGCAGGGTTTTCACTGCTACAAGGGCACATGATCAAACACATGAGATAATTGGACCAACTCACCACATCAAACAAGTGCATTGTGCACTTCAGAATTCCATCCACCGACTTTACAAGCTGCTTAGGCACAGGACTCATATACCCCATATTTGTGACCAACATTACCTGGATCAATACATGTCTAATTCATATGTCAGACAGCAACAGCTACCTGCCAATGTCACAACTCTGAAATGCCCACATGAGGATGGCATGATAAAGAGACCTGGAGAAAACACGAACCGAGGAGTCCAGGCATGTTAAATCACACATATGACGCATACCGCATTACAAACTTTAGCAGATCCCTTACATTGCAAGGAGACTGACACAAACAAAGCAGATCATCAAGGTTACAACATTTCCAAGTCTGAGTCAGCAAGAAAACCTTGGCTGCAAACTGCCTCACTTCACATCCCCTGTCAATAGGGCACAAATCACCTACTCAACACATCCTGACAATTACAGTTCATCATACAGTCACAGTAATCATATAACATGACATACGTATGCTCAAGCAAAGTAGAGAGTGATGAGATCTGCCCACATGTTTTCACCTTCCTCTTCATCACTATCATCCTCACTTGGTATTTCAGGATTCTCACCTGGTGGTACTGTTAGCTCCCTTTCATCTGGAAAATATGAGATATCTCTCCTCAGGACAATGTTGATAAATCCTTGGAAGCCATGATTTGTGACTTATTGGTTTGCTCACATAGAAGATGATGGACAATGCATGCATTTGTTAGTTGGATGCTATGTCTGAAGTATGGGCACATGTTTCCAGAAGCATGTTTTGTTGCACATGTACATGATACAAACCCCCCCCCCCTAGTTGGCATGAGTTTGCATTTGTCAGTCCCCAAGTTCACACATGGATATGGTGGACACCTTCTATACCCACTATGCCAGTCCCTTCTTTGTCACCTATGTTTAATGTGAGAGTTTGTAGTCTGTCAGTAGCCTGTAAGAACTGTATGCATGGAATCTTTCTCAAAACGTGTGAGTGTTTTAATGCCTTCATGCCTAAGTTGTGTACTATTCAGAAGCCAGAGAGGTGTGATGTGTTGCATGGTTCCTCAGCTCTCAGTCTGCTTGCTAGAGCATGTACCACAATATGCCAGTTGGCCTACCTAGTCAGTAGAGTGTTGTAGCAGGGTGGTTGATAGATCTGCAGATTGGAAAGTGTTTGAGCCATGTGCCTGTACTCAGTAGCTAGTATGTAGCACACTTGGAAAGTCTTGTCTAAAAAAAGGAGTTCATAACTTGATGTACTGACATGTGTGTGACTCAGCGATCTTGGATGGGACTTGTGAACATAATTTCTTGTCTTCTCTTTTGCACCCATGCAGGTCAACACCTATCAGAAGAAAGAGATTTGGAGAGTTATTGCCAAGAAGGTGCTGATCCAGGGGGTCCACAGCCAATGGAGACCCCACTGTAGAGAGAGGTGGGAGGACTTGGGACGCTGGGCCTGGAAGATCGTAGAGGCCCTGCTAGGGCTGTCCTTCGAACGTGGGAGGGGTGCCCATCAGTCAATGAACCCCCCAAATGGCCCACATTCTGGTGGCTGCCTACCCGGAGCTGGTTGGATGTTTGAAGGCAGCACAGCAGACACAAGGTGGTGAGTGTAAAGCAAATTCCTGCTTGTCCCTTTGTCAGGTGATTGAGCGGGCTACTGAGTGCTCCCCCTGACAATTAGGGATGAGCCATGTGCCATGCAGTAGATGATAGATGGTTTGGGTTAAAATGTCATGTGTATCAAACTGGTCTACCTTGCCTTCTGAACCAGGAATCATGTATAAACCTGAGGGGAATCTTCAAACAACCTTATCTTCAGGGACCAGAACTGTCTGTGTACAGTGATCTTTCATGTACTGAATGTTGTTGTAGTGGGTGTCATTTCTGACCCACAGATCGCTCCCCGTGAAAGTCACAGACAAAAGGTAAGTGGGTTATGGATCACTGTTCTCTGCCGTGTGTCTGGGTTTATGTATACATAGACATTTCCCACCCAGAAGCAAGTTGTCTTCAGTGTATGATGTGTGCTGGTGCCTCACTGCAGTCTGTGATGTCTTTATGCCCAGCATAGATGTGACATGGCTTATATGGTTAAAGCTTTGCAGCTGTAGCAAACTATTTTCCCTTGGTAAGAGGGGAATGTCCATTGAGTAGAATTATGTCCCATGACTGTAGCCAACATTCCTTGTGCATACATATGAGCATGTGTTGTTTTCTCTCCTGGAAGCATCCTTAACCTGCAATTTCATGCATGTTCTACTCACGTTCATGGGAAGAAGTCTGTATTCCCACATATATATGCGCCTGAGAAACTGTTAGTGAAATAGCACATTTACAACGCTGATCCATTTCATTTCATGCCTATCAGGAGTGTGTCAGCATTGTGTATTGTCTGACAGATAACTTTATGCATCATAGTATGTTATTTGTCATGCAGTACTGCAATAATGATGAGGGACATGGCATTTAGGCCCAGATTGTGAAACTATTCTGTGTTTGCTTATGCCCTGGATGTGGAATCTTGTTGAAAAGTACACTGCACATGTTGAATGATTGAGGATTTTTCCCTGACTGTTGTCATGCATCATGGAGTGACTTGCAGTGATGTTGACATCACACGTTCATGGGTTCAGGCATTCACCATAGACAGATACCTGGGCTATCGTGTATAAATTGTGGATGGTGATGTTGCTTCTCGTTGGACAACTGTTTGGGACTCTTCTATTTTTCCATGACAGATCTATGTCCCTCTAACATACAAGGTACAGATTTGTACCATAGACTCGCTCAGATGGTGTCCTTGCAATGGATCTCAAACATTAGGGAGTGACTATTGTGGGGATGACTGATTCATTGTTGTGTCTATAGATGGGACATCTCTCCCTGACATGTTGGACCTGACATCAATGTTATTCCTTACAATGACACATGTGAGGCCTATCAGAGTGACATTGATACTACCTCCTTGACTCTGTTGGGACAGGTGTCACGTTTTAAGCTGTACATTGTTGAAATGTATCCACTGTTACATCGGTATTTCCATGTCAACTACTACAGGATGTTTCGCTTTTATCTGCGACAACTGGTTTGATTGGCAACATCTTAAATTGTTTGTACCTCATATATGTGCAAAATAGATGTGTGTATAAACTTGTGTGTGAAATATGGAAAGTTACTTTACCAAGAGATTGTATTGTTTGGTACAGGTGAACTGAGGTCTTCTGCATGTGGCACAGCTGTGAGGATGGAGAGTTAACCTAGTAGTTGTATGTTAACGGTGGCTGTAAGACTTTAGCCATACATTTGTAGTTGTCTGGCATCCTGATTAGCCTGTGGGTAACTTTGGTAAGTCCAGATTGCATGAATGCATATGGTATGGCACATAAAAGTGCCAGTTTGATGAAATAATTTTATGGAGCCTACTTGCCATGATGGTATTGTTTGTAACTCATAGTTGTGATTGAGGTTTTTTCATGGATATGTTACAACCCTATTTCTCAATCTTTTTGCAGCATCAGCACAAGCAGTTGAAGGAGATGGGCTGAGCCAAGAGGGGAAGCATCTGGCCATGGGACCTCGGGTAAAGATACCACCCACACAGAGGGACCCAGTGGCCTGGAGAATGAGGGGAGTGCCACGGAGGAGACAAGATCGACATCCTCATCATCGGATTTCATCTCCAGTAGCCACTTCCTAGTGGTGGCAGACCACCAAGTACCATCCTTGTCTACCACCCAACGTTCTATCACCCCCCTCCCTGTTGCTCCCCAGTCAGTTGGCCCTGCCCACTCACCCAAGAGGGTGGGTGTCTCCTTTGCCACAGGCAATTCTACCCCAGCCCCTGTTAGCCCTTCTGCCCTCAGTGAGGAGGCTATTGACCTCCTGAGAATGATCTCTGTGAGTTAGACTGTCATTGTGAATTCCATCCAGGGATTCCCAACCCAAGCAGCAGACCAATGTTTTCCTGGAAGGCATTTATGGTGCTATATCTGGCCTACAGAGATCTTTTCAGGCTCTGGCCTCCACACTGATGGCAGCCAGTCACCCCGCAGCATCCATCTCCCCTCCACCTTCCTCTTCCCAGTCTAAGTCCCCCATTCTCCTACCTATTCAAAGCACACAATCAGATCCTCCTGCATCCACCTCAACAGACAAACATAGCGCACACAGACACAAGCACCACAAGACACACTAGCATGTACACAAACAACATCTACCCACAGGCACAGCAATACACATGACTGACACCCCCACCACACCTAACATCACACACATGACATCAAGCCTACCTACAGACACCACCGCAATAATCACTGACACATCAACCACACCCATCCTACCTGCAGACATCACTCCAGCAGACCCCCAGACATCCACCACAAGCACCACACCTGCAGACACCACCTCAACAGAAACCTACCCATCCACCATGAAATCCTCCAGCACCTCCACTCCCAAAACCCAAGACACATAAACGCTCTCACTCACCCACCCAACAGACACCCAGTACATACAAACATACCTTGAATAGGCACACACCCAAGACACCCACCCCTACACAGCCTACAACCTCCAAATCCTGCCCCTTTCTGATGACCATCGCCATGTTTCCAAAAATCTCTTCCTGTGTGACCTTGGCCTTACCTGTGCTCTCCCCTCAAACACCCAGAAGGCTCTGTCCCAGCTCCCAACCCATCCCTTCCACCTCCAAGGCCTTCCGTGCCCCCCTTGCAAGTAGCCATTCCTCAGCCCCCAAAGAAGCCCACACCATCTAAGAAGAATCCCCTGCTCCCAAGCCCATGCCAGAAACCACCCCCTCCCAAATCAGCCCTCCCCCCCATAGTCCCTGAGGTGCCTGACTACCCCCTTGATTGGCATTTGTATGGACTGGCCAACGGCATCTGGACAATATTGAGAGTTTCCATTAATAAACACAACAGTTGTTTTGTTTTGGGTATACCTTTCTCCTGCACTTTCTGTTGTCCCTGAGTGAGTTTGGTTGTGTGCAGTTGTTTATGTTTGAACCTGCTTGCTGCTCCAGTTGCTGTGGTCAGCAGTATGTGGCTTTGTGTGCAGTGCTATTGTCCCCTAGGTGAAGGGTATATGTTATTTATATATTTATGTGATTGTGAAGGCAATGGTGGTGCAATGACATTGTGTACTGTTTGGTATCGTAAGTATTTCTTATTGTGATGTCCAATGTGCACATGTATGGTATGAGACTTGTCCCCCTGATCTGGCTTATGTATTCATAAGATGTATGTCATCTTGAATTGTGCATGTTCAGACATGGAGTGTGTTCATTTGTGCTAGCTTTGTTTGCATTTGGTTGTGCATTTGTGCATTTAGGTGTGTGTTCCTTGGAAATGGTTCCTGTAGACGTATGTCCCATGCAGTGGGAGTTGTATGTGCTCTGTTGACTTTCCCTTCCCCATTGTGCAGATGTGCCTGACCATTGGTTTTGGCATTGTTTGTCCCAGAGACCCATGTAGAGTCATTTCATGTGAAGCTGTTGTTTGAGGGTCCTGTTCAAAGTGTTCCGTGTCTCAGTGCAGTCTCCTTGCCTGTGTCTCCCAGATGACTCCATCCCATTTGTTTAGGTATGGCTGTTATGTTACTCTTGGTGTAGTTGTGTCTTTGTGTTTTATGCATGTCATTGTGCTTCCTTTGTGCTGTGATGTGTGTGTCCATTGCAGGGCTGCTTACTGGTGGTAATGACTGTGTCGCATGCCACATCAATAGGCATGTGTGTTGCATGTGTGGGCAGTCTCTGGCCAGTGTTGAATGTGGTTGTGTGAGCTGTAATTGCATATGTGCAGTAGGTATATTGTTGTTGCTGTATGTGACAATGTTTTGCAGCCTTCAGTTTTCATGGGCTGTGTGGGCGTGTATATTTTTGTAGTGTTGCAGTGCAGTGTGAGTGAGCTGGCCAAAGTGTGTGTATTGCGTGTGTGTAGATGTCCATGTTGTTTATGTCAGTGAGTGTGCATTGTATGAGACGGGTGCCTGCTGTTAATGGTGTCTCCTCTTACGATGTGTTTGCCAGCGCTACAAGCTGTTTTTAAAGGTTGATGATACAGGTAGGTGTGGTACTTATGGTTGTTGGCCTCCATGTCGATGTTGATTTGGTGGTCTCTCAATGAGCAGCAGCATGATGTATGTGAATAGCTCCATGGTGGACTCGGGCATATGAAGCTGCCTGCAGGTGAGTGCCTCCCTTTATACTGTCCATTCCTGCCAGCTTGTACATGATGGTTGGACCGCCACAGTAACTTTGGCGGTATGCAACCTTGTAATGGGTCGTGCGGAAACACCATCTCCACCGACCTTTTTCTGCTTCCTCTGCACTATGGCAGTCTGTCCTGTCTGGCGATGCTGGTGGACTGCTGGCGATTATTTTTTCTTCGACCGCCAAACTCATAATATGCCGCTCAGCTAAACTGTTTGAGGTCGGACTGCCACCGTCAACATGGCAGTCCCTGGACACCAAACTGGTATTAAGGCCCTTTCATTTTAGCATGCAATTGTTTATCCATGTTTTAATTGAAATTTTAATTGTATATTTTTTATTTCATAAGCTTTATCATCAAAGTTTATTTTTTTGTTTAGAAATGAATAATCATTTATTTTTTAATAAATAATTTGGGTTTAACATATGTAAACATGATATTATTAACATACATAATATTGCATTTTAGTCTGCTTTATATGTTTACTTTTTGATTTAGCATGTAATTAGTATGCATTAAAATGTATGTTTAATAATGAAAGGTAGTATTTCTTTTTCATAATATTATAGCATATTTTTCAATATATTTAATCTATTGTATTATCGTTTGATTATATAACATGAATTTGAATATGAATGAGGTGATTCTGAATATAATTTACAGATTTATGTGTGTAATCATAAATTATTATCACATGGTGTCTTAAATATAAAATCCTCAATGTTTGTAATTTTCTAATTTATTTGTTGTTAATGTATGATTTTTTTGTAGTAATTATAATATTTATTTCAATCATTTATTTATTTAGCTATAATATTGAATGGAATTTAAAACTAATTTAATGTTATCAAATAAAAATATTTCCTATGATAATGTAATCATATTGGAAATATCTATTAGGTATGAGAGTTTTAAAAGTATTTAATTTACTGAAAACAATTGTAATATATTTTACTATGATGTGGGGATAGTCAATTTAACCCCTTTTTGTGTCCAAGAACTTCCTGAAAATGGATAAGATTCAACAGGGAACATTACATTTAACCCCTTTTTTTACCAACACCTTTGCAAAATGGTTTACATTGGAGTTGGAAAAGTAAATATAACCCTATAGTGTCCAGCACCTTTCCCGAAATTAAGTAAGAGTAGGAATAGTAAATATAACCCATTTATTTTCCAGCACCTTCCCCAAGACTGTGTAGGTTGGAGTGGGACTAGTAAATCTACAATCTACCTCCTTTAATGTCCAACAGTCCCATGAAATGCTTTAGATTGGAGAAGGAATAGTAAATATAACCCCTTTGTGTCCAATACCTTCCCAAAATTGGGTTACATAGGAATTTTAATAGCAAATGCAACCCCATTAGTGCCCAACACCTTATCTAAATTGATTTAGATTAGAGTGGGAATAGTAAATGTAACTCATTTAGTTTGTGATGTGATCCTCCAAATGGTTACATTGAAGTGGGAATAGTAAAGTAAACTCCTTTAGTGTACAACACCTTCCACAAAATGTTTTAGATAGGAGTGGTAACATTGTAAGTGTGACTCCTTTAGTGTCCAACACCTTCTCCAAAATGGGTTAGACTGGAGTACGGATGGTAAATGTGACTTCTTTAGTTTTCAACACCTTTGCTGAAATGGCTTAGCTATGAGTGGGAATTGCAAATGTAACCCCTTTAGTTTCCAACAACTTTTCTGAAAAGGTTTAGATTGGAGTGGGGAGAGTAAATGTAATTCCATTGGGGGCATATTTATAATGCCTTAGCGCCACCTTGTGCCACATTAACGTCATTATTTTGTGCGTCAATATGGCCCAACAAGGTCGAAATCCCTGTGCCGTATTTACAGAGTGGTGCAATGCATGCATTGTGCCACTCTGTAACCCTTTGCACTACATTTTGCCTGCAAAGGGGCATTCCCCCAAGAGGGGAGACATAAAATTTGCATTAGGAAATCTATGAGATTTCCTTGCGCCATTTTTCATGGCACTTTCATATTTTTGCAACTTTTATGTAATATATATGTACACATTTATAATTACATATATCTTTGTTCACACAAGAAAATATAAATTATTTTTTGTAAATATTGAGAGTAGTTTCACAGAGGTTTTTGTTAATAAATTGTAAACACATTTTAGGGATATTTTTTATTTTACTATATTGTTTATTTGTTATAGTTTCATTTATTTTATACTTTACTTGAGTGTTTTATATTTGCACATATTTTGTATAAATATGTTAAAATATTTACATATTTTTTTCATTTTTGTAATCATTTTTATGCATTTTGTATTTAAATCCCCATTTGTTTCTTTAAGGAAATTGGGCCTAATTATGAGTTTGGCGGTCTTGAGACTGCCAAACTTGTGGTGGCGGTCTGACTGCTGCACTCCTGGCAGTCGGACTGCCAGATTATGATCCTGGCGGTCAGGCTGCCAGGAGACCGCCTCCTCCACCGGGATCAGGGGTTTGCTGCAGTCAAAGTCATAGTCAGCCACGGCAGTGCCGATTTATGCACCGCCGTGCTGATCAGGACTTCCCATTCTGTCAGCCTTTTCAAGTCAGGTCCCTGCCATAAAAAAGCTGGTGGACAGGCAGTGCTTGGGGCCCCCTCCAGCTCCCTCGGACCACGGACTGTCTGCTATGGCTCGGCTCCCTAAGAGAGCCGAGACCAATGCTGTGCACTGTTTCCACTGGGTTGACTGGCTGTAACATTGTAATATGACTTTTCTGCCAGTCAGCCTGGTGGAAACAACGAAATACAGCAATGGTGAGGCTGGCAGCTTGATGAGCACCTCACCACCGTCGTATTGGAGTTGTGGCAGTTCATAGTCTTTTCTATATTTCATTTAGTGTCCATTTTTTGTTCATTTGTCTAGAAGTATGTTGCAGGAAGATGCTGCTGTTTGTTAGATCAGGTAATGTCGTAGTCGGACTCTTGCTCTAGGCAAGACTGCTGGTTTAAGGAGGACAGTACTTATGTTTGTAGGCGACTATGCCAATCCTACAACAGAACGCAACCATCATCCCAACCCTTCCGGCTCACAAGCAGTACCTCACCAAAAACCCAAAACAGTCAAAGGTGATTTGCGGCAGCCTTTACGCATGGACTCAAGAGTGTGACATCTCAGGGAGCATTGTGATTTCCTACTTTACCAACATGTCTCAATCATACACAGGTAATGAAGAAGATGCAATAAAGTTTCAATAGGTTTTATTTTAGTGAAACTGCAATCTGCGATAATTTGCATGGGCTGCAATGATTAGGATAATGAACAGTGCAAGAATTAAAATGGTAAAGACAGGAGTCATTAATACAAAGGATCCCACCATCTTGCAATATCATGAACTAACATGAAGTGTGTGATAGGTCCTAATACCCTAGCATGTGGGCCTAACCTCTTACCTAGCAAGAGCTAGGTATGTTACACCTCAATCTGCCAATACCATGTCCATGAGAAGAGCCCCCAACCCTCGTTACCTTAGAATGAGGTCTCTAGCTCAGACTCCATAGGAACACGAAAGGTCAGCGTCAAGGCAACGTGCAGCATCAATAGCAGTTATGGCATCTGGTCGGAATCCCGATAACTATCTGATAATGTGAGGAGTATTTATACAGATCTACTTGGACCCCTGATATAGGTTTATTCCCAAACAATAGATAAGAAGGCGTGCTTGGACCGTAATTAATATAAACAATTCCCTTGAAAGCATGAAGAGGCAAAGTACCTAAAGTGAACACCTACAGTTTGTTTGTATTTGTCACATGATATTGACGCCTTAGTGCGGTGACACTGATAATGCAAATCACAACATGGGCCTAAGTCAAAACAAGGCAACCATCTTAAAAGAATTAATTAAATAAATGTGCTAAAACTGAGCAAGCTAAGTAGGGTAAAAGTCACTGGGTGAAGGGAGCACAAGTCTTCAAGCCACAGGCTAAGCTAACTCCTGTGTCCCTTTAAAACAAACTAGGATTCACTCCAGTAAAATTGGGTTTTGAGGATGGGGGTCTAGGGAGTACTAGTAAACTGCATTTATAGTGTTGCTTTCTAGTTCTTTGTAGGTTCATTTACAGTTTGTGTTATTTTGTTTGCTAGTGTTCTGAGTTAGGCTTAGGCAGACTTTGGCAATAGTGTATCCTTATTTTATCTAATATTATTTGTTTTGTATAGTTTAACTGTGATGTTTATGCTATGTTTAAAAATAGTGTTTTTGTGGTTGGTATTGTATGTAATGTAAAGGCTTACTGATTCAAAATTGTCATACAGATGTTTGTATATTGCATTTTATTTTCAAAGGAAATCAGTTTGGTTTGTACTAAACCAATATTTGTAATTTTGATTTCCTTTGACTTTTTATGTTTCCTGAAGTGTTTTTTTTAATAGCTTTTCAGGTATGTTATAGCTCTTTAAGACTTTGGATTGCTTCTTTTGATTTCAAATTAACCTGTTTTATGTGTGCATTTCTGAGTTTGTTTAACTATTTTTTTGTGATTTATATTGTTGACATGGATATGGAAAGAAACTCCACAGCCACAGAACAATATGCTATATTCAAGTTATCTTTTGGTGTGGGCAATGGAATATTTTGTTATGCATGTGAATTTGTTGTGATTTGAAGTTGTTATAATATATAATATAACAACTTCAAATCACATCAAATGTCTTTAATTGTCTTTAATTGATTCCACTTGATTTTACTTGTATTTTAAGTTTTGTGTTTTGTGATTTTTATAATAGTGATTTGTCTATTGATTCAAAAGAAATACTCATTTGTTTTTAACAAAGGGTTGTACTTTACATTGTAGCATGGAATTACATTCTATAAGTTTATTTGCTAATTTTAGGTTTCGTTTGGGTTAACTGATTGTTCCATCATAGTTGTTGTTAGCTTTGTCCTTTTTGTAGGGCTTCTACAAATTTGTAGAGTGTAGGTTGGATAATGCCTAGCGTAGATTGTAAGGAATTGTGCAATCCTTCTACTGCGTTGTTGATTCTTGCTTTTTGAGCCATAGTGCAGTTGGAGACATTCCACTGGGGTATTCTGAATTTGGATTGGTGCCTGTGTCCAGAGTGGTGCAGTCTGCCAACCAAAGTGTCTTGCAATGTAGTCCATTAGAGACTCTGGCCATATTTACAAGGCCCTAGCGGTACACTGCACCACCTGAGCATAATTTGTATTGATGCTCCAATAGCACAGTGTGCCAGCCCATATTTACAAGGCCAAACAAAGCCACCTTGCGTGGCTTTTTATGGCCTTGTCAATATGGACCTCTTTCAAACATAACACTGTATGAAAGAGGCCTTCAATGGGTGTTGCTTGGGGTGTTCCCATGCAACACCCATAAAAACCCAAAGGAATCAGATGTATTCCCAGATATACAAGTCTGGGAATGCATCAAATTACTATGCCACCTCAGGGATGGTGTAAGAGTGACGCAACAGGGAGAACTATCTTTATTTCTCCCCATGTTTTCCTCTTTCTATATGTGCCTCATTATGATTGTTTGTGTGCAAATATCCACACAACCCAGACACCCTTGCACCATAGTGTAAGGGTGTCTTGGTTGGCACATGCCAGCAATTTGTGCACCATACAGCACATTTCTGTCCTTTCCCAGTTGTGCAGCAAGGCACTTTCTGCACTTCCCTGTGCCACGGGCCTTGGAAATGAGCCCCTTAGTTTGTGTTGATTTTGTTGATCAAAAGGACTTTCTGTGAGTAAGTTGTAGTTGTCAGCTACCTCTGTTACAGAGACAGGCTACTAAAATCATGTTTTAAGATTTAAAGGCAAATTGGCTGTTTGTTGCATATCATACACTTAGATCCTCGTTACGAGTTTGGTGGTCATAAGGCCGCCAAACTCACTGTGCCAGTTGGATCGCCAAATTAGGACCATCATACCGGCCGTGAGCATGGTTCCCAAAGGCATGACGGCGGTCAGGCTTGTAACCAGCCATGGCGGCACTGAACCCAGCACAGACTGGCTGATTATAACCCCTCTTTCCTCCAGCCTTTTCATGGCGGGGAACATGCCATGAAAAGGTTGGTGAAATGGAAGTGCTGGGTGCCACAGTGGGGCCCCTGCCCAGCAATGTCAGACTGCACACTGTCTGCTTTGCAGATAGTGGGCATTTGGAGGGTGCTGGAGTGTTAGGATATTGGCTTCAGCTCCTTTAAGGGAGCAGAGGCTGATATCCTAACACTGTTCCCACCAGTCAGCCCGGCGGGAATGCATATTACAATGTTGCAAATGGTCAGCCTGGTGGGAACATTGTAATATGCTCAGGGGGAATGTCACCGCTATGGCAGTGCCATCCTCCCTATGAGTTTGACGGTCCCATGATGGGACCACCAAACTTGTAATGAGGCCCTTAATGCAGATTGTTAGAGGTGTCTGGGTGTGTGCATAGTGTAAGAATCACTCAAATCATGGCTTGATCAAAATATTTTATTATTTCATTTGGGTAGTGTTTTCATTTTAATGTGGTTTAGTAATTCATAGTAAATGCTACTTTGTTTATTAGGGAGAAGGGAGTATATCAATGTTATTTTTTTTTTGTGTTCACCATGTATAGTGTATATCTGAGTGAATGGTTTGTGGTACATTTTGAATGTCCTATCCATCATCTATGTGGACATTGGCTTAGTTTTAATACATTATCCAATATAACAACTATTATAATATGTTTATCATTGTTAAGGTTATCTTGTAAGGGGAAGGGCCTTCTTCATGATATGTGGTCATTACGTGTTCAGGAATTTGGGTATATTAGTATCTTCTAGAGGCAGGAGCAATATCACTGGTGGCTTTCCTAGTTTGTGCTATTAAAAGTTGAATGTGGGCATAGCTTGTAGTGGGCCTGTGATGTGTTCAGGGACTTTAGGGAGTGTATCCTTTAGTATTTTAGCTGTGGAGCTCTTGGGAGCTAGTTGTTGGCTTTCATTAATCTTGTAGTACATGCCTTACTTGGATTTAGGTGACATTTGGGGGTTGGTTGTGTTCTGTAACATTAATAACAACATTAGCTTTTGTAGTGGTCCTCCCATAGCAAGCATTAGAGTAATATTTAGTATGTTTCCAATTGATAGTTTCCATGCCTATTCTTTCTTGGCTGTATGTGTAGCCTATGTGAGAGAATATTGGTTTCCTTCTCAGTGCTGTGATGTATCTTGTGTTTTCTGTCGTTATGTCTGAAAATGGTGTAATAATATAATTAATTAAATGTTATTTGATATTGACATATAAAGTGATGGTACTTGTTTCTTATTACATGATTACATATGTGTTCATTCTGATAACTGCAGTCGTCTTCTTCAGGTTTCCATTGAGGGTGGTGTAATGTTCATTAGGGGGCTCCTTTTCTCTTTGGGACAAAAGTTGCTATAGTTGTTTTAAAGTTTGTTTGTTAGTAGTTAGTGGAGGCTGCAGGAGTTTAATTTTTCTTTTAGCCTTTTAGATTGAATTGGCTGTGACTGAAGTAGTCTGTTGGTAGATTGGTAGTTTCATGAGTATTTTATCTTTATAGTATCTGCAGTTTAAGAGGTAAAACAGGTAGAGTGTTTTCTTAATACATTATTTTACCGTTTTTAAATGATTCATTTATAAGTTATTTTAAATAAATGTTTTAATTACTTGAAAAGGTAATTGTACGTATTTTTCCACTTCAGTTTTCAGATTATTTTTGAATAATATGGCAGAGCAGCTTTTGTAGTTTTTGATGCAGCAAGTAGTCACATTCTGTGTTTGTTTAAATGAACATATGTTTTTGGCTATTTTGCTTCATAGTCTCCAGTTATTGGTCATTGTTTGTTTACTTTGAGCTTTTTTCAGTTATTCCCTTTTGTGGTGAATGCTAATTAGCATTTATTTTATAATGTTGAAATACATATTTCTATTTTTTGTTTTATTTTGAATGTATTATTCATGTATATATTTACAATTGTTTTTGTTAAATATTGATATGCTAGTACTTGTAAATATGTTCTGCAATTAATATTCAGTAAATGTGGATTTTTTAACTGCAATATTTTGGTTATCAATATTTAGGGTTTTAAGAGTTAAGCAGAGGAAGGTGATATTTTTTAAAACAATATTTTTTCCCCAATATTTTTGGGAATCAATATATTTGCTATCGATATTGTCATTTATCCCTTCAGCTGGAAGGCTCAACAATATATTTGAAAATCTGATATTTTTATATCGCCTTTTTTCATATTCCTTTGTATTGTTCTTGAAGATTTTCCAACTCCTTTTGAAACAAATATAAAAGTATCAACCTTCCCATGCAATTTCTTTATTTGATCTCTTTTGAACCTCAAAGGGATACAGTTAAACGGAAAAGTGAATTTTGGCAAAATTATCATTTTTATCAGATTAGCATTACCATACATTGTTCGTGTGTGATTCTCCCATTTTATCAGTGTTTTGGCTATCTCTATCATTGCTCTGTTAAAGCTTGAGGGCATGATTATTAGTTTGGAGGTCCATTGAGGGGTTCAATGTTGTCAATATTCACCCCCTAATATCCTACTACTGTAAATATGGATCTAAATATTTGCAATTTGCCTACCACTCACCTTCCTTCATTGTTTGCTACATATTCCAGCAATTCAGTGCTGGATTTGGTCTTATCTCTATTGTTACTCCTTTAGAGCAACACCCTTGTTCTGTAGATGCAAATTGTTGTACTAGGTTGTATTTTTAGGAGGTCATTACAGTTTTTCTTTAATAAGTGCACTATTTTCTTGCAAGCATTATCTTGTGCTGCTCACTTTTACTTTGAGGACATTTATGTTTCAAGATAGAGCTAGTATTGTACAATCCTTGCCATCATTATTATCTATTTTGCCCTTCCCCTCCCATGATTTCCCAAGCTAATGTGAGTTTATAATTATTTATTGTTTTTTCCCTTTCTATTTATTCTTTTTTTGTCTCCTGTTTACTTTTTGGGCCTTTTTTGTTTTTTATTAACCCTTCTATTCCAAACTTAGTGCCCTAACTCTGTTTTCCCTCAGCCCTCCCCTCTCTCTAACTGGGCATAATTTATTTTGCCCTTTCAAGTTTGTGATCCCTAGGTGTTTCTTATCTATTTTTCCTATGTTCCTCTCACATTTAAAGTGAGTGTGACTTGAATTGACTAATTAAGTCATCTATTTTGTTTTTGGTCTCTCAGATTGTGCATTTTGTTATTCCACGTCATACAAAGAGTTGTAAAGAACTTTAGTTTCACATTTACGCCTAATTTTTTACGTTTTTCCATTCTCTTCCCACTCTGATTGTCTATCTTGTGTCACACATGATATGTCATATCTAAAGTTAAATGTGAAGTCTTTTCCCTGTAAGCATTCCTTTTTTTTAGTGCTACAACTAAAACAATTCTTTTGTCTCATTTGTCCTCAGCTGTTTCCTAATAGGATTATTCTTGAAGGGGTCACACTGAGTTCTTTGAATCTCAGTTATAATGATTGATTTGATTATGACATTGTAATTTTTTTCTTTCACCAAGTGGTCAACACCAACAACATATTTTTGACATCCCTTTTTGTGGAGTTTCTCAGTTCTACCTTCCTTAAACCCATTTCCTGATTGTCTGTATCTGTATAATCCTGTATTTGGTCTTCATTATCCATTACTTCTTCTTGCCTTCAATCTTCGTTAAGTTCTATCCACTGCTCAGTGAGACGTCATATCTGTTCTCTGTTTAGATACCCCCACAAGCTCACACCCTGTTAATCTAACATACATGTTGGCTGTGTTCGGCCTAAAGTTATCCTTTCCTGCACAACTTAACCCACTGTGCCTCTCCCAATTCCTGATTAAATAGGGGAGAGGGGTTCTCTTGTTCTGATGTCCTTCTGCAGTTGGACTTTGAAAAATGATCACAATGAGTGTCTAACCTTGTGTTCATATTTAAAATTATTACTGGCTGGATCTTTTTTGTCTCTAAATGTCAGCTCTTTTATGTTAGGCTTTTTTCTGCTCCACTAGAGAAGGATATCTTTTTTTCCTCCTTTGCTTGATATCCCTTAATCTTGGGTATAGCTGACTCATCTACTGTTTGTGCCTGTCACGTCTGCATCACACTTCCCTTTCCCAGTTTTCTTTGTTGTTGGAAATCTGTAGAATGTAACCAATCTCTCCTGTCTTATCAATCAAGTTCTGCCTAGCCCTGTCCCCTTTCATTGCTTCTTGATTACTTACTCATTACCTCTTTGATTATCTGTTTTCTGCAATCCTCCATCCTACTTTTGTCTTTGTTGCTTCCAACATTGAGTTGCCTTTCTTACTCATACTGAACTCATCCAGCTACATAGTGCAACTGTGTTCTTTGTGCTCATGGTGGTCCTGTCCTTCTCCATGGCTGCACAAGGGGAAAAATTAACTCTTCTCCTGTCCACATAAGGTGTTCAGCTGTCGACAGAGCTTGACTTGTTGCTCTGACAAAATATAAAACAGAAGACTGCTGTGTTCACTTCTCACCCAGGGACAATAGATCCCAACCAGCATTTCTAGCTGGCGGACAATTACCCCACCTCCCCACAATCCACTGTGGATGGGAGGCGTGGCTCCTCTGCTACGGCAGAGGAGCATGCCCCCCCCCCCCAGCAGCAGCAGCTGCAAACTTTTTTTACCAAAAATGATAAAAAACTATGTTTATTATCTTTTTTTGGTAAAAGGGGTGGGCCCACAGACTGTGATAAGCCCTGCACTCCCCGCCACTGCGCTTGTATGTTTGGCCGGCCGTCTTGGGCTGGCCAAACACACATGCACAGTAGGCTCTCTCCAGCACAGCAACTTTGTTGCCGGGCTGAAGAGAGCATGCACAGGCTCCCAGTCTGCCTGGAAGTACCCTGGCTGGGTGCTCCCAGCCAATCCTGATGCTGCCCTGAGCAGCATCAGGATTGGCCACAGGGCAGGCTGGGAGCCTGTGCCAGCAGCCTGTCTGGAGGGGAAAGGAGCAGCGCAGTAACGGCAGCAGCAACGTTTTAGATTAGTTATTTACTATTATTAATCACCCCCGCGCGCCGCCCCTGGTTGCTGGTATAAAACTAGCAGCTAGTGAAATATAACATCTGTGCTGTATGGCTACTGTGACTAAATGTATCTAATAAAATGAACATATAAATAACACTCAATGCTTGTAGTGTTAGGCAAGGTGTCTGATTAAATTAAGCATGCTTGTGCAGCCAGAGCTTTAGATTGGTTATCAATAGTGAGAGTTTGCTTGTGCAATAGACTAAAGACTGCCTCCATTGCAACCCATTTGTCTTTCTGAAATGTTAGGGGTTGATTTCCAGGTAGGTTACCTGTTCAGTCCGAGGGGCCAGTTTCGTCCCCTTTATACTGCTGGGGGATCTGACTGAGCTTTCTTGGCAGGGTAAATGTCTCACATTAAAATCCTCATAGGGACTACTGTGGGAAAGCCACAGGTATGTTGTTAGCCAGTGGCAATAACTGTACAAAAACAAATCACTCCTGGAGCATCTCATGTCTAAATTGATCAGGCAATGTCCGTATCAGTGTTACTTCACAGAAAACAAGTTATTGCTATCTAATATGGGCCCACTTGGCGTTATAGGGATAATTTGTATTGGATGAAGGAAAGTGTATTCACATAAATAAAACAGAAGAGTGCTCCAAAAACAGGAAGGCATCATCTGTAAAAAAAACAGAAGGGCTCAACAGTCTGCTATTGTTGATCAATAGGGTATGTGATATATGGAGGACCGTTTCCATCTTGCACACAATTCTAGATTAGTTTAAAGAACGAATGAGGCACAGCCAGTTAGCCATTTGGGAGACCACTTTATACTGACTGACAGGTTTCAGTCATTGTGAGGAGAGGTCGGTTTTCTGTTGCATAGAATTCACAAATGGTTAGAATATGAAATGACCTGTCCGGGAAGTGATTTCCTAGCCTTGTACAGGGTATGGAACATCTTTGCATGCAGTGGTCCAGTACTGAAAGGGACACTGAAACTGGTGCTTACACCATATGTGTGGTACAAGGTTTGTATAGGTTAAGGGAGCTCCATTTCCTGGAACTCAAAGAGACCACACAGAGCACAGCTTTTGTCTAGAGTAAGTCACCAATGTACATCCTTGTGTAATACTTTTATGATGAAGTTGCCTATTAATTGCAGATATGAAGGATTGGAATTGAAAAGAATTCCCCCATTTCTGAAGTTTACTCCAAATGTGTCCTAACTTTGCTGTCAAGTAGGTGATGTGTTTCCCCATGTGCTCTTTTTCATTGATGTTCTCTGGCTAAATGTGGTAGGCTAAATCTCAGGAAAGGCAAGCATGCAAGAAATGGATGCAAAATTCCATCACAGGAGGAGGCATGCCTGAGTATATTCTTAAAGCTGTGTGTTTTTCATTCTGGTTGCATGCAGTTGTGTATGTATTTTCAAAAATCTCAATTCTCCCTTTGCTTGATGTGAGTCTCTCAATCATATTAGCGTCATGCTGTGGTTGGATGATGGACACCTAAGTATAATGGCCCTGATTTATACTTTTTGGTGCAAAACTGTACCAACGCAGTTTTGCACCAAAATGTTTAGCACCGGCTTGCACCATTCTGAGCACCACCCGGGCACCATATTTAAGGAATGGTGCAAGCCAGTGTAAAGGGTAGGCTTTTTAGTGCCGCATTTGCACCATTTTGTGACGCAGAAGTGGTGCAAACTTACAAAATATGATTGTATTTTGTAAGTTTGTGCCGCTTTTGCATCAAAAAATGATGCATATGCAGGGCTAAAAAAAGAATAAATATGGGCCTATGTTTGCTGGGTGGGGCTAGCGGGTATGGAAGAAGTGGGTTTTGCACCACAAAATGACGTTAGGCAAGTTAGAGTAAAACAAAAATGACTCTAACCAGCCTAGCGCCATTTTCTGATGCAAAACCATCCATACCACGACTCCTGTCTTATAAAAGACAGGAGTCATGCCCACTACCCCAATGGCCAGCACAGGGGACCAGGGTCCCCAGGGCATAGCCATTGCACCCAGTGCCATGTAGGAGGGCCCATTTCAGGGCCCAGAATGGCACTTAAAAAAATACTTAGCTGTACTTACCTATACTTACCTGGGATGGGTTCAACCATCCTCCCCTGTCCCCCTGGTGTGGGTGGGGGTGTCCCTAGGGCCTGGAGAGGGCACCTGTGGGCTTATTCCATGGTGTTCCACCATGGAAATAGGCCCACAGGTCCCCTAATGCCAGCCCTGACCCAGACGTTGAATAATGGTGCAAGCAAGCTTTGCTCCATTATTTGACCCCTCCTCCACCGTGCGTGATTTTAGCACAGGGGATAAATATGGCGCTAAGGCCATAGACTCATTTTTTGCATGGGAACACCTACTTTGCATCTCATTGACGCAAATTAGGTTTCCATGTCCAAAAAACGACTTTAACTCCATAAATTTGGCGTTAGATGGGTCTAGCGGCAAAGTATAAATATGGAGTTTGTTTTGCATCGAAATTGCATTTAAAAGAATGACGCATATTTGACGGGGAACAAGTGTAAATATGCCCCAATGTTTCATGTTACAATCCCAAAAGGAGATGTTTCACAGCCAGGGTTAGTCGTTTTACAGTCGTGAAGTTGAGTCCAACCATCGATTTAGGTTGCTGTATTATTCCTTGTTCACTAAGATTATACTGTCAGAATCAATGGTTGATCAATGGTCAATCTCCTTAGAAATGTCAACAATCTTTTTCTTTAAATATAATCAAGATGTCATGAATGATGTAAGTTACCATGTCATTATTGATGTAATATGTGAGGTCACAAGCAGTGCATGATGGGTGCAAAAGTTACAGTTATTTAATAAACTATTGCTCATGTGTTTCAGTAGTTGTTTTGGTTTGAACTTTAGCTCCTGTTCCATTCAAACACCTAACTATTCCTTCACTTTTTTTTATTTTCATATGTTTCTACCAATATTTTTCTGCTTTAAAATTAGGGAGCTCTTATGTAACTAGGGAAAGGATAGGCTGAGTAAACAGATGGTTTTTAACTATTTTTAGCCCCTTTACAAATATATTGTGCCTAACATGACTAGAAACCCATACCCCTTTAACCTCATACCTGCATTAACATCTCAGTGCTAATTTATTTCAGCCTACTCTGTATGCCACAATGTTTTACTGACATGCACAATGAAGGTCTTTGAGAATGCATAGAAAAAATGTCCTAATATCAGCTTTCTAGAGCACTAACTATAATTTCTAGGACAAAAATATACCCCTTATTTTGTTCCTTTCTAAAGGAAATGCTTTAAGTTCTACAGCTTTGATGTTTTCAAGATAGCTTCAATTAAGGGATCTATTGCGAGTTTGATGATCGGTAAATTCCATCCACCAAACTCCCGACAGGGTGGCAACCCCCTACACGGGACCCCCTGCTGGAGTTATAAAGAGTGTTCTGCTACGTCGGCGGGTATAAACCTGCATTTCTGCCTGCTCCCCTAGCCGGAAACAGACTACATCATTGTCCCTGGCTTGTAATCGAGCCAGCTGCAATGCTGTATCCTTCAAGGTGCACCAACAGCCTTGCAAAGCAGACAGTGAAAATTGTGATGGTGCTGGCTGGGGGGGCCTGCCCATGCCAAGTGCATGGGAGGTGCATGGCCCCCTCTAGGTCCCCCAGCACCTGTTCTCTGCCAGCCTTTTCATGGCAGTGGTACCACCATGAAACTGCTGGTGGAGAATGAGGTCATAATCTTGCAGCACTGCCCTGGTGGATTAGGACCACCACCATTCTTCAGACTGCCAGGATCTGAGATCCTGGTGGAGCTGGCACTTCCCTGGTGGTCCGACTGCCAGGGTTGTAATGTGGCAGTCCGACTGCCGCATTGGCGGTGGTCCAGATTGCCACACTCATAATCGGGCCCTAAATGTGGAAGGTTAGTGCTCCATTTATTAATTAGAACACTGTGGAGCAGCAGCAGTACAACATTTTTATTTCTGTTGGGGCTACACAGAGTGCAGTAGCCACCAAACAACATTAAAAAAAGTACAGTACATCTCCTGGGTCATTGAATCCATGACCACAGAAGAGCTTACCATATTAATTTAAAGCTCTCTGATCTGGAACTGTAAGCTCTTCACCTGGGGTATGGAGACCTTGAGTGATTGTTTTTTATGGTTGTTCTGGGAGGCCCGAAAAAAGTTTAGAAAAATTCTAACACATTTTCTTTTTCCAAAGGACTTTATTGAAAACAGTTTACACAGTCACTATTATTTATTGCATTGTGTGAATTATTGAAATATACATTTGATTATGATTATTAGTGACTTTTTGGCAAAGGCTGTAGGTCTGCTTTATCTATGTTAATCTGGTGACCCCTTGATAAAGCCAATAGACTTTCACTATTATTATTTTTTTTGGAGCCTTTGACAAAGCTAGTAGGTCTGTCTTACTGAAATTATCACCATTTATAATGTTACATTACATAGTTAACTAGGTCCTGCGTAGTGTGCAGCCAGGCCCTGCACCCAACCACATGCTGCGCAGGCCAAAAGGCCATTCACAGCATAGGGTTGGCCACTTGGGGGGGTTAGGCACATGGCCTGGTCACACACCGAGCTCCTTGCCAAACCTAATGCCACGTATGTTGATGCACATCTTACTTTACATTAAAAAATCATGTACATTCAACCAAACTAAAGGTTACATTGAAAGTTATAATTAGTATTTAAAAAATAGAAATTCATTGACAAAAACCAGGGATTAAAGGTTGATGAAAATGTCAGTTAAAACATTCTGTTTTAAATTAACAAAACCACTGAAATTTACCAGTTATAGTTATCTGAAGTAACTGTAATTCATGCCCAAAAGTAACTATAAGTTCCACATTCGCAATGCACTGCGAAATGCCTCCAGTGCTACATCACCCATGACATGTGCCCTAACTACATTGATAACATCACTGCAACATCTGAAATTACATGATGGGTGACAACACTGTGTTTAGCGGGGGCATTTTCCATAGATTCACACTATCTTACTCAATCATGTGACTAAAAAGTCTGACAAACTGAGCAGAAGTCTGTCACTTTATTCCCTAGTGTTCAACTGCAGCCTCAAAAAGTGTTCTGGTGAACAACTAGAGTGCTAACATTTTCATTTATGACAGAAACAAAGCTGTTAAACATAGAATATTTGCATTAGAAATCAACAACATGATGTGATTCGTTTTGTCACATAAATTATGGTTAGTGCTACAGAAAGGAAAATTATGATACATTTTCTATGAGTTCCCAAGTGTCTTCCTCACCCATTTCAGTAAAACATTTTAACTGATGACTAAAATGTACTTTCAACACCAGCAGCAGCCTTCCAGTTAGCACCCTGGTGATCAATTGTAGCATTACCAAAGTGTTCTAATGAGTAACTGGAGTGCTTACTTGCAAAATGTATGAAAATGTAGGACACACATAAACACCATCTTGATGATGGAAGCATTTCCTAGAGGATACTGCGGTAAGTGAGAACATGAGGGAGCAAGATATTAAAAGACATCTTCCAAATTGGAACCAGAGAAACAAGAGCCCAAATATAGCCCAATTACAGAACTGTGCACAACAATTGGGTAATAATTAGACAAAATGCTAAAAAACATAAAAATAACAACTAACATGTCATGAATCACTTTAATATGTTAAGCTTCCAACCCTTTACAGAGCACTTATTTGAGTGGTAAGTTACTAATATTTAAAAGTAGGATTTCCTACATATTAAATGCATGTTTCATTTCCTGTATCACCATTTTCACACTGTAGTCCAGCCAGAGCATAATTGCGCTCCTTGCATGCATATATTTTTGGCATATATATGGCTTATGTAAAGGCACTCGGCAGCACCCTTATGACTTCCATGCCATTGTTGCATTTTTGGCTCCATCTGCCATTACCTTTCAGGAAGGATAAATACACAAATTATGTGAAACCAGTTTTGACAGGACCATTTTAGGGTCAGAGCACATTCACTGTGACAGTTTTACTTTCCAAGAATAACTGCAGTGCTTTGAAACTGCTGTTCAGCTAGAGTACAATGGTGAGTCTGAAACCATATTTTTATACATATGTGAGTGGTGTAAACACTCACTGCAACCCACACATAACATTTAACTTCCACATCACTGCAGTATTTTCTGTGCTATTGATCATGGCCTTGGAGGAAAGTTAAATAAAAAAGAATTCTGTGAATCCTACTGAGAAAGCACCAGTTTAGGGCCTACGCACATGCACAATAACATTGATAGCAATATCACAGTGCAGAGAGTCATATTAAAATGGGCCAGATAACAAAAAAATGCCTTGGTTACCATGCAGAAAGTATGCCTCTACTAATCGAAAAATGTAACAACATAAAAAGCATGCATGAAAATTGTACATAAGGGCTTACCCTACATACAAACCTAACAGTTGATACTGGTGGGAGTTTGGTTTGTGCATAAAATACCTTAAGGCAGCCGCAGACATCAGTTTTACAGCTCCGATAAGACATTTTGTGCTTGCAGCAGCATCTCACAGATGAAAAATAAGTGAAAATCTAAACTTGGAAGTAAAATATTCAAACAAAATATGTGAAACCCAACTGTCAAGAATTATATAAGTTTTCACTTGAGTGAAAGACATTTTTGGCTGAACCTAATTATGGTGCAATTCTTTTGGAATGGTTCTGGGTCAGCACCTCTCCATGGTTTCAGGATCTTTTTTAACTTCATCACAAACACCTACATAAAACACTTGCAGCCAGCAGGCACTTTTCCAAGTAGATTATGGTCCCAATACCGGTGTAGATGAAGCTAGAAACCACAGTCTGTTAATTCTGAAATCAAATCCTAAAACACAAAATGGCTGTAACACAGGTACCGGTAAGTCCTCCTGCAGAAAATCTTATTCTTCTAGGTCCAAGCACATCTTTGAGTTCTACTAGGCAAAGTGTTCAAAAGTGCAACATACATTTCATTAGAAGGCAACTTTAAGCCGATCTGTAACAGATTAGATTGGAAAGATATCTGTGCCAAGAAACTTTCTAATTCTATCTAACTCAAGCCATTAGCATTTATTATTGACCGCAACATCTTCCAGTAGCTCCATGTCAGGATGGGTAGTTCCAATATCACCCCCTGTAACTATAATATTTGATTAATCACTTTAAGGTTCAGGTTGATGTCCAGCAAACAGCCTTTTTTAATTTTGCAGCTCTCAATTCCTTGCAGTGTCCTCTAACTTCTCTCACTATCTCAGAATGGCTTGTTGTAAAATTACAAAAATCTTTCAAACCCTTAGAGCTTTTCTAAAAAAATACATGTTTGGAGATGGCAAGCAGTCCAGCTCAACAAAGGAAACAAGATTTCGTGAAAATTCCTTGTTTGACCTTTGGTGGCTGGACGTTGGAAATTGCATTATTAGTAGTGTGGCCAGTACACGTAATAGTTTCTCAGTTGTCCTCAGTGGGAACCAAACACTCCATTGTTGTTCTTGACTCTCACATGGTAGAGAGGCTGAGCAGTTTCCAGCGTACTCAAGGGAGATGGTTTAGGCTAGTAATCACCATTTACTGGCACACAATAATAACACTTAATAAATGATTGTCTAGTCAGTACTTTTTGTTTAGAAAAAGAAGTACATTTATTTTGCACATGCCACTATATATTAGACAGTAATTTACAAATATACATTGGCATATGAAACATACCATAGATGACATTCTGTAATCACTGGTGACCCTCTAGAGAGGTCACCCAAACATATGAGTGAGTTCCAGCAGCCATTTTGTGATAACTATATTATTTTGGCATGAATCACTGTCCTAATTGTGATAATAATGAATCAATAAATCATATGCTATTGTCGTGAAAGCCCAATGAAACATTTTATCAGGAATAAACTCATAGTAAAACAGCATGGTGAAAAAGCAATGGGGTTTAGCTACAATCAGTCCCTAGAGAGTGTAAATACAATAACACTATATTACACCCTTTAGGCCTTCCAGGCTTTGTAACCTGTTACCATACACAAGGCCCCTAAAGAACAAACTATTCCCAGCTGTGGAGCAGAAACTCCAATTATGGGTAAGCTTGAACAATAATAGAACAGTAGGAAAGATTATGTTTTTGGGGTCTTCCCAATTTAGGGTGAGGACCCATAAGATGACCTGAGGAGCAAGAGCACATTGTGCTGAACAATTTGGTGGTGGTCCCATTGTCCAGGCTGAGATATGAGTGAAAATGCAAGTAAAACAAATGTCCCTGCAAAGAATTATGGGATGAATCTCCAAAAGCAGTTAATATTATAGTATCAGCTCTCCCACTGAGCCAGGGAGAGCCGCAGTGATTGTATTGTTGTTTTCTCTTAGGAAAATGGCTTGGCACTGCATTTCTCTTTTAAGAGAGGGGGCCTGGTCCCACTGGGGCACCCCTAGAGCTTGCCATCGGTGGAGGGCAGCATGGGGGGGGGGGGGCCCACCCTAGCTGCCTCTGCCGGCTTCCCATGTAGCCAGCACTCCTGTGTGAGACTCTGGGAGCTGACAGGAGGCCTTGTTGGTCCAATTTGGATGATCCAGGGCTCATTTTACTCCTGGTGGTGAGCTCTATCCACCAGGGGGCAGTTGTCACAAACCACCTCACCTTTAAAGTGGTGCAGTCCTCCAAATACCGGTCCTCCTGGCTCCCTGCGCAAGGTCTTCTTTATGGGTTTGTTGGTGGGTGCAGAAAAGTCCTGGGCCTTCCCTCAGCTTGGCCTCAGGGGGAGTAAGGGGGCCAGCCTCACTAGGTCTTGGGGAAACCCACTGGTGATGGGATCAACTGGACAGAGTCCTAGTCCTGAGTGGGGGTCAGGGGGTTCCTCCTTCCAGTTTTCCATGGCAGTCCCAGGATCTAGCAATGCAGTAGGTAGTGAATCTCCAGGCTAGAGAGCAAGTCGTCCCCTTTTCAAATGTTATAAAGGCAAGAGAAATGTTCTAGAAGACAGGCACCCTAATCAATCCTGGGGTGCCACGTCAAATCTCCACCTCTGACCCAACCTTGCTGCACAGCATGTTGGAACAATCCAAAATGGCATCATCTAGGAGCCACTGATCACATGAGCTACTGGGGTGTCAGCTCAACCCCTCGCTGACATCACTGCCAGGGAATTGCACACTAGTATTTCAAAGGGAGCCGTCGTGGGTTGGCTCCAGTTGTCTGGATACTCTTCTTTGGGCTTGGGCAGGCCCATCCCTAGCGCAGTGTGATGGTTGGGTGATTGATGCAGATCATTTTGCCCCACTCCTTTCCTCCTCAGGTGCTAGGAGGAATAGTGCTAATTGCTCCTTTTATGTGGGAGTGGCCTTAGTTCCTGCTGTTGGTAAAAATGTAATTACTGGGCACAACAGGGAGACAAAAAGCCTGGGCTCTGGTCCTGAGCAGCCAGGAAAACATGTAAACACTGAATGGCCCACAAGATGCACAGTTATCCTTTTTTGAAGTTACAAATTTGATTTTTGTGCAACGGTTACACTCCAATTCAACAGTAGTCTCTCATGCACAGCCCGCATAGTGTGCACACATGTGTGCACACATATTTTTGTGCAACCAGCCAAGTGCCCCTTACCCTTGCTCCATTGCAGGGACCTTATCTTAAAAGGTTTTGTGGCTGCACTTGGTAGCCTGAAAAATGCCACAATGTTCTGTGTAAAAAAAAAAAGGAAATTCCCTGCAAGTCTTTTTTTGCTTATGTTTTTTTGAGCCTGGCAGTGTCCCTAGAAGGGTGGGGGCACCACCAACCATTTTATAATGCTGTTGGGAGCTGCACAGAATGCAACAGCTCCAAGTTTCAATTAAAAAAAACAGTAAGGGGCATATTTATACTTTTTGATGCAAAACTGCACTAATGCTGGTGCAAAGGGAGGGCTAGCATAAAAAACATTACATTAGCCTGGTGTGGCTGGTGGTATGGGAGAAGGGGGGTTTTCATCATAAAATGGCGTTAGACCAGCTAGAGGCAAAAAAATGCCTCTAACCAGCCTAGCATCATTTTCTGACACAAAACCATCCATTCCGCATGGCTCCTGTCTTAGAAAAGACAGGAGTCATGCCCACCACCCCAATGGCCAGCACAGGGGACAAGGGTTCCCTGGGCATGGCCATGGCAACCTGTGCCATGTAGAGGGCACCAGGTTAGGCCCCCATATGACACTTTAATTTACAAAATGAATATACTTACCTATACTTACCCTACTTACCTGGGATGGGGTACCCCATCCTCCGGTGTCCCTTTGGTGTGGGTGTTCCTGGGCTTGAGGGAGGCACTTGTGGGTCCATTCCATGGTGTTTCACCATGGAAATAGGTCCACAGGTCCTCTAATGCCTGATCTGACCCAAGCGAGCTTTGCACCATTATTTAGCCCCTCCTCACACCCGTGTGTCATTTTAGCATGGGGGGATAAATATGGGGCTATGGGGTTAGCACCATTTTTTAGATGGGAACGCCTATCTTGCATCTCATTGACGCAAGGTAGGTTCACACATCTAAAAAATGGTGCTAACTCCAATATTTTGAGGCTAGACATGTCTAGCGTCAACATATAAATATGATACAAATTTGGCACAAATTGAGTATAAATATTCTCCTAAGTGTCCTCGGTAATGGAATCCATGGCCTCACGAAAGCTTACCATATTTTATTAAAGTACTCCAAAAAAGAGCTCCATGCTCTCCAGCTGGAGCACAGGGACCCCCTGTGGTGGGTTTTGTGGCTGCACTTGGTAGCCTGAAAAATGCCATAGTGGTATGCTTAAAATAAGCAGAAAATCCACTGAAAACAACCAAGCTTAAACTGACTTTTTGGTTAACTGTAATTATATCTTACTTTATTTTTTTTTAACTTAGAAATTCATTGAAGAAAACAAAGGTTGAAGGGGTTTTATAGTTAAGTGAAAATATCAGTTGCAACAAACCATTTAAATTAACAAACCCACTGAAATTCACCAGATATAGTTATCTCAAGTAACTATAACTTGTAACCCAAAGTAACTATAACTCTTGCCTTTGTAATACACTGCTGATTACTCATTACACATTACTACATTACTCATGACATGTTTTATAATATCATTGATAACATCACTGCAACATTTGAAATGACATCATTGTGCATGGTGCAGCGCTAGTTATAGTTACTTTTGGCTTCAGCAGAGCTCAAGACTGATTTGAATATAACTGTGACCAAACTGAGGTGGCATGGTATGCAAACTAAGAATAAACTTGGATGCGGCCCCAGTGATTACCAATGGCTAAGATTAATTCAAACATCCCATCCATCACTTTTTTTTGTATACATCATCATTACCGTAACCTCTGCAGAGGCCTTCTAGAGGGTAACAAGAAGTACATCCCACATACAGCAAGGGCCACAAGGGAAACTGGGGCACTCACCTCTAGTGCCTAACACTGGGAGCCAGGTGCTAGTGTGCCCAAGGCAGTTGTGGGCTGCCAATACAAAACACACAGTCACCACAAGGTCTGCAGAACACCGGCTGGTAGTTAAGGCAGCCTGACACACAAGAGCAACCAGGAGCACAAAGGCTACGTGGCCAATAGCATCCAGAGAGACTGCTCTGATCCTTAGGTTGAGACCCTGGATGGCATTGAAGCGAAAACAGCTAAATGGGATGCCTCTACTGGTGTACAGCATAATTGTCAGTGGACTCCTAGGAGGCCACAAGCACAGCACAGCAAAAGGGAGGAAAGAGAAGCAGACCTTTAAAATTCCATTTAACCTATCTGCTCTTACCACAGAATGACTGAGGTTTGTAGATCCTTGGTGCTTTTGAATTTCCTGGGATGAGTCAATGTCCTGCGAACAATTCCATTTTGGATTCACTGGTTTCAGCCTCGCCTGCAGTCACACAACACTGATAGCCATATGCTTTGGTTTTGATGGCATGGTACTATTGTGATCTAGGGGTGATTTTCCTAATATATTCTGTCCCAGGAAAGAATACAGTTGGTATACCTCATTGCACTACTTGGTGGAGAAAGGACAAGGGCTTGTTTCCAATGGTGGCAACAGGCTTCTGATCCTGACTGGATGCATTCATGACAGGAGCCTATCTTAACTTCCATTGTATACAATTCTTGGTGGGTAGCAGCATGAGTAGTAGCATTTAGCAGAGAGACCTCTGTGACTGCAGTATCAGCTAATTCACAACTTCTCTCGGTCTTAGTCTTAGTCCTGTCCACCTGCAGATAAACAAAAATGGAAAGGAATACAGTTAGACCTGCACTTTCTAGTCAATTAAATACAAGGTATCATTATCACAGCACATTTACCCATGTGTAAACTAATTGATTGGCGAGAGTGGACACTACTTAAACAAAAATTGAGAAAAAGCTACATAATAAAAAACTTATGTCCCTCAAGGTCCAGTGATATTAAAAACATACTAACTGTGGTCCTAGGTATCAGGGCAATATTCACCCCTTTTCTGCTCCGCTATGTTCCCCAGCAGACTCAGTCCCTGAAGTGAAGTTGCAACTGCCTGTCAGCCCCCCAGAGTCTTAGTCCCCCTGGTGTTCCCCTCCATTGCTTGTGCCATTCATCAAAGATGTCAGCCCCCGAATCTTCACATTATAAAGATCTCAAGTTTCAGAGTCTTCACACAATCTTCAAATATCTCAGCCTGCCCAAGTCTTCAAACATGAATTATTACCATGCGCTCCACTGTGTATCTGACCACTTGCTTGTCTCATGTCTGCTCAAGGAGCTTTGCCAAGACCTCACAAGATCTCAGCAAATCTGTGCTGCCATCTTTGGCGTGGTTCTGTATTTAAATCACACCTGAGATAGGACGCTTTGCTTTGCCTTGAGAGTTTAAATGAAGAAGGTTCTCTTACCTGAAGACTGTTCCCTACCCACATTGGAGAAAACACCCACAGCCTTATAGATCACCTACCTGCTTGTAGAGAGCAATTCCTTGCCAGTATCAAAGACCATTTCCACAGGATCCAGACAACCCTTTCCTGTTTACAGTGAGCTGCTCCTTGTCTGCACCAGCGTCCATGTTCCACGGCATTTGGCGTTGAACATCTCAGCACTTAGCAGCATTGTCTACAGTCGCGACAGATACCTGCAATGAAAGTCAAAGAATTTTTCGAGAGGGTAGAACTCACACACGATTAGATTAAGTTACATTACCTTATTACAAAACGCTACTTGTTTTCATTACTATACTACACACAGTGAACAGTGCCCCACAAAGTGACGAGAGAAACACAATCTAATCAAGGTTTGAATCACAATACATTCTAAAGCAACGGTACAGATCAATAGCAAAGTCAGCTGCGATTAAGTAATCACATACAACACCACAGTGCTGTGCTGACACAAGTTGACTCACAGGTATTCGAATGAATCTCATTAGAGAGTTGGTGAGATAGCAGGGAAGGAAACCTTTAATAAAGATAAACATTAACCCTGAGTACTCTTTTATCCCTATCTCATTATAGGCCGACACCTGGAAAAACTGTAAGGAAGCACCATTCCATCAACAAGATCCATTTCCTTAATCCTGACTTCACCTTTAGGGTGTGTGTAATGCTGAAGCAGATGTCTTAGTTAGAAATTAATAATGAGTAATTACGTATTTTTAATAATGACTTATGTGGAAAAATGAATAACGTAGAAAAAGAATGTGCATGTTTGAAATTGTGGCCTCGAAGAATGGCCAACAGTGTTCACGAAATGTACTAAATAAGGATTAATACTTATGAAATATTGAAAATGTATTAGATTAATGTAGTAATGTGTCATATTAAGGGTTATGAAGTATGTTTTAGCTTATTAATTGTAGGCCTTAACTTAGAGAGTGTCTTAGCCTAGTTTGTCAGGCCTCATGCAGAAGCTGTATTTTTAGCGTTTAATAAAATATTGCTGACAGAGTGAACTAACTGTGAAATGCTCATTGTCTTGTTAAAATGCTTAGCAGGAGCTTTCCACGAGAACCGACTAACAGGAGACAGTGGGGGTCATTCAGACCTTGGCGGACGGCGGAGGCCGTCCGCCAAGGTACCGCCGACAAATGACCGCACCGCGGTCAAAAGACCGCAGCGGCCATTCAAACATTTCCGCTGGGCCGGCTGGCGCTCTCCAAAAGAGCGCCCGCCGGCCCAGCGGAAATGCCCCTGCAACGAGGACGCCGGCTCAGAATTGCAGTTGCACCCGTCGCGTATTTCAGTGTCTGCAAAGCAGACACTGAAATACTTTGTGGGGCCCTCTTACGGGGGCCCCGCGGCACCCCCTACCACCATCCTGTTCATGGCGGGTTTCCCGCCATTAACAGGATGGCGGTAGGGGGTGTCTGAATCCCCATGGCGGCGGAGCGCGCTCCGCCGCCATGGTGGATTCAATGGAGCAGCGGTAAACCGGCGGGAGACCGCCGGTTTACCCTTTCTGACCGCGGCTGAACCGCCGCGGTCAGAATGCCCTTGAGAGCACCGCCAGCCTGTTGGCGGTGCTCCCGTGGTCGGTGACCCTGGCGGTCACCGGCCGCCAGGGTCTGAATGACCCCCAGTGTCTTTAAAATGTATTGAGATGTGTGTAATGTGTGCTAGAGGTTCTTTCCCAGGACGCGAACAACGAAGAAACTGACTGGAGAAGAAGATGCAACAAATTCGATACCTGACGAGCCGGATGATGAGAACATCGCAAAGCAGACCAATCAATGACGTGTGAAGTGTGAAATATTAGAATTAATAGATTTGATATAAGAACATTATTGGACAGAGTTATAACGTACGATTAATTGACCAGTTGGGAATTAGGGGATAGTTTGGATGACTTTCATACAACAACGTGACAGAGGGAAAAGACTTCAGACCAGCTTTTAGGGAATTACTGCAATATTGCAAAGAAGAGACTTGAGATTCTGTCATTGGGCTCATCCTCTCTGACTGAGAGCCTGATTGTTAGACCTGACAGCCTTAGGTGGTCACCCCTAACCTTTTGCCTGCCTGCCTCCCTCCACTTTTTGGACTCTGTTTTTGCTGGCTTTTAGTCTCTGCGCACTTTACCACTGCTAACCAGTGCTAAAGTGCATATGCTCTCTCCCTTTAAACATGGTAACCTCGGATCATACCCAATTGGACTTTTTAATTTACTTATAAGTCCCTAGTAAAGTGCACTGTATGTGCCTAGGGCTAGTAGATTAAATGCTACTGGTGGGCCTGCAGCACTGGTTGTGCCACCCACTCAAGTAGCCCCTTTTACCTTGTCTCAGGCCTGCCATTGCAAGGCCTCTGTGTGCAGTTTCACTGTCACTTCGACTTGGCATTTAAAAGTACTTACCAAGCCTAAAACTCCCCTTTCTCTACATATAAGTTACCCCTAATGTGTGCCCTAGGTAACCCCTAGAGCAGGGTGCTGTGTGGGTAAAAGGCAGGAAAAGTACCTGTGTAGTTTACATGTCCTGGTAGTGTAAAACTCCTAAATTCATTTTTACACTACTGTGAAGCCTGCTCCCATCATAGACTAATATTGGGGCTGCCCTCATACATTATTGATGTGGTAGCTGCTGATCTGAAAGGAGTAGGAAGGTCATATTTAGTGTTGCCAGAATGGTAATACAAAATGCTGCTGACTGTTGAAGTTGGATTTAATATTGCTATTCTAGAAATGCCACTTTTAGAAAGTGAAAGTGAAAGTGACCCGAACTTCGACGCACGGCCCACCTAGACAATGCCGCCCGACTTCCAGAGAGGAAATCGATGCAGCGCCTGCTGTGAGGGAGAAATTTCCACGCACAGCCCACCGGAACGACGCGCAGCCGGACTACAAGCCCAGGTTTCCATGCACAGACCCCGGGGCATCTGAAAATCCCGTGACCCACAGAGGAGACCTGTCCGCGTGCCGGAAATCGACGCAACGTCTTCCCCGCGTGGAAAAAAACGACGCAAGTCCGTGTGAGAAGGGGCAAAACTGATGCGCACACCATTTTTCCACGCATCTCCTCCTCTGCGGCCCTTTGCGGAGATTTTTCACTCCAAACCAGGTACGTTGTGCTTGAAAGGGACTTTGTTTGCTTTTTAAAGACTTGACACTTTATATCACTTTTCAGTGATATCTCTACAATTTCTTATTGCATCTTTTATCGTTTTGACATGCAAATACCCAGATAAATATTATATATTTTTCTAAACACTGTGTGGTGTATTTTTGTGGTGCTATATGGTGTTATTGTATGATTTATTGCACAAATACTTTACACATTGCCTTCTAAGTTAAGCCTGACTGCTCAGTGCCAAGCTACTAGATGGTAGGCACAGGATAATTTGGATTGTGTGTGACTTACCCTGACTAGAGTGAGGGTCCTTGCTTGGACAGGGGGTAACCAGACTGCCAACCAAAGACTCAATTTCTAACACTGATGTTTTGCTGATCGATTGATGACCTGAGGACGAAGACTGATTCTGCTTGCTGACCCATCCCGTGGATAGGTGGATATAACAATGTGACTGGATTGCATTTTTTTTATGCCTTTCCTTTCTAGGTACCAACTGCCTTGTCTTAATAGTTTAACTGAGTTAGATGTTTTCCAAATTTGTGTTCTAAATTGTATTGCATGAAGCCCCCATGATGCTTCTAATCTGGGTTAGTTGAGGCTATTCACATGACGACTGATAATTTGCAGGGATAAATGTTTGACAAGCTATCTTGGCGAATTCGATGTATGTGATTACTTCATCGCAGCTGACTTTGCTATTGATCTGTACCGTTGCTTTAGAATGTATTGTGATTCAAACCTTGATTAGATTGTGTTTCTTTCGTCACTTTGGTCAACCAGTGCTGTTTTTATATGTGTTCTATTTGATTTTGTGATTAATCTACATGACATTAGCATTTTTAATACAAGGGAAATAAACTTACTAAACTTTTACTAAAGGTGTGGTGTTTTATGGCTGAAAAGTCATGGTATGTGCAATTTACTGACTCCATTGATTATACTAATGATTATTGTGTATTGATTATTGTTTCTGTCTCGGAGCTATGGCAAGAACATCCTGAACGAGTCAAAAGGTTCATCGACCTATACGCGTTCCCTTGTAAGTTTACTTATTAAGGTCCGACGCGCTAACAGTAATGGCTCACTGGTAGGGACGGTCAGGAAGGAGGACTTGAGTTCATATTGTTTCTGCAAGGCTATACCATGAACTACAAGGTAAGCATTTGCAGTTACTCATTTAACACTATAGGCCCAATCAATGTGGTGTAACTTGTGGAAAAAAAAATCAAAGAAATTAAAAATAAATACCCAGGTTTCCATGCACAGACCCCGGGGCATCTGAAAATCCCGTGACCCACAGAGGAAACCTGTCCGCGTGCCGGAAATCGACGCAACGTCTTCCCCGCGTGGAAAAAAATGACGCAAGTCCGTGTGAGAAGGGGCAAAACTGATGCGCACACCATTTTTCCACGCATCTCCTCCTCTGCGGCCCTTTGCGGAGATTTTTCACTCCACACCAGGTACGTTGTGCTTGAAAGGGACTTTGTTTGCTTTTTAAAGACTTGACACTTTATATCACTGTTCAGTGATATCTCTACAATTTCTTATTGCATCTTTTATCGTTTTGACATGCAAATACCCAGATAAATATTATATATTTTTCTAAACACTGTGTGGTGTATTTTTGTGGTGCTATATGGTGTTATTGTATGATTTATTGCACAAATACTTTACACATTGCCTTCTAAGTTAAGCCTGACTGCTCAGTGCCAAGCTACTAGATGGTAGGCACAGGATAATTTGGATTGTGTGTGACTTACCCTGACTAGAGTGACGGTCCTTGCTTGGACAGGGGGTAACCTGACTGCCAACCAAAGACCCCATTTCTAACACTGATGTTTTGCTGATCGATTGATGACCTGAGGACGAAGACTGATTCTGCTTGCTGACCCATCCCGTGGATAGGTGGATCTAACAATGTGACTGGATTGCATTTTTTTATGCCTTTCCTTTCTAGGTACCAACTGCCTTGTCTTAATAGTTTAACTGAGTTAGATGTTTTCCAAATTTGTGTTCTAAATTGTATTGCATGAAGCCCCCATGATGCTTCTAATCTGGGTTAGTTGAGGCTATTCACATGACGACTGATAATTTGCAGGGATAAATGTTTGACAAGCTATCTTGGCGAATTCGATGTATGTGATTACTTCATCGCAGCTGACTTTGCTATTGATCTGTACCGTTGCTTTAGAATGTATTGTGATTCAAACCTTGATTAGATTGTGTTTCTTTCATCACTTTGGTCAACCAGTGCTGTTTTTATATGTGTTCTATTTGATTTTGTGATTAATCTACATGACATTAGTATTTTTAATACAAGGGAAATAAACTTACTAAACTTTTACTAAAGGTGTGGTGTTTTATGGCTGAAAAGTCATGGTATGTGCAATTTACTGACTCCATTAATTATACTAATGATTATTGTGTATTGATTATTGTTTCTGTCTCGGAGCTATGGCAAGAACATCCTGAACGAGTCAAAAGGTTCATCGACCTATACGCGTTCCCTTGTAAGTTTACTTATTAAGGTCCGACGCGCTAACAGTAATGGCTCACTGGTAGGGACGGTCAGGAAGGAGGACTTGAGTTCATATTGTTTCTGCAAGGCTATACCATGAACTACAAGGTAAGCATTTGCAGTTACTCATTTAACACTATAGGCCCAATAAATGTGGTGTAACTTGTGGAAAAAAAAATCAAAGAAATTAAAAATAAATACCTTGTATTCCTCTCAGACACAGGGGACACTTAAGGGACACAGTTGAATGCTGATAAAAATTGATTAAACTGATTAAAAATTAAAATAAACATGCCCTACAGGCTACTACAATAAACTAAATAGCATAATGCAGTAACAGGAAATATATATGGAAAAAGGCACAATGAGCAAAAATACCAGTGGGCTTCACTCCCAAAGCACCATAATACAATGTACTCAGAAGAAGGTCTTTAAAATTAACATACAAATGGCTGGTAATCAATAATCAGACATACGCACTGGTTTCACACAATGATGGGTGAGCATTACTGCTTGGTAAAGCAGAGGGCATGGTGTACAAAGACTTGATAGTCAACTATGGAAGATGGTTGGAATACTACTGATATCAACAAAGGAGGCACGGAGAATGAAGACAAATTGTCAGCCGATAAGGCACACACTGTTTTCACAAAATGGTTGACAAGCACACGGCATGGGAGAAGAAGACATGGAAAACAAAGAAAACATGTCCATCTTTAAGATACTAGGGGGCATATTTATACTTTCTTTGCGCTGAATTAGCGTCATTTTTTAACTTTAACGCTATTTGAGTGCAAACTTAACCCCATACTTATATTTTGACGCTAGACCCATCAAGCGTCAAAATATTGAAGTTAATTTAAATTTTTGGATGCATGAAACCACCTTGCATTAGCAAGATGCACAATAGGCGTTCCCGTCCAAAAAATTACTCAAAGCCCCTATGGCCAGATGTAGGAAAATCCTGAATTGCGACTCGCAACTTGCAAGTCGAGTGACTCGCAATTTACGACTCGCAATTCAGGATGCAGGATGGTGTCCCTGACACCATCTGTGACTCGCAAGAGGGTTGCAAAGGCCCACTTCATTAATATTAATGGGGTGGGTCGCAATTTGCAACCCCCTTGCGAATCACAGCACTCACAGGGATGGTGCCCTGCTGTAGACAGCAGACCACCATGTCTGTGATTGCTTTTAAATAAAGCTGTTTTTTTTTGTAATGCAGCCCGTTGTCCTTAAAGGAAAACGAGATGAATTACAAAATGAAAGAATGAAACATTGCCTGCTCTGAAAAAATGTTTCTATGCCATTCACAAAGAGGAAGAGGTCCCATGGTGACCCCTTCCCTTTTTGCAAATGGGTTACCACCAGTGTGACACTGGTGGTAACTGCGATTGCTTTACGACCGCATTTGTGGTCACAAAGCAATGCAGCATCATGCTACGACTCACAATTAGGAAGGGGAACACACCATCCTAATTGCGACTCGCAGTCCCGTTTTGCGAGTCAGTAACTAGGTTACCGACTCGTAAAACGGGAATTGGGCATCGCGATGTGGGTTTTGCACATTGCAAACAGCTAAGGGCCAGATGTATGAAAATGTTTTGCACTCGCAAACGGTGTGAATCGGTAAATTCAGCCATTTGCGAGTACAAAAACGTGGTCTGCGATGCATGAAAGGCATTCGCAGACCAAAAATAAGAAATCACAAAATTTGCGATTTTTTGCGGTGCGGCCTGGTTTTGCGAGTCGCATTTTGCGATTCGGTATTTCCAGTAGGAAATTGCTAGGTGCAAAATGCGAATCGCAAAATCCAAATCGCAAATAGATGCATAAAAAAATCGCAATTATCGATTTTTCGCAGAATGGCATTTTGCACATGCAAAATACCACTAAGTAAAAGCAGGTGGTAACCAGGTGCAACCTATATAAAGAGGCCCAGAATGCCTCAGACTCTTTTCCACAATGGCTGCACTCTACGTCATGGCGAGGAGGATGAGGATCTTGGCAGGTTTGAGGAGAGGGAGGAGGAGACAGAAGCGCATTTTTAGAGTGCGCATTACACTTTTTGACCTGACAGAGGAGGAAATATATGAGAGGTATAGGTTGAACTCAGCCATGATACTTGACCTGATAGCTGAGCTACAACCCCTACTGCAGCGACAAACACTAAGGACACATAGTATACCCACCCATGTGCAGGTATTATGCTCCTTACACCTACTCGCCTCAGGGAGCTATCAAGGGGTCATAGCAGCGGCTGGGGGGTGTCACAGAGCACCCTCTCCAGATTTTTCAATGCATTTATCAACGCCATGCTAAGCAAACTCCAACAGTACATCTGATTCCCCCACACCCCACAGGAAAAACAGCAGACAAAAATTGCGTTTTATCAGATAGCACAGTTCCCCCACGTCCTAGGTGCCATAGATGGCACACATGTGGCAATATGTCCATCATCAGTCACAGAGTATGTGTACCGAAACCGTAAACACCAACATTCCATGAATATACAGGTGATATGCAATGCCTCCTATATCATAACTGATATCGTGGCCAGGTACCCAGGGAGCACACATGATTCATATATATTTCGTCACAGCGGCATTCACACAAGACTGCTAGCTGGGGAGTTTGGTGAAGGATATCTACTAGGTAATGTCACTCTGTACACTTGTGCATAGATGACAAACCCATGTCAGATGGCTGAGTTACTCATCACACCTGCCTCATGCGGTTGCTGCTGGGACACTGTGGCACTACTGCATTGTGCTGCATGAGACCTGTCCTCCGGTATCTGGCTGCGCCTGTCTGGTGCAGACGGTGTGCTTGGCCCCTCCTGCTGCACATCCGAGTCACCACTGAGGTCTGGCAGTGGTAGTGCCCTGGGCCTGCCGCGCACAGTGGAGATGTGGAGGGACCCACTGGTGCTGGTGTAAGAGGGATGCTGGATGTCCGTCTCCCCTACAGAAGGACTGTGTGTGGCTGCTGGGCCAGGCCCACCTGCAACAACACAATGCAGCATGTCAGTTCTGTATGTTACATTATCTGTCTGAAAATGGCAATAAAGGTACAGGTACTGCTCTACATGGTGTTGTGTGTGTTGTGTTACCTTAGGTGTCACTATGCTTCCTTACATTGTCATGCTACTGTCTGTACTAGTTTGTGGACCGCAACTCCCATAATGCATTGTTGTGCTGCTTCTCAGATGTGGACTGGACTACTTCACACACTACTTCACATTACATGCTGAATCCTAAGGGGCTTTTGTGCATGCACATATTGGGTTTACACAACAACATTGCACTTACCTTGACCGGAGGTGTCGATATCTGTGACCCCTGTCACAGCTTCAGGGAGGAGTGTGGATTCCACCACGTCCTCCAGTGGTGTGGCAGGTGGTTCGGTTGGTGGTCCGCCACCTGTGCCCCTGGCCTCTGCAAGTCTCCTTGCCACCCTCTCCTTTGCCCGGGAGCGCAGGTCGTACCACCTTTTCTTAATCTCCTCAATGGAGTGCTGTGCCGCTCCAATGGTGCAGATTTTTCCCTGGATGTCAAGCCATAGCCTTCTTTTCTCGCTCTCAGGAACCTGGAGTGATGATTTCCCAAGCAGGCGGTCATGGCTCCTCACAACCTCTTCAGTCAGTACCTCCAGCTCTTGTTCACTGAACTTGAGTTTGCGCTTCCTCTCCTGCTTCTCCTGTGATGTTCCTTGGGGCTCCATTCTGGCTCAGGTGTTGGTGCTCCTGCTGAGTGCTGCTCTATGTGGCTGGGCTGCTCTCTCTCAGGATGCTGGTTTGGGTATGGCACCTGAAACTGCCTGGGATGACTCATTTCCTGCTGGTGATGCCATCAGGCTCCTCCAGGTGTGCATTCTCGAACTTTCTCGCATTTTGCGATTTTTTACTGAATCGCAAAAAAATCACAAATTGCGAGAATGCAAATTGCGATTCGGTAAATGGGCCTTGCAAACCGCAAATAGCGATTTTTAAGAAATCGCCAATTCCAAATCGCAATTTTGTTACATAGCCAATTGCGACTCGGAAATAGCGATTTCTTAAAAATCGCAATTTGCGATTCGCAGACCCCAGTTTTCATACATCTGGCCCTAAATTCACTGTTTGCGACGTGCAAAACCTTTCCTACATCTGGCCCTTAGTGCCTTATTATCCTCTCATGCAAAAAAGGTGCATGGGGGAGGCGGGCTTAAATAATGGCGCTAAGCCCATCCCACGTAAGTAGGGTAAGTAGAGGTAAGTATTTTAAACAAAACATTTAAGTGCCATTCGGGTCCCTGAAGTGGGTCCTCCTACATGGCAATGGGTGCAGTGGCCGTGCCCAGGGGACCCTGGTCCCCTGTTCTGGCCACTGGGGTGATGGGCATGACTCCTGTCTTTTAGAAGACAGGAGTCATGTGGCATGGATGGTTTTGCATCAGAAAAATGAGGCTAGTCTGGTTAAAGGTATTTTCTTGCCTCTAACCAGCCTCACATAATTTTTTGGTGCAAAAACCCCTTCCCCCATACCACCACCCCAACACGGTTAACATAATTTTCCAAGACGCTAGTTCATTCTTTGTGCTGGCTTGCAGGATTCCATAAATTTGGCGTCCGGCTAGTGCTATGGAATGACACAAGCCAGAGTTATACTTTTTGACTCAAAACTGTGTTTGTGCAGTTTTGTGTCAAAAAGTATAAATATGGGCCTAGTTTCACAGAATGGTGAATGGGCACGTGCCAAGGAAGAAAGAAGCATAGAGGGCAAAAAAAAACCTGGCTGCCTAACTGGAGCCCCTTCATCCTCCTTAAAAATACAAACATGTGCAGCACTACATTAAAAGGAAGGTACAAATACATACCTAAAATATGCAGAGCCCATCCATGTGGCTATACACCGAAAGCAAAGCAGCAACCATAATTTTTTTTTAAAACAACCAAGGTAAAAAATAATAACACCACAACATGGAACTAACAAAAAAAGTAAAATAAACTTTAAGAATTCCCACTACACAAACAGTCGTAGGCAACAATTAACATAGTCAGAGACTTTTGAAGGATACTCAAAATGCCCATTGATCCTCCATCTCACACACACACACAAAAAATAGTGGTCAAGACTATGTAGAAGAAGGTGGCTTAGGAAAAACGCAAATAGTTTGCTACATGGGTCTGGACTCCTGGACCACCCCCACTCTAGCGACCTAGAGGCATATTCAGCAAACAAATACCCTTAACTTGGCCATCCACAGGTGCCTAAACGATCTCTAGCAATGCAGTATGAATGGGAAATATACAGTAAAAACAACATTAATGGCTTACAGGAGACTATGGGCCAGATTTACAAGAAAGTGGTGCATCTGTACTTTTGCCTCTTTGAGCCACATTAACATTTAAAAAATGACGCTAATCTGGTGCAAGGAGGCACTAGGACCTTGTAAATCCGGTCCTATGTACTAAACAGTAAAAAACATAGATCATTATTACAAGCCTGGACAGAAAAAACATGTGAAGTAAATAAATAAAATATATATAACCTCCGATCTCAGCCATCTTAAAATATACATTGCCTTTACACTTTTATGCCTTAATCTCAGAAGAAGGTGCCATGCACCCACTAGTTATCCAGCATTAAACAAAATGAAAAAACTGAAAGTTTACGGACTCTCCCCTCCCTCAAACATCAAATATTTTGCAAACTACTGTGCAGAAATGACTTGATAATCCCCCCAAAATGCAAATGTTTCAAGAGTTGATGATGGAGCAGATGTTGCAGACAAACAATGAATGATGCCTTCCCTCCAGAATCCAAATCTAGAATGACCAAGGGGTCACCAAAGAACATGGGTAGTCTTAAGGATGGGAAGAACTTGATACCTTAGGAACAGTAGCCTCACTTCTTATGCCCCTCCCCTGTAAGTAAAATCAATAAAAAGATGAAGGTTAAAACTCAACACGAAATACATTTTTGAGTTGATTCTTGGTGCCTAGCACTGCACATCAGCTGTTTGCATTTAGTTCATTCACATTGTTCAGTGCTCTCATGATAGGATTTTACCTAGAATTTTTTTTTTTTTGCAGATGCCCTTATGGCATAAATGCCACAAATTATGCAAGATTCATGAAATTCAAAAGTATTTTTTTCATTCACAATGTGATATTTATAATTCACTCATATGTTGCTTCTAATAACAAACAAACCAACACAAAAGTACACACAGGCCCTTCGTCTTTTTTTCAAACAATTCTGGATATTACTGCATGGTAGACAAAGTGGTGTTGGGATAGGTTCAATTGCAGTCAAGGGTCCAGTGGGGCATCTTACATTGCCCAAAATTGGTAACGCCTCATTAGAAAATGTATCTGAAGATTTCCAGTCTGACCTACATCTTTTGCTGTGGCTTCTTAGTTTTGAGTTTTACTTTAGCTCTCATATGGAGTGAAACATTTTACTCCTTATGTCCCAGGGCCTGGATCCCGCTCAACTGGGCCAAGTATTGCTTCTGCAACTGACTCTCAGCAGTAGCTTCGGTCGAGCAGTCAAGACTCCCTCGTGCAGATGTAGACACAAGTCAGTAAACATGACTTATAACTCAAATTGCAAACAATATGAACAATACATCAATGTGCAGTCATTTATTTTTTGTACAAAAAGTGGTATTTGATTTCTAGCTCTACACAGGCAAAGAAATGTGACATTCAAATGCAACAATATGATCTCCCTTGAGTCTGAGACTCTGATAGTTGTCAGGGCAAATCCCTGCCCGACTCTCCTTTATGTAACTGTTCAGGGTGCTTCCTCATTCACTAGTGGCCGCATCAGGGAATGGCCATACTCAAGGGTTCTTCTTTTTGACCTTTTAGGAACTTAGGGGCATATTTATACTCTGTGTGCACCAAATTAGCGTCATTTTTTTAAAACTCTAATTCAGTGCAAAACTAACTCCATATTTATACTTTGGTGGTAGACCCATCCAGCACCAAATTTATGGAGTTAAAGTCATTTTTTTGGAAGTGGTAACCTACCCTGTCTTAATGAGATGCAAGGTGGGTGCTCCCGTGCAATAAATGACTCTATGGCCTTAATGCCATATTTATACTCCTGTGCAAAAATGGTGCACAGGAGGGAGGAGGGGTAAAAAAATGGTGCAAAGATTTCTTTGCCCTGATTTTTAACTACTAGGTCAGGGCAGGCGTTAGCGGACCTGTGGGCCTATTTCCATGGTGAACACCATGGAATAAGCACGCAGGTGCTTTCCCCAGGTCCCAGGGGCACCCCCAACCACACCAGAGGAACTGCGGAGGATGGGGGATCCCATCCCAGCTAAGTACAGATAAGTACAGGTAAGTATTTTTATTTTATTTTTTAAAGTGCCAGAGGGGGCCCTGTAATGCGGCCCCCATACATGGCACAGGGTGCAATGGCCATCCCCAGGGGACCCTTGTCCCCTGTGCTAGCCATTGGGGTGGTGGGCATGACTCCTTCCTCTTCTAAGGCAGGAGTCATGTGGTAGGTTTAGCACCATAAAATGACGCTAATCTGGATACAGTCATTTTTTTTTTTACTCTAACCTGCCTAAGGTCATTTTTTGGTGCTAAACCCCCTTCTTCTATACCGCCAGCCCCACTCGACTAAAGTCATTTTTTTTTACGCTAGCCTACCCTTTGCACTGGCTTGCACCATTCCATAAATATGGTGCCTGGCTGGTGCACAGAAATGGTGCAAGCCGGTGCTAAACTTTTTGGTGCAAAACTTCTTTAGTGCAGTTTTGCATCAAAAAGTATAAATAAGGGCCTTAGAGTCTGATTACGATCTTGGTGGATGGAATACTCCGTCACAAACGTGACGGATATTCTGTCCACCTTATTACAAATTCCATAGGATATAATAGAATTGTAATTTGATGAAAAGGATATCGATCATCTTTGTGACGCAGTAACCCTGTCTGCCAAGATCGCAGTCAGGTCCTTAGTCAAAAGTGCCTATGTTGCTGCAGCACCGTTAGCAGACAGTTGCCCCCAGGGTCCATCTGGCCCAGTTCATTTCTTACCTGCACTCAAAGCACAGAAAAGTTAAGAAATGCAGTGGGTGCCTTCAAATGCCCACCTGCAAGTCCTGCTCAGTTCAGAGAGGTCAGGCTGCTTGGGACCCATGCAGCATCACCCAGCGGCACAGGCTCTTGCTTCTGAGCCACCGTCCTCAGCATCTCTGGCATTCCTCAGTTGTGAGTCAGGACAGTGCGGGTCTAACCTGTGGATCATAGCCTCAGTCCCTCCTTCAGATGACAGACTGAATCCTTTGGCAACTGTTAGAAATGGGGTCTTTGGTTGGCAGTCAGGTTACTCCCTGTCCAAGAAAGGACCCTCACTCTAGTCAGTGCAGAGGAGAAACACACCTGGGTAACCCCCACCCGGCCTCTTGGTGGCCTGGCATGGGCAGGAAGACTTAACCAAGAAGCAATGTGTAAAGTATTTGTATCAACACACACAGTAATGCAGTGTAAACACTACGAAATGGACACCACACCAGTTTAGAAAAATAGGTAATATTTATTTAAATCAAACAAGACCAAAAGGACAAAAATCCAACATACACAAGTCAAGATATGAATTTTCAAAAGAATGAGAGTCTTACTCCATACAAGACAATGGAAACGTTGATTTTACACAAAGTACCTGGTTTGAGTCAAATTAAGGCCACACAGGTGAGCATGTGTCAGAAAAGTCAGCAATGCATCAATTCCGTACTCGCATGTGAGGCTGTGAATCATTTCTTCTCTGGTCGGGTCAGTGGTGCGACATTTTCCTCCCTCGCAAGAGAGTGATGTGTCAATTTCCGGACAGGGCACCTTGGATCCGCACAAGTTCACAATGACTAATATGCCCAGGGACGATGCATGAGAAATCCGGTTGCACGGTTTTGGAAAACAGCACTGCATGGAGTTTGTGTCATTGTCGGCAGCAGCAAGGGGGTATTGTGTCATTTCTCGAGCCATGTTGCATCGATCTCCCAGCTGCGATGCAGGTGGAGTATTGATTGCATCCGCAAATTGGTTGGTACGTCATTTATTAGCCGCGTTGCAAATTGTATGTCAAAAATTTCCCCGCACAGTGTTCTGTGCGTGGATTTCAGCTCTTGTTCTTCCAACTTCACCTTTCAAGTACTCAGGGACTGCATAGGTCACCACTTGGCAGAGCAGAAGTCTCAGCAGAGAGTCCTGTTGCTGGCAGAGGAAGTCTTTGATGGCAGTGAGACTTCAAAACAGGAGGCAAGCTCAGTTCTAGCCCTTGGAGATTCTTCATAAGCAGGAATGCAAAGCTAAGTCCAGTCTTGTCCCCTTTCATAAACAGAGCAGCTACTTCAGGATAGCCAAACAAAGCACAGGCAGGGGCAGCACTTCATCTCAACTTTTCAGCTCTTCTCCTTGGCAGAGGTTCCTCTTGGCTCCAGAAGTGATTTCAGGATATGCAGGCTACACCCCAGCTCTATTTGTGTCACTGTCTAGAAGAGATTCACAAACAGCCCAACAGTCAGTCTGACGCAGACAGGGAATTCACAAACCGGCAGAGTCACAGAATGGTTTAGGCAAGAAAATGCCTACCTTCTAAAAGTGGCATTTTCAAACTAACAGTTCAGAGACCCCAAACTCGAAATTTCTGTATGCTCTCAAATGGAAACTGCACTTTAAGGATAGTTAAAGGCAGCCTCTATGTTACCCTATGATAGAGATAGGCCTTGCAACAGTAAAAACCGAATTTGGAGGCATTTCACTGTTAGGACATGTAAAAAACATCAGTATGTGTCCCACCTTTACATACCGTGCACCCTGCCCATGGGGCTACCTAGGGCCTACATTAGGGGGCTTTACATGTATAAAAAGGGAGGGTTTAGGCCTGGAAAGTTGGAACACTTGCCAAGTCGAACTGGCAGTGATAAATCTGCACCCACAGACACTGCAGTGGCAGGTCTGAGCCATGTTTACAGGGCTACTCATGAGAGTAGCACAACCAGTGCTGCAGGCCCATTAGTAGCATTTGATTTACAGGCCCTGGGCACCTCTAGTGCACATTACTAGGGACTTACCAGTAAATAAAATATGCCAATCATGGAAAAGCCAATTACACATACACTTTACACAGGAGGACTTGCACTTTAGCACTGGTCAGCATTGGTAAAGTGTCCAGAGTACCAAAAACAGCAAAACAGACCCCAGCGCACAGTCAAAACATGGGAAGCAGAGGCACAAAAGGCAGGGGAAACCACGCCAAGGATGCCAGGTCTAACAGCAACATTGGTACCAGTAGCCCTTGTTGGCATAAAGTGTTGCTAGAGTAAGTGGTGATACAAGTGCAGGGCCTTCCAGCCTCAGCATGGTCACAAGGTCTGATCCTGCTTGAAATGGTACTTTACTGCCGGCCCCCACTAGCATAGGAGGTCCCCGCAGCATAGTGGTGCTGGTGTAGTAAGACCAAATGCACCCAATTCATGGCTCAGTCAATGGAGGCCCTCTCCAGGCATATGGCAGTCACCAAGAACAATCTTGCACAGCCCGATCAATACTCAGCCAAAATCTCACACCTTGCACAGAAAGTCCTCAAGGTGGGCTCCCCACTGGACCATGCTCCCTCAGATGCTCTCTTCCTCATCACAGGGCACACTGGTCTTGGCAAGCAGCCATATGCTCGTGCTCAAAGCTGCAGGGCAGATGGTTTTGGTTTACCAGGGTGATGTCCCATCACCATATAGTGAGACTAGCAGACCTTTGCCCTCAGTCCTGGTCACAAGCAGAAGTCTTGAAGAGCTTCCCCTTCTCACACAGCCTGTATGGCTGCTTGACAGGTGACAAATATTTTGAAACTCAATCTAACCTTCTTATAGTCCTTTTCCAGACACCAAGGCCCATATTTATACTTTATGATGCAAAACGGTGCAAACGTAGTTTTGGCCCAACAAGCATAGCGCTGGCTATCGTCATTCCAGGGTGCCAGCCGTGCGCCAAATTTATGGAACCCCAAAAGCCGTCTCACAGGGTGGGCTAGCGTCTTGCAAAATGACGTTAGCCGGGTGGGGGTGGAGGTACAGAGTAAGGGGGGTTTGCCTTAAAAAATGACACTAGACTGGTTAGAGGAAAAAAAATGCATTTATCCAGCCTAGCGCCATTTCCTGATGTAAAACCATCCATACCACATGACTCCTATCTTATAAAAGACAGGAGTCATGCCCACCATCCAAATGGCCAGCACAGGGGGCAAGGGTCCCATGGGCATGGCCATTGCACCCTGTGCCATGTAGGGGGGGCCATTCAGGACCCCTAATTTAATTTTCTAAATATATTTAAAATACTTACCTTTACTTATCCTACTTACCTGGGATGGGGTCCCTCCTGTGGGTGTGGGTGTTCCTGGGGCTTGGGGTGGGAACCTGTGGGCTCTTTCCATGGAGTTTGACCTAGGAATTGGGTCCACAAGTCCCCTAACGCCTGCCCTGACCCAGGCGTTAAGTAATGGCGCTAATCAGGCTTAGCACCATTATTTAGGCTCCCCCGTGCACTATTTTGCACAGGAGGATACATAAGGTGCTAGGGGCTTAGAGTAATTTTTTAGGCAGGATCGCCTACCTTGCATCTCATTGAAGCAAGGATGTTTCACTCATCCAAAAAATGACGTTAACTCCAATATTTTGACGCTAGATGGGTCTAGCATCAAAATATAAATATGGAGTTAAGTTTGCACTGAATTAGCATCAATAAAAAATATGCTAATTCAGCACAAACAGAGTATAAATATGCCCCCAAATGTAATTTAGCTCCTGGGTCTTTGAAGTTTTATGTTGGGGTTGTGCTTCTTTTAAAGTGGGCACTTCTCCTTTTTATCTTCCTTCACGAAAGAGGTCTGCCACAGCAGGCATGACTCCAAAGCTGATTGTCCACAACACAACTTCATGGGTGAGACCAGAGTTCACACCTAGACAGCCACAAGGTTAAATCAAGACCCAAGGGCTATTCTTTTTGATTTTCTTATCAGCCCAATCTCCCTTCCTGAGATGTTTTCAGGCCCCTTTCTTGTGATCTATCACTGAATCAAAGAGCAGTCTTGCAAAATGTAAAGGGAGTCTCTTTCTTTTCCATCAAGTGTGTCAACACCCAGCTCACAGGAATTCAGCAATATAAAAATCTGTCTGGGGGGATTCCTTTTGTCTTCATGTCTTTACCTGGCAGGTCTGGGCTTTCCAAAATGGAACCCAGGGTCCTCCATACAATGTACCATTCAGGCAAACTCAGTGAACTTTCACAGCACACTTTGGGACGAGCACTGTTCCCTCATGCATTTTACCCTTACATGGACCCATGCAGCCACCACACACACTCATCTTGTGCACACTGTTCATCACTGAAGCTTTCCTGTCTTAAATCAGAATATGTCCTTTACAAACACACACTCTACCAGCACTCTCACTCACTATGTGCATACTGCACAAACCTACATCCTTCATATTGTACTCCACGCAAGCACAAATACACTCAGCACATGCCTTATCGAACAGATGCTCTGCACAGCACTATATCTCTCACGTAATGTATTCCTCTCATCATACATACACCCAGTACATGTACAAACCACACATGCAATACACAGTACTACTCCATCCTTGTACTGAACCCTTCCCAGGCACACATACAACTCACACAGAGTAACTAATTGTGCCCTGCACAGCACTCCACAACTTACCTGATGTAGGCCAAGGGTGAGTTAAGGACACAGCAGTGGAACATTTAAAAAGGTGAGTGAACCTGTAGGCCTCACTTCAGTGGCACAGAGTAAAAAAGTCATGTTCACTACTACTGATCACTAATCAGTATGCTGCCACCACCGTGCACATGCTGCATAACTCCTAGTGAAGGCGGTAGCCTTCCACCACTATGAGGGTAGCACTGTGGGTGAACCTCCTTGTCCAACAAGACAACAGTCTGTGACACTTGCCTATGCCATGGCACACTCACATGATCTGTGTTCTCCTACAACAAAAAATCAGCATTAGGGTTCCGAACAGCTGTACATTTGGGCACTCAGGGCAGGGGGACGCATATTTACCATGAAGTGGAGTTTTCTATCCCAACACATTGCATTCACAATTTCTGTTTATTACATGAAAGCCTCCCAAATTGGCTTTGATAGAGCTGGGAAAAGTGCATTTCGATGGTTGGTTTGCTGAATGATTGTAATTTTCAGATGTAAAATAGCCTATTATGCATTTCACGAGCAGCAAAGCACATCCTGGAATGCAGAATGGTATATAAAACAAGCAATATCGTCAGGTGAGAGAGGAATACTCCTCTGTGGGGAGCCAAAGCACACTCCATGTATGTTTAAACATTTTTTAATAATATGTCACGTACGCTGACAAGCCAGATATAAAATGAACAATAATAGCTTTGAGAGGACATTCTTCTCTCGTTGCACCATGCTTAGGGTGCCAGGTTTTGGAAGGAATTTTGATTAAGGGTTCCTCCAACACATTCTTCACTTTGAGAGTGGCGGCACAAAATGTATCAGTTTGAAAGCTGGCTGACAAAACAATTGATGTACAGTACTTATCTTTATATAACTGATGTTTAAACCATATCACACACCGAGTTCCAATTGTCACGCAAAAATTTGTCAAAGCCTGAAAAGTGACAAGTACTGCATTAAAAAAAACTATGGGATGTGCTTTAATTTGCTGAATTTTTACTACATAACAGTAGATGTTTTTATTTCTGTGCCATTTTTTCCCCCCAAAATGTGCAGTGCAGAGCGCTATTCTACCATATTACAGCTATCTTTTAAGATTTGTCTTTGTGGAAAGCATTCAGTGAGAAGTTAAATTGAGCGCACGCCAGCAGCCTCGCAAATCAGCTTTCTACAAAACACTAACTTTGAGTAAACGCTTTTGCCGGAATTCTAGACTTTTGTGAATGAGCGATTAAATCGTGGGTGGCAGTGACTGATAGTTTCTAGCCTGACTCTGCAAGCTCTGTGGCTACCACAGGAAATTCAGTGACTATTGGGCAAAATGGTGACCGTGTGCAATATGCGACTTGAAAGGGGTCAGCAAACAAATGGCGTATTTTCTCTGCTGCTGACTCGGAGTTCTTGATCTACAGTTCATGTTACTTTATTCGGGGTAGGACTTCGACATAAAGTAGGACCGGACAATAAAACAACAATGGACCCCGTTAGCCAATTAGACAGCTAATATAGTGGGCCATATATGCAGTTCTGGGCAGTGTTGAACTTGTAACGACAAGCTGTGCATTGTGACTGCATGTATCTGTGGTTGCTGCAGGCAGTGTTTATGGTAACGTCAGGTAAATCAACAGCAAAACCGGCCCAACAGACCATAAAACAGGCCTGTAAACAGCCAAAAAAACAGCTCACAGACCAGTCCTTCTGGCACTGCCAGATTGTTTTATGGACCACTCCATCACTAACTTTATTATTTAACAAGTTCATTAAATTGGACTCACTGCACATAATTGTATAGAATTTGATTAATTGGGTTTTCAAGATAACATTTAGAACTATATTTTTGATTTTTCTTATTTCTTTAATTTTGTTTTTACATTTATATGAGGTGTTTCTAAAGTACTTCGCACCACGTCTAGTAGCCCAAAGGTGTTAGGGGTTGAAGTTGAAAAACAATTAGGCCTATTTTAAACACTTTTATTGTGTACCAAACAATACAGTTTATGTCCACATCATTGCCAGTATGATAGGGTAGAACACATCATTGAAGCCTTAGGCACTAGAAATAATTGAACGATGCATCCTACAAACGGACGTGAATGCAGGTGCTTGAATAATAGAAGTTATTATTATCCAACCTAATTGTAGTTCTGTTATCAATCTAGCGGAGGTTGCGCGTTAGGGATTAAAACTTGTAGTTTGAAGTACTTTCTATGATGAGTGTGTCACTCAAGGCCAAGTGGTCACTTCAACAGCCAATTTTTTTGCTGTTCGCTGTCCTTTCACTAGCTCTTGTCAGAGACAGATACAAGAGTGAGACTCATGGCAGCAGGCAGGTCAGTTTACTGTCAGAATGCCTGTGCTCCCCCTTTCAAGAAGATCTAAGAGGGTATACCTAGTGTTTGGCCTTGACTGGTGGTCTCAGGACAACGCTCTCCAAACACAAAATGACTACTTTTAAACCCTTTTGTAAAATACTTGGTAAATTTGTCATTTTTTCTAAAGTAGAGTAAGAATAGAACTATTTGGAGGAGAGTTGCACTTTCCCCAAATATCCCATGCCTGGAATTAGAATATTAAATTTGACCTCACCGTGTCTGCTACAGCCACTGCTGCCCTGAGTGGCTGTGGTATTTAACATCGAAGCTTCTGTATGGAAGAGTAAAGAGCATGGAAGAGTAAAGAGCACCTTAACATATCTTGGCCACAATCATTGCCCATTTCAGTGAGTGGCTGCTCCCGCACATTACACAATTGGATAGTTAAGATTTTTTTCCATGTGGTAGAATTTCGAAAATCTGTACTGTTTAGCTTGTTTTTTGTTATACAGCGCTTCACTCCACAATTCTACTGTGTATAAGCACTGCAGATAAGAGACATAATACTTACCAAATTTAATGGATATCAATTTACTAAACTTTGAAGAGGGGCTCAGGTTGCCTTACCAGGTTTCGTATTTTGACTTGCAGATGGGTTTTGTTCAGTGGACTAAACATTTTTCCCAGATTATGCTGATCTTTCACCAAAGCGTTTTGGCATGAATGCACCCGACATCTTGTATTGGAGAGTGACTGCATGAATGCTCAAGAATTTGGGTATTGCCAACATAGATTGAGCATATACAGTTAACTTTATTTGTATACAAAATCACCATACCTATTTAGCAATTATGTGTGTAATAACCGTTTTAATTTCAATCTGTTTTACGTTGACGTGCTGTAGCAATCGCACCTATTTTGCTCTCCCTTCTTGTCTGTATTGCACCTGCATGCTTAAATGGTTAAAAATGATGCTAGTCTGTAGTGCACGTAAACCTGAAACTGACCTGTTTCACGTTCATTTTGGGTGCTTGTAATTGACCTGTCAATCATGTCGTACAACACTGTGCCCACATTTTCAGGAGAGCCATGTTCGCGATTGCATAGTCCAATTGCATTTATTTCTAGAAAGACTATTCCTCATTTATATAACACTTTAGTCGAATTTATAAAATACATTTCAGTATCATGAGGCATGTTACAAATTGTACATTCATTTTACCCATTTTATCCATGATTTACGCGCAGTTCTCAGTCCTAAGACCCTCTCTCTTCCAACGCAGTGCATCCACGTCCTGCTGTCTGAAACACTTGCTTATATCTTGTTTCTGTCCTTGGTATCCTGCTACAGAAATCTCCTTTACAGCGTCTCATCTTGTTTCCAACGATCCATCCTGAGGCAATATCATAACCGTTTTCTGCAGGGGAGAAATGCATGTCGTTTTGAACAATATTGTACGATATTGAACTTTCTACAGGGCATACATTAACTCTGAAACTCTCTAGATTACTTCATAAACTGCAGACAGGACATCTCAGTTACTCAAAGCAGCAGCCACATCTGCGTGATTCCAAGCTTCCTGTCTTTGCCTGGCCGCCTTGTGGACGTTACTGCCTTTTGACAGGTGCTGTTTTGTGGTTAGGCGTGAAGTCTACTATGATTTAGAAACAACTTGCCCTTTGACTAGTCTGCCCACATATACTCACTTACCTTCCAAATATCATGTTGCAAAGAAATAACGCATTGAAAAAACACCCTTATCCTCCAAATATAACCCGACTGCACTATTTCATCTCACACGTGATGAAGTGTTTGCTCCTGATTACTCTAAAAACCATGTGGTAACTCAATTAAATATAACTGCTGATATCTTTATTCAGCTGAACAGCGCATATTTTGATACTCTCCTCTTTCTTCTTGATCAATGTTATTTTGATCTAGTCAAAATGTACAATATTCAATAAAATGTTTACTCACTCCTTGCTATTCGTATACCTAATATCTGTTTTTGTAGGGTCAATGTGCAATAATGCTTGCTACATTCATGACAGACATATTGTAGTCCTTACATAAAGAAATTATATATACATACAGGTCCTTGATGCCAGTTCTCTTCAGCCATTGCTTTACCGAAGTGCCATTCACAGTTTGAATGAGCCCACAGCACAATTTACAGAGTGGGGGACAGAGTTAACTCCCTTGAGCCAATGGCTGTCATTCACGTTTTGGATCATGGGAGCCATTGGATGCTTGCAATTTCAGGCATTGTTAGTGAGGGCAATTAATTTGATTGAATGGGTCCACGTCGGGACTTAGAACACAGTAGTCCCTCTTCATCCTCCATTCTCACCAATTGTACTCAATGCAGCTGGTTTGTAAGGGCCTGAGGCTTACTTACCAGTGAGCAAGATTGTTTTGTGCAGGAAGGGGTACCATCCTGCACAAAAACAATCCCCTGAGTCTTCTTTTCTCTTTCTATGTGTGCTGCAGAATTTAGAATCCTTTTTTATGTGTGCCACAAATAGAGGGTTGCTGAAAGCAGCTCCCTGCTTGTGGGTGCAATGCCCGCTCCCACAGGATGTAGGGAGCCGGCTGGGTCCGTGGGGGCCTTGTGGCTCTCCCCACAGTCCTGCCACGCTCTCTCTTCCATCCCATAAAGAAATGGAAGGGAGATAGAGATTGTTATTGAGATGGTCTCTCCACACAATGATTTCAAAGTCAGACTAGCAAGATGTTTGGCACAAATGTTATAGTTATGTTTAAATGAAGGACAGAACAGTCATTTCTGGCCTAAGGGATAAGGTCTTGTGCTGTTACTCAGTAGGATGAAAGTTCAAATCATAGTATCCCTTGGCAGTGTGTCTGTTTATTTTCTAGTGTTTTCACTGTTAAGGCTTTCCAAGTGATGGAACATTGAAGTCTTTTTCCCCTCAAAGTCTATGGATTAAGGCCCATTGTTATACTTTTTGACGCAAATCAGCGGTAGTGCAGTTTACCGCCGGCTAACGCAATTCCAATGTACCAGCCTTGTACCTTATTTATGGAATGATGTTATTGTCAAAATAAATGACGGTAACCGGGCAGCGGAGGCGAAGGGAAGACTGGGGGTTGTGCGCCAAAGAAGGGTGCAAGTCAGGTTAGAGTCAAAAATATTGTCTCTAACCTCATTAATGTCATTTTTTGGTGCACAAACCCCATGAAAACCCATGGAAATGACTCCTGTCTTAGCAAAGACAGGAGTCATGCCCCCATGCCCTATGGCCATGCCCAGGGGACTTCTGTCCCCTGGGCATGGCCATTGGGCACAGTGGCATGTAGGGGGGCCCAAGTTAGGTCCCCCTATGCACTTAAAAAAAAATTATACTTACCTGCACTTACCTTCATTCACCATGGATGGGTCCTCCTATCCATGGGTGTCCTCCAGGGGTGGGCAAGGGTGGCAGAGGTGTCCCTGGGTGCAGGGAAGGGCACCTGTGGACTGCTTCCAGGGTCTCCCATCATGGAAATGAGCGCACAGGTCCCTTAACGCCTGCCCTGACCCAGGTGTTAAAAAACAACGCAAATCCAGCTGGGTGCCTTGTTTTAAGACCCGCCTCCGACTTTGTGTCATTTTGATGCCAGAGGATAAATAAGGCGCACATGCCTTCGAGTCATTTTTTGCACGGCAATAACTACCTTGCATGTCATTAGCGCAAGGCAGGTTTTCACGTACAAAAAATGACACAAACTCCATAACTTTGGTGCTGGACGGGTCTAGCGCCAAAGTATAAATCAGTCTTGACCGTGTTCCCCCTGGGAACAGTCCAGCCCGAACTGCCAGGCTAGGTCCTCCCTGGACCAGAAACAAGCATTCTGGGACCAGTTTCAGGGTATCACCCTTCATCAGCCTGGCTAGCTTGTCTCCAGTGGCATGGGGAGCACGGGACTCACGTCTGGACACACCCTTCCTACTTGGGACGAGTGGGAATGGTATGCTGGGTGGCTGGGTTCAAACTGGATTGGCATTGTTAGCAAAAAAATGATGGATTTAGGCCCATATCTCTGTACTGCGGGTGAATGTTTGACATTCTTTAGCATTCCGTCCATCACTTGTTCTTTTTACATTTGTTGCCCCAAGTGGGAAGGGTATGCCCAGATGTGGATCCTGTGCTTCCCATGCCACTGAAGTCGAGCTAGCCTGGCTGATGAAAGGTGATACCTTGAAACCAGTCCTAGGATGCTTGTTTCTAGTCCAGGGAGTACCTGGCTTGGCTGCTCGAGCTGGACTGTTCCCATGGGTAACAGGGTTAAGACTAATTTGCCTATGGCGGGGTCCAAACTGAAGTGGTATGGGTAGCAAAAAAACAATGGATTTAGGCCCAGATCTCTGTATTGGGATGAATGTTTGACCTTGTTCAGCGTTCTGTCCATCGCTTGTTGTTTTTGTAGTTGTCTCCCCCAGTAGGAAGGGTATGTCCAGACGTGGGTCCCGTGCTCCCCATGTCACTGGAGTCAATCTAGCCTGGCTGATGAAGAGTGATACCTTGAAACTGGTCCTAGGATGCTTATTTCTAGTCCAGGAAGGAACTGGCTTGGCAGTTCAGGCTGCACTGTTCCCATGGAGAACAGGGTCAAGACTGATTTGCATATGGCTGGGTCCTAACTGGAATGGCATGGATAACAAAAGAACGATGGATTTAGGCCCAGATCTCTGTACTGGAGATTAAAGTTTGACATTGTTCAGCATTCCGTTCATCACTTGTTCTTTTTGCATATGCTTGGATACCATACAGTAAGTAGTCACCGCTGACCTAGTGGTTACGGTCTCAAATAGAATTTTAAAAAAAAACATAAAAATTCACATAAAAAGCCAAAGTTTACAGGGACGCCATGCACTGCTATTTACCCCAAATATTACAGCACTTATAACATCATTGATAATATCACTGTAACATTTGCTGTAAAATTATACATAAAAAACTGTGCATGGCAGGAGAGCTAGTTAGAGATACCTTAGGGCTTGAGTTAGAGTTTCTTTAAATAACTATAACTGATGAATCTATAAGGTTTTGTACATGTAACATCAGAACCTAATGTATAATGTTCCTGTAACTATATATATATATATATATATATATATATATATATATATATATGCATTCTTTGTTTTGGTGTCCCACCCCACCAAAACAAACCATCAGGGTAGAAATGTGCACTATGGCTATCCTTATTATGCTATGTATATATATGCTCCCTTGTGTCTGGACAAAGCTAAACCTCTCTGAAGAGCTCTAATGAGAGCGAAACACGTGTCAGGGGTTGCTTTACTCATTTCAGGTTGGCTTGGATGGTATTTGACCAGTCCAAAGCTGTAATACTGTGCCTGAAGTGGTAAATGGCTTTTGTCATTTTACAGCTCGCGAGGATGACACTGTGTCAATCCTATGCTTAAAGATTTTGCTGTACAAATGGCAAAAGACTTTGTCACTATCTAGCTCGGCGTGGATAGCACTGTGCTGATCCTATGCTTAAAAACTTTGCTAGGTAAGCAGACATTTGAGGTGAGCAAATCTAGAGTGTCGCTGGTGTTGCAGGGTGCTCCTTACTAGATGTCCTGCCATTTGATAAAGTTTGTTTTGACCAATGACTTTGTGTTTCACCACTGCGCATATTAGTTGCTCAATGTTCACCAGTAGCACATGGTATGTTCTGTATTCAGTTGAGCCGCCTATGGGCTTTGACATGGCATTAGCCATTACTTTCTGTATTCAGTTGAGCCGCCTATGGGCTGTGACATTGCATTAGCTATTACATTCTGTATTCTGCCTATTGACTTTGACATGCTATTAGATATTCTGCCTATTGGCTTTGACATGATATCATATATTACATTTTGTATTCAGCTCCGCTGCCTTTTGGCTTTGACATGATATCATACATTACACTTTGTATTCAGCTCCGCTGCCTATTGGCTTTGACATGATATTATACATTGCATTTTATATTCAGCTCCGCTGCCTATTGGCTTTGACATGATATTATACATTACATGTTGTATTCAGCTCCGCTGCCTATTGGCTTTGACATGATATTATACATTGCATTTTGTATTCAGCTCAGCTGCCTATGGGCTTTGACATGATATAAGACATTGCATTTTGTATTCAGCTTAGATGCCTATTGGCTTTGACATGACACTAGACATTGCATTTGATATTTAGGTTAGCTGCCTATTGCCTTTAACATGACATTGCATTTGATATTTAGGTTAGCTGCCCATTGCCTTTAACGTGGAGTTAGACATTGCAGTTGAGAATCCAAGCTGTATTTTTCCAAGCTGTATTTTTGCACCAGAGAACCAAGATGTTTTGCTCTCACAGTAGACTAGACCTGATAAGAGAGGGTACATGGGCGTTGTTTTTCCTCGCTTGAGCTTGGGAACAGGAGTAGTCTTGGAGACCTGGCCAGTCTCCAAAAGGCTTGCTCAGTTTCCCAGGTCTGAGAGGAGGGGGCACACCTTTGTAACGAATGTAACAGGCTGCAGAGAGTGAGATTCGAATCTGCCGGACCTCGTGCTGGAGCTTGGCGCCAGCTGCCAGCATCCCGTGTGGGTAGATGAAACTCTTTCTCGCGGCTGACAGGGGTCATCAGCTTGCAGACCTTAGAAAGATGTAGCTGTAAATAGTTCCTACACGGTGAAGTATTTGTTTTGCTTTGCATTCAATATCTTATAAATATAACCTGCTGTGTATATTGCAAACTGATATATTTTGTTTGATTAACGCGGACTTGAAAGCTACTAATTCGTCATTCATAAATATTAAGAATTAACAACAATAAAAGTCATTCTTTGACCTCAGAAGTGCATTTCTAGTGTGTTATGTTAGTGCTTAGAAACTAAATAAGAGGAAAGCACTACAATTGGTACCTGGAGTCGTGGGGTCGGTCATTAAGAGGTGATTTAAGGGGTTTGACGAGTTAGTAGATTTCGAAGTGCACACTTTAAAAGTGTAATTGTTTTTTTGTTGTTTGGAGAATTACAGAAATTGTTTTCTGTTTGGAGAATCACAGTAGCACGGCAGACCATGTCTGAGAATACATGTGTTGATGAACTGCCTGATGGTGCTAAGAAAAACTGTGAATTGTTTTCTGTTTGGGGAATTACAGAAGAAAATGCATGTGTAGCTAAAAGGCCTGATAATGTTTTGAGAAATAATTCCCGTTGTATATATGTAGAAAAAGTGTGTTTTGGAAGTAATGATGACAGAAAGGTCTGGATACCTTTATCTGCTTACAGAGAAATGCAGGAGAAATGTAGGAAGTTGGAACATGAAAATAGGAATTTACGTGAGCAAATTAGCCCGACTGAAAGTTATAAAACTGCTGTTTTTGAAGAATCTTTCTTGTCCCATTCCAGTAATGAGGGGGTTGAGACAGCTCCGAGCTGCACTGAGTTTCTGTGTGAGCCAGGGTTTTTGGCAGACAAAATGCATTCCTTAACTGATAACAGGGACGAGAGAGACCAGAATGTGATTTACGAGTTACCGTTGCAAAATGCACAAGCAAAACTAAAGATTTTAGAGCAAGAGCCGACTTTCATTAGCTTGTTTGATTTTTGGAAAAAGAATAGCCCTCATTTGAGTGAAATCCTAACACTTTTGTATATGGTCACTGTGAAAAATAATATGCAGTTGCGCGCTTGTGATTTGGCAAATGAAATAATGCAGACTTTAGGTTTTTGTGCAGTGCAAGAAGAAAAAACTGATGTACATGTAACTCAAGAACAAGGAAAGAAAATAGTGCCCCTAGCTAGAATCACACAATGGATCTGGTACTTGCAAGACAGGGCTAGAGTACCACAGGTAAAAGAATTACCAATGAAATTGTGTGCACCATTTGAATTCGTGTCCACTGAAGATAAAAAGCATGTTTGTTTTACTAATGATTCATTGACTGAAATGTTTTTTTCTGGCACAGGAGAAGGAATGGAGTTGTAAAATGTGTGTCAGATTTTAAAGCAAGAGCTACGCGAGATGTGTCATTTTTATGCAGATTTTTGGTTCTTTGATAATGTTTTAGCCACATGGCTTGTACCTAACTGGTTCAATTACCTTGCAGATGTTAATGAGAAAAATGCAGAGAGAGAAGTGTTCACCCAGAATTCTGCCTTAGTGGGGATGGCTAAGTGGGTGCCCCAGAAATGTGAACAGCTGAGAGGAAAAGCCACTTACAGGTGGGCAGAGATGAGAGAGATGCACATTCCCCTAGATTTGATAAAAACTGTGCAGCACGCACAAAAGCAATCTGTCATGCAAGCAGTCAAAGAGCAGTTGGGGAGAGGAAAGTTACCAGATCAGAAATGGCAAATTGATCAGGTTTTAGGGAGAGTGATTGCTGCAAATTACCAAGGAAAAATCGAAATTATGCTGATACCTAGAAAAGAATCTGATTTATTCATACAAATTGGAGACAGAATGGCCCAAATTGGCAAAAGTGCAGTGAATGGAGGTTTGGTAAAGAATGAGTCTGCCCCAGCCCTTCTGACAGTGCAAGAAAAGGGAAGCTGTGGCGCAGCAGATAAAAACCTCAGTGCTGATGTGTGGGCTGAAGCCCCAAGTGACCCTCCAGAACCTGCAGAAAATATAACAAAGGGCCCCAAAAACGTCCTGCTGATTATAAAACAGGGAAAGAAAGAGGAAGGGTGCAGTTTAAATGAAAAATGTTATTTGCAAGAAAAGTCATACTTGTTTCTTTTGCAGATCCTACCACGTTTCGCCACTGTCCCTGAGTGCGCTGTGTGGTCCCCCTTCCGGTGTGTGCGTGTGGGGTCGGGGAAGGGACCGAATTCCCAACCTGAACCTGGCTGAGTAAAGTGCCAGCACCATGGATCCATTTTGCGCAAACTGCGCCTTCAGTTCAAGTTCAACTTGTTTGCTGTGTTTTTTTTTTTTCCCTTCTCGTATGGAACTCTGACTTTTGCTTATCTTCCAGCAAACCTTTCAGGTGGACCGTGCATCTTTACATGAGCAGAACTCATGCCACATCAAATTGCTAACACTATTGAATTAGAGACTCACTCAGAGTATAAAAAAATTGCCCAGTCTTTTCTATGTAGATGTATCTGATGTGAAAGGTTATGAGATCAATGTGTTAATTCACTTCTATTGCTTTACAGGGATTGCTTTGATCATAATGTTTTTTTGTGCTGATGTTTTTTTTTTTTTTTTTTTTGTTTGTTTGAAATATGAGATATGTGAAACAAAAATTCATTGGTCAAAGGGCGGAATGTCCTGCCATTTGATAAAGTTTGTTTTGACCAATGACTTTGTGTTTCACCACTGCGCATATTAGTTGCTCAATGTTCACCAGTAGCACATGGTATGTTCTGTATTCAGTTGAGCCGCCTATGGGCTTTGACATGGCATTAGCCATTACTTTCTGTATTCAGTTGAGCCGCCTATGGGCTGTGACATTGCATTAGCTATTACATTCTGTATTCTGCCTATTGACTTTGACATGCTATTAGATATTCTGCCTATTGGCTTTGACATGATATCATATATTACATTTTGTATTCAGCTCCGCTGCCTTTTGGCTTTGACATAATATCATACATTACACTTTGTATTCAGCTCCGCTGCCTATTGGCTTTGACATGATATTATACATTGCATTTTATATTCAGCTCCGCTGCCTATTGGCTTTGACATGATATTATACATTACATGTTGTATTCAGCTCCGCTGCCTATTGGCTTTGACATGATATTATACATTGCATTTTGTATTCAGCTCAGCTGCCTATGGGCTTTGACATGATATAAGACATTGCATTTTGTATTCAGCTTAGATGCCTATTGGCTTTGACATGACACTAGACATTGCATTTGATATTTAGGTTAGCTGCCTATTGCCTTTAACATGACATTGCATTTGATATTTAGGTTAGCTGCCCATTGCCTTTAACGTGGAGTTAGACATTGCAGTTGAGAATCCAAGCTGTGTTTTTCCAAGCTGTGTTTTTGCACCAGAGAACCAAGATGTTTTGCTCTCACAGTAGACTAGACCTGATAAGAGAGGGTACATGGGCGTTGTTTTTCCTCGCTTGAGCTTGGGAACAGGAGTAGTCTTGGAGACCTGGCCAGTCTCCAAAAGGCTTGCTCAGTTTCCCAGGTCTGAGAGGAGGGGGCACACCTTTGTAACGAATGTAACAGGCTGCAGAGAGTGAGATTCGAATCTGCCGGACCTCGTGCTGGAGCTTGGCGCCAGCTGCCAGCATCCCGTGTGGGTAGATGAAACTCTTTCTCGCGGCTGACAGGGGTCATCAGCTTGCAGACCTTAGAAAGATGTAGCTGTAAATAGTTCCTACACGGTGAAGTATTTGTTTTGCTTTGCATTCAATATCTTATAAATATAACCTGCTGTGTATATTGCAAACTGATATATTTTGTTTGATTAACGCGGACTTGAAAGCTACTAATTCGTCATTCATAAATATTAAGAATTAACAACAATAAAAGTCATTCTTTGACCTCAGAAGTGCATTTCTAGTGTGTTATGTTAGTGCTTAGAAACTAAATAAGAGGAAAGCACTACACTAGAGCGGCTCTCCACCTAAATTTGGGAACTTCCCAGAGTTCTCTCTTGTTTTTTGCATAATTTATGCGTCACTCTAACCCTGAAAGGGCCTTGTTTTGGTATATATATATATATATATATATATATATATATATATATATATTTAGATAGATAGATAGATAGATAGATAGATAGATAGATAGATAGATAGATAGATAGATAGATAGATAGATAGATAGATAGATTAAACCTCTCTCCTCGATAACAAGAAAGGAATACCCGGCAGACGAAACGATCTCAAAAATTTTATTTGGCTTGGCTAACGTGTTTCGACCTACGCGGTTGTTGGACTTTTGCTTATGCAGGGTCATCCCCAGTCTTTTTGCCTCCTGCCTCCTATTTTTTTCTGACCTGTTGCTGTTGGCTTTTGAACTCTGAGCACTTTCCCACTGCTAACCAGTGCTAAAGTGCATATGCTCTCCGTGTAAATTGTACGTAATTGGTTCTCCACGATTGGCATATTTGTTTTACTGTTAAGTCCCTAGTAAAGTGCACTAGAGGTGCCCAGGGCCTGTAAATCAAATGTTACTAGTGGGCCTGCAGCACTGGTTGTGCCACCCACACAAGTAACCCTGTAACCATGTCTCAGACCTGCCACTGCAGTGTCTGTAAGTGTAGTTTTACACTGTAAATTCGACTTGGCAAGTGTACCCACTTGCCAGGCCTAAACCATCCCTTTTCTTTCATGTAAGGCACCCCTAAGGTAGGCCCTAGGTAGCCCCAAGGGCAGGGTGCAGTGTATGGATAAGGTAGGACATATAGTAATGTGGTTTATATGTCCTGACAGTGAAATACTGCCAACTTCGTTTTTCACTGTTGCAAGGCCTGTCTCTCTCATAGGATAATATGGGGGGCTACCTTTAAATATGATTCAAGTGTAGATTCCCCTAGAGAGTAGATGGACATGTGGAGTTTGGGGTCCCTGAACTCACAATTTAAATATACATCTTTTAGTAAAGTTGATTTTGAGATTGTGCGTTTGAAAATGCCACTTTTAGAAAGTGAGCATTTTCTTGCTTAAACCATTTTGTGACTCTGCCTTGTTTGTGGATTCCCTGTCTGGGTCAGTTTGACAGTTGGGTTGTTTTTCACCTCGCACTAGACAGTGACACAAAGGGGGCTGGGGTGTAACCTGCATTTCCTGATTAGCCATCTCTGCTAGGAGGGAGGGGTGGAGTGGTCACTCTCATCTGAAAGGACTGTGCCTGCCTCTGACAATGCCGGCTCCAACCCCCTGCTGTGTGTCTGATGACTTGCCTGGGCAAGGCAGGATTTCACAAGTAGGTGTGAGTCCCCTTTGAAGAAAGGTGACTTCAAAGACTAAAATGGGTATAAGAAGGGCACCCAAATCTACAGACTTTAGAAACACTTCTGGAACCCAGAGGAACCTCTGCCTGGATAAGAGCTGATAGCTGAGGAAGAAGTGCTGCCCTGCCTGTGACTGTGTTTTGTGGAGCTTTCCTGCAGTGCTGCTTCTGCCAGAGTAAGAGGGCAAAGACTGGACTTTGTGTGCCTTCCATCTTGTGAAGAAATCTCCAAGGGCTTGAGTTAGAGCTTGCCTCCTGTTGTTTGAAGTCTCAGGGACAGCAAAGACTTCTCTCTGCCAGCACCTGGAGTCTCTGGAGAGACTCCTGCTCTGACAAGTGGTGCCCTATCCAGTCCCTGAGCCCTTGAAAGGAAAGCTGGTGGAATCCAAGGAAATCGACTTCGGACGACTTCGGACCGACGCCGCTGCTGAATCCGGTAACGCCGCCTGCACCTGACGCCATGACCTTCGCTGGAACGCGACGCTCTTCGCAGGCCCGACGCCGCAGCAGCCCCGCTGAAGTCCGCAACTCCGTGGAAGTCACCGCACCACGTCGTGACCGACGCCGCTCGAAATGCACGGATTCAACGTTTCGCACAGACGCCGCGATTCCCGACTTCGCGCATCAGCTTGTTTTCACCCTTCACCAAAGGTACTGTACTTGGGGGTCTACACGACTCCGTGTCCGGCGCCGCTGGTGACGGCTTGTTGGGAACGACTCCGTCATGACGCCGTGTTAACATCTCATCGAAGCATTTTTGTTTCTAAGTGCTATTTTTGAGTTTAATCTTTAAAAATTCATAACTTGACTTGTGTATGTTGGATTTTTGTCGTTTTGGTCTTGTTTTGTTTAGATAAATATTTCCTATTTTTCTAAACCGGTGTTGTGTCATTTTGTAGTGTTTTCATTAAGTTACTGTGTGTGTTGGTACAAATTCTTTACACCTAGCACTCTGAGGTTAAGCCTACTGCTCTGCCAAGCTACCAAAGGGGTAAGCAGGGGTTAGCTGAGGGTGATTCTCTTTTACCCTGACTAGAGTGAGGGTCCTTGCTTGAACAGGGGGTAACCTGACTGTCAACCAAAGACCCCATTTCTAACAGCGGTCTTCCTCATAGCTGGAGCCATAACATAATGCCCTATTAACCATAGAAAATATACATCACTATTAAGTGAACATAGAGGAAATTTCCCAATTCAGCCAGGGAGAAACAATACGGCAATATTAATCTTTCTCTTTAAAAACAAAGAAATAAGAATATGAGAATCACCCAACAAAATTAATTTATACATAACCACCACATCATAATGTCCAATTCATAAAGTTTTTAATCGAGAATTTCTTCAACCTAAAAACAAAAAAATTCTCATAAATAAAAAAAATGCCTATTGGCTGATCATTATAAGGCCAAATGCATCATATTCAATAATTGACCCTATATCACAAACGTCTGCGAGTAATACATTATTTCCAAATGTTACACTTGGCAAGTGGCACACACACATATATGCAAGCAATCCTCTACTCTGTTTGCATTTAGTTCACTCACATTGTTCTGTGCTCTTATGATAGGATGTTTACAAAAAAAATATAGATTTTTATGCAAGGTGCCCTAATGGCATAATCTTGGGCATTATGTGTAACATCTGTGATTCAACATGCCTGAAATCATGCAATATTCATGAAATTCAAAAGTATATGGTACATTCACAATGTGGCATTTATGAATCACTCATATGTTGCCTCTAATAACAAACAAATCAAACATGAAAGCGTGTTAGAATTGTCATCCTTGGCGTGGTATCCCCTAACTTTTTGCCTCCGCTTCCCAGGTTGTTGATGTGTGCTGGACTCTGTTTTTGCTATTTCTGTTACACTGCGATCCAGTGCTAAGATGCAAAGCCTCCTATATAAAATGTGTATTTAATGGGCTTTCCATGATTGACATATTTTATTTACTAGTAAGTCTCTAGTACAGTGCACTAGAGGTGCCCTGGACTTATAAATCAAATTCTACTAGTGGGCCTGCAGCACTTATTGCTCACCAACATAAGTAGCCATGTAAACGTGGCTCAGACCTCCCACTGCAGCGTCTGTGTGTGCAGTTTTAAAATGGCAATTGGACTTGGCAAGTGTACCCACTTGCCAGGCCTAAACCTTCCCTTTTTATACATGTAAGGCACCCCAAGGTAGGCCCTAGGTATCCCCATGGGCAGGGTGCAGTGTATGTTAAGGTGGGACGTGTACTTACGTGTTTTACATGTCCTGACAGTGAAATACTGCCAAATTCGGTTTTCACTACTGCAAGTCCTATATCTCTCATAGGTTAACATGGGGGCTGCCTTTAAATATTATTTAAGCACAGATTCCCTTCGGGAGCAGACAGACATGTGGAGATGGGGGTCTCTGATTTCACAATTTAAAAATACGTTGTTTAGTAAAATTGTTTTTTAGATTGTGTGTTTGAAAATGCCACTTGTAGAAAGTAGGTATTTTCTTTCTTAAACCATCCTGTGCATCTGTGTGTTTTGTGGATTCCCTGTCTGGGTCAGTTTGACAGTTGGGCTGTTTGCACCTCTCTCTAGACAGTGACACAAAGGGGGCTAAGGTGTAGCCAGTATATCGTGATGAGCCATCTGTGCTGGAGGGGAAGGGAGGAGTGGTCACTCACACCTAGCTGGACTGTGCCTGCCCTCTCACAATGCAGTCTCCAACCTTCTGGTGTGTGGCTGGGGCCTACCTGGGCAAGAAACGATCTTACACAGACTTGAGACTTTACTTTGAAGTAGGCCTACTTCAAAGGCAGAAAGGGGTATAAGAAGAGCATCCCAAACCCCTGAAAATTAGATTACTTCAAGGATTCAAGAGGAACCTCTGCCTGAAGAAGAGCTGAAGAGCTGAGGAGAAGTGCTGCCCTGGCCTGTGACTGTGGTGTTTTGCGCCATCCTGTGGTTGCTGCTTCTGCCTGTGTAAGGGGACAGAGACAGGACTTTGTTGCATTCCTGCTTGAGAAGTGACTCCAGGGGCTTGGAGTAGAGCTTGCCTCCTGTTCTGAAGCCTCAGGGGCAGCAAAGACTTCACCAAACAGACCTGAGTCTACTTGCTGTGGACTCTAGCTTGCCAGAGGGTGTTATTCCAGTTACTGGACCCCTGGAAGTGAATTCCTGGTGAAAAACGAGTCTAGCGACACAGGGCAACACCATACGACTTTGCAAACGACACCGCTTCCCGAAACCACAACACCGCTTGCCCCGAGGCTGTCAACTTTGCTGAATACAAATCTGTAGGAAAGTAGCCTCTTTCTAGCATAGTTACCCCCACTTTTGGCCTGTTTGTGAGTGTGTGTCAGTGTGTTTTTACTGTGCACTGGGATCCTGCTAGCCAGGACTCCAGTTCTCATAGATAAAAACCTATATGTCAGTGTGTTTTGCCTGTCTCACTGGGATCTTGCTGGCCAGGACCCCAGTGATCATAGTTTGTGGCCTAATGTGTATGTCTGTGTAGTGCCTAACTGTGTCACTGAGGCTCTGTTAATCAGAACCTCAGTGCTTATGCTCTCTCTGCTTTTAAATTTGTCACTGTAGATCAGTGACTACATTTACCAATTTCAATTGGCACACTGGACCCCCCCTAATAAGTCCCTAGTATATGGTACCTAGGTACCCAGGGCATTGGGGTTCCAGGAGATCCATATGGGATGCAGCATTTCTTTTGCAACCCATAGGGAGCTCAGACAAATCCTTACACAGGACTGCCACTGTAGCCTGCGTGAAATAGTGCACACATTATTTCACAGCCATTTTCACTGCACTTAAGTAACTTATAAGTCACCTATATGTCTAACCTTCACTTGCTGAATGTTAGGTGCAAAGTTACTAAGTGTGAGGGCACTTTAGCAAAGGTGCCCCCACATAGTTCAGGGCCATTTCCCCGGACTTTGTGAGTGCAGGGATGCCATTATATGCGTGCACTACATATAGGTCAATACCTATAAGGAGCTTCACAATGGTAACTCTGAATATGGCCATGTAACATGTCTAAGATCATGGAATTGTCCCCCCATTCCAAATATGGTATTGGGGAGCCAATTCTATGCATCCTGGGCCCCCACCATGGACCCCCAGTACTACCAAACCAGCTCTCTGAGGCTTGCACTGCAGCTACAGCTGCTGCCACCTCACATGCAGTGTTCTGCCCTCCTGGGGTCTGGCCAGCCCAGTCCCAGGAAGGCAGAACAAAGCATTTCCTCTGAGAGTAGGGTGTAACACCCTCTCCCTTTGGAAATAGGTGTTACAGGCTGGGGAGGGGTAGCCTCCCCCACACTCTGGAAATGCTTTGAAGAGCACAGATGGTGCCCTCCTTTCATAAACCAGTCTACACAGGTTCAGGGGCCCCTTCTCCCCTGCTCTGGCAGGAGACTGGACAAAGGAAAGGGGAGTGACCACTCTCCTGTCCATCACCACCCCAGGGGTGGTGCCCAGAGCTCCTCCAGTGTGTCCCAGACTTCAGGCATCTTGCTTTGCAAGGTGTGGGGGCACTCTGGAGGGCTCTGAGTGGCCAGTGCCAGCAGGTGACGACAGAGACCCCTCCTGATAGGTCCATACCTGAAAAGGTAGCCAATCCCCCTCTCAGGGCTATTTAGGGTCTCTCCTCTGAGTTCTCTTCAGATTCTGCTAGCAAGTTTCCTTCAGGAATCCTCTGCAACAACTTCAGACTCTTCTGACCTCGGATCAACCACAGCCTGCTCCAAGAAACGATGTAACTGCAACAAAGTGTCTACAAGAGACACTTTTCCTCAGCAACCTCAGCTCCAAATCAGCAATTGCAACAGTTTCCACAGTGCGCACTCTCTGGGGACTCCCTGTCTTCATCCTGCACCAGAAGAACTGAAGAAATCTCCAGTTGAGTGACTGAGTCACTCCCCTGGTCCAAGCAGGCACCTTCCAAGGTGATGACCGCAACCCTGGGACTCCTCTAACAGTGATGAGCATACTCCTAAGGACACAGAGCATGGACATCATTGACATATACTGTCCTGAGGTCCTGCTGATGCAATTTGGAGGCGGTAAGACCTTGCCTTCCCCGAGAACAATGATACCCCTGAGTATTGTGTCTTCTTCACCTCCTGAGGCCTCTGTGCACTCTGCAAAATTCCTTCGTGCAGATCCTGGCCCAGGTCCCCAGCACTCCACCCTGTGATGCTCAACTTGCTGAGTTGTTCTCTGGCAGCGTGGGACCTTCTTTTGTTGTGCTGCATCAACTGCATTTTGCACCTCCTTTGAACCCAGATCTTGCAACTTCTGGGGTGCTGGCTGACATCTTGAGGACCCTCTAAAGTGTGGAGAGCTCCCTCTTCCTCCTCACCCAGAGTTGAGGCCCCAGTTTCCCCCTGGGTCCATCCAGTGCCATTTTGATGAAAAATGCACTTTTGTCGTAACCAAGGCTTGTTGGTGCCTTCCAACACGAAATCTCATCTGCAACAATCTTCATGCCGTGGGACATCTTTTGCATCATACAGGAACCCGCAGGCATCTTCCTAGGGTGCATTTCTGCAGTCTTCTACTAATCAGGGACTCTTCTTTTGCACCCTCTTCAAGGTTGGCAGGGGGCCCCTGTACTTCCTGGAACTTCTTTTGACTTCTGGACTTTGTCGCCTTTCTTTGCACGTCTTCAGGTCCAATAATCCCAGCAGTTGTTCTTTGCAGACTTGGTTAGCTGCTGCAAAATCCCTAAAACGAGGTGTAGTGTGTCCTAAGGAAACTTGCAGTACTTTACTCCTGCTTTTCTGGGCTCTGGGGTGGGGTAATTTACTTACCTTTACTGTATTCTTAGTCTCCCGGTGATTCTGCACACACTACACTTGTCAAGGGGGGAATTCGTATTTCACATTCCACTTTTTTAGTATATGGTTTGTGTTGCCCCTAGACCTATTTTCTCCCATTGCATTCTATAGGATTTCCTACTGTTTGCATTGTTCTATGACTATTTACTTTTCTAATTTTGGTGTCTAGTGTATATATTGTGTATAATACTTACCTCCAGAAGGAGTATTGTCTCTAAGATATTTTTGGTACTGTGTCACCCAAATAAATACCTTTATTTTTGGTAACACTGAGTATTGTCTTTACGTGTGTGTAAGTACTGTGTATCTATAAGTGGTATTGCATGAGCTTTGCATGTCTCCTAGTTCAGCCTAAGCTGCTCTGCTATAACTACCTCTATCAGCCTAAGCTGCTAGAACACTACTACATTTCACTAATAAGGGATAACTGGACCTGGTATAAGGTGTGAGTACCCAAGGTAAACACTACAAACCAGGCCAGCCTCCTACAGAATCCTATGACCCTGTGAGACAATGCCACTACCCCGGACCCACGATGCTGCCTGCCCCGAGGCATGGACCGCATAGAAGTCTGACGACCCTGTAGACCTGCTGCAGCCACTGATCCCACCCGACTTTGCTGACACCAGAGTGTTGTAAGTCCAACGTCTGGGATGATCCGACACCGTGAGGTCACACCAAAGCATCGTGACTCCACCGGACTTCGTATCTTCTGGAACTGAAGGATGACTTCACACCTGACGCCGCTTTACCTCCACTGCCCTGTAATGAGATCCTGGTGCCGCTGCACGATGCTGCATTCCTTCTGCTCTGTGGCACTGAAACCGTCTCAGCATCGGATCCAGTGAAGTCGCGCTCCCCGACTCTGTGCACAGGCCTGTTTTCTACTTGTTTCATATGGTACTGTATCTGGGGGTCGAACGACTTCATGAACGGTGCCATTGGCGTCGCATTGTAGGAAACGACTCTGTTACAATGCCACATATTGCCAGCTTGCAGTGTTTTTACCTCAAGGCACTGTTTTCTTGCTTTTTAAGTGCTAAATTCATATGTGTAACTGCATATTGTGGGTTGTTTTTAATCACATTTGGTCTTGTTTATTTAGTGAAAATAATAAAAAAAAATTCTAAACCTGTGTTGTTTCATTTTGTAGTGGATCACTGTATTAATGTGTGTGTGTATATAAATACTTAACACATCAGCTCTGAGTTAAGCCTGCCTGCTCATGCCAAGCTATCAAGAGGGTAAGCAGGGGTTAACTGAGTGTGATTCTCCTTTACCCTGACTAGAGTGAGGGTCCTTGCTTGGACGGGGATAACCTGACTGCCTAACAGAGACCCCATTTCTAACAAAGCCCATATATGTCCTTTGTCTTTTTTCCAAACAATTCTGGATATTACTGCATGGTAGACAAAGTGATGTTGGGATAAGTTCAGTCAGGGTCGGGTCCACTGGGGCATTTTACATTACCTAAAATTGATAATGCCTCATTGGAAAATTTATCTGAAGATTTCCAATCTGACCTACATCTTTAGCTGTGCATTTTGAGTTCTGAGTCTTAATTTAGCTCTCATATAAAGTGAGACCTCTTACTCCTGATGTCCCGGGGCCTGACCTACTATGGATCCCGCTCAACTGGGCCAAGTACTACTTTTGCAGTTATCTCTCAGCAGAAGCTATTGTCGAGCAGTCAATGCTCTCTCAGGCAGATGTAGACACAGGTCTGTGAACATGACTCACAACTCAAATTGCAAACAAATAAACAATAAATCAATGTGTAGCCATTTACTTTCTTTTATAAGAAAAAGTATTATTTTATTTCTAACTCTATACAGGCAAAGAAATGTGACATTCAAAGGCAACAAAACCCTTGAGTCTGGGGCTCCAATAGTTGTCAGGGAAAATCCCTGTTCCACCCTCCTTCATGTAACGCGATCTGGGTGATTCCTCATTCACTAGTGGCCACATCAGGGAATGTAAACTATCAGGCCATTGTTGGAAAGTGGATTATTGGTATGGGCAGGTAAGTACCTACACTTAGCAATAGGCCACTAACCCCCACTATGTCCAGTCATTTCTCAATAAATGAATCCCCACTCAACCCTTTCTAGCTTCGCAACGAGCGTCAAGGCTTAACTTAAGAGACAGGTGCATAAAGCATTTAAAAATCATAAAACAGTAAATAAGTAAAACACAATAAAAATCCAACACCAATTCCTAAACATAGATTATGTTGTTATCTTTAGAATGACACTAAAACAACAGAAATCCAATATAGGGACCCAGAGATATGAATTTGTAAAGATTAAAAGTAAGTCTAGAGCTAAGAAGCAAATAGCGCTCAAAGGGTTCAGAAAAGGTCACACTGGACAGGGGCAAAGTCCAGAGTTCAGGCCGCCCACAATGTCACACTGTGACACTTACTATCTCAAGTGTTTCTTGATAAAGGAAAGTGGTCCATAGTAGCAGTCAAGGGTTCAGAGGCTCTGGTTTGCCTCATGGGTCTGGGACTACAACTCCCACAATGTGCCTCTTCAACTTATTGAGCTGTTTACAACAGTTGCTCCAAATGTCTCCAAACTTCTAGATCTTCTTCCAGAGGTCCTTTTACTGTCTGTGAAGTGTCCACAACCTGATCCAAGGGTCCAGAAGCTCTGATTTGCTCATTGGGAGTTGGGAGTACTATTCCCAGAATGCATCGGGTCAAAATCCTCAAATGTTCACTGGCCACTGGTCAGCTGGGCTCTTTTTGCAGGGCTTGATGCAGGGGACTCTGGGCATCTCCTTTGTATATGTATCTTACACGGAGTCCACTCCTGGAGTTGCAGAAGCAAGGCAAAGCCCGTTTCTTGTTGAAACCCAAACTGTGAAGCTGATGCAACCCTTATGAGTGCAGTGCCCAGATGCAGGGGTCCAGCAGTAGGGCAATCCTTCTTTTCCAGTATCTTCTTCTATCAGGGACCTGATGTATAGGCGCAGTTCTGGGGTGAAAAGCAAGTGGGGCAACTGTCCAATCACAGGCAGGCCACTACCCTCTTGGATTACCACTTCCTGGGAAGTGTGTCAAAAATGAATCCCAGGAAGCAGCATTCCTTAAACATTCAAAATGGCAAAAACTGAATTTTTGAGGTTAGGTCTGGCTGTGCCCATCCTCTGATTGGCTAAACATCTTTTACACAATCCTCTCCTAATCTAATCAAGAGGGTACCTGGTTGTCTGGGTTTACAGGAAATGGGGGAGGTCCTGAGCAGCTTCAGATGTCCCTCCCTCCTTTGAAGACCAGTTTGGCTGCTCTCCCCACATCCTGTTTCACCATCTGCCAAGGAGAAGAGCTGAAGGGCTGAGGAGTACTGCTGCCCCTGCCTGTGACTATACTTTGGTGGGCTATCCTTCAGTTGCAGCTTCTGCCTGTGAAAGAGGAAGAAGGCTGAACTTTGTTGAGCTTTCCTTCTTGATGAGAAATTCCAAGGGCTTGAACTGAGCTTGTCTCCTGTTTTGAAGTCTCTGGGCCATCAAAGACCTCCTCTGCTAGCACCTGGACTCTCTGCTGAGACTCCTGCCATGCCAAGTGGTACTCTATCCAATCCCTGGGCCCTTGAAAGGTGAGGTTGGCAGAACAACGACTGAAAACCATGCACAGAACACTGTGCAGGGAAATGTTCGGTGCACAATCTACAATGTCGATAAAATCAATGACTCACCTGGATCGCAGCTGTGAGACTGACGTAATGTGGCTGGAAAAACGACGCAAAACCCACTTGTGGCTGCTGATAACGATGCAAACTCCATGCAGCGTGGTTTTCTAACACTGTGCGACCGGATTTCTCATGCATCGTCGCTGGGCATCAAAGTCATTATGAACCTGCGTAGATCCGAAGTGCCCTGTCTGGAAACAGAGAAAAACAGTGCATGGCCTTCCCCATCAGAGAAGAAACGATGCATGGCCTCAATTGTGAGTAAGAAATCGATGCATTGCTGACTTTTCTGGCACACGCTCGCCAGTGAGGCTTACTACGCCGACTGCCTCACCACCTGGACCCACGTAGATGACGCCGAAACCCGAAAGACCATGAACTCCATCCACTCAGGATCCCCCTCAGACCCCTGCCCATACCACATCTACAACAAAGCCGACTCCACCATCGCCCCCCAACTTCGTAAGATCACCAACCTATCCTTCGATACTGTGACCTTCCCGGACAGCTGGAAGCATGCCGATATCCAAGCGCTCCTCAAGAAACCCAAGGCTGACCTCAACGACCTCAAAAACTTCCGCCCGATCTCCCTCCTCCCCTTCCCAGCGAAGGTCATCGAGAAGATCGTCAACGCCCAGCTCACCCACTACCTCGAAGACAACTCCATCCTAGACCCCTCCCAATCCAGATTCAGATGCAATAACAGCACCGAGACTGCGCTCCTCGCCACCACAGATGACATCCGACAGCAAATGGACAACGGAGAAACTTCAGCCCTCATCCTCCTAGACCTCTCCGCTGCCTTCAATACTGTCTGCCACCGCACCCTACTAGCTCGTCTCCACGAAGCCGGAATACAAGACAAAGCCCTCAACTGGATCTCCTCATTCCTCTCCGGCAGAACCCAGAGAGTCCGACTCTCACCCTTCCGCTCCGAAGCCACCAACCTCATCTGCGGCGTCCCCCAAGGCTCCTCGCTAAGCCCAACGCTGTTCAACGTCTACATGGCCCCCCTCGCACAACTGGCCCGTCAGCACAACCTCAGCATCCTCTCCTACGCCGACGACACCCAGCTCATCCTCTCCCTCACCAATGACCCACACACCGCCAAAGCCAACCTCCACGAGGGATTGAAATCCATCACCGAGTGGATGAGAAACAGACGCCTGAAATTAAACTCCGACAAGATGGAAGTCCTCATCCTCGGACGCACCCCCTCGGCCTGGGACGACTCCTGGTGGCCCACCGCGCTGGGCCGCCCCCCCCTACTCCAGCCAACCACGCACGCAACCTCGGCTTCATCCTCAACTCCGCCCTCACCATGTCCAAACAGGTCAACGCAGTCTCCTCCTCCTGCTTCAACACCCTCCGCATGCTCCGTAGAGTCTACAAGTGGATCCCGACGGAAACCAGAAAAACAGTGACCCAGGCCCTCGTCAGTAGTAGACTTGACTACAGCAACGCACTCTACACAGGCATCCCAGCAAAAGACATCCAACGACTCCAACGCATCCAGAACGCATCTGCCACATCTCCCATGACCTGAACGACCTCCACTGGCTCCCCGTGGACAAGAGGATCACCTTTAAACTCCTCACCCACGTGCACAAAGCACTACACAACGCCGGACCCTCCTACCTGAACAACAGACTCAACTTCTACATCCCCTCCCACCAACTCCGCTCTGCCAACCTCTCCCTCGCCATCGTTCCCCGATTCCAACGCAAGACCTCCGGCGGCAGATCCTTCTCCTCCCTCGCCGCCAAGACCTGGAACTCCCTCCCGACCCCCCTGCGCCAGACCCAGGACCTCCTCACCTTCAGGAGACTCCTCAAGACCTGGCTCTTCGACCAATAGCAGCTGCTCCCCCCCCCCCGCAGCGCCTTGAAACCCTAGCGGGTACATAGCTCGCTTTATAAATTTAATGATTGATTGATTGATTGATTGGGACAGCACCCAAGAAATCGGGACGACATCAGGAAGAGGTGGAACGACCTACGGGGGAAGGTGCGTTCCGTGGTCTCCAGACCCAACATCGTGGTACAGCGGACTGGCGGCGGACCCCCACCTCCTCCCCCACAACTAACAACATGGGAGAAGCAGGTCTTGACTATTCTGCATCCTGAGGGCCTCGCAGGAGTCGGCGGAGGAATGGACTCTGGTAAGTCAAATCTTAACTATCATATCCCCCACACTACCTGCATGCTATCACATAGCCCCACCCTCGCCCCCACCCCTATCACTCCAACTCCTCACAAATGTACCAATATCACAAACCACCCATCCCAACACCAAGCCCTGCATGCAAAAACAAAGCATGGACACCCATCACTAAAGCATGCCCACTGCACATACCCATAACACCCCCCTCAACCATCATCACACAAGCCCCCACACAGGAATGCTAGCACTGGGGTACACGATCACCCACCCATTGCACACCATGACACACACAGATGCAATAATCATGCTTTTACACCCCTGCAGGACCAATACCCAACGTCACCAGACAGAAGGGTCCAGACATCTCCACCCCACCCACAGAAGAGGCCCACAGTGATGACAGCAGCTCTGTCCACCTGGATCTAGATGACCAGCCCGGACCATCGTCGGCCTCGGGACAGTCGGCACCCCTCACACAGGTACAGCCCACCACAGAGCTTCCACCCTCTGGTAACACCAGCACAGCACCCACCCAGCGGGCCCATACCTCCCTCCCCAGGACATGTCAACCAGCTGTGTGTCCACCACTACAGGGAACCCAGGATAACCCACCACCCAACAACAACAGGGGCCTGGAGGCAGTGATAGTGGGCACATGGTCCAGGGGACGGAGGCACAGGAACACAGGGGAACTGGGAGGGTTGCCGTGCGACAGGCCTAGGGAACCCACTGTCCACGAGGCCCTCTCCTCCATCATGGGAGCATACCACCACTCCCAGGAGACGATGGCAACGGTACTGGCCAAGTTTCAGGAGACCCAGCGCCTGCAGGAGGAACAGTATTTGGGCTTCAGGGAGGAACTCAGAACCATCAGCACCGCCCTGGGCGCCATCGTAGGGGTGCTGAAGGAGATACTGAACACCAGGAGGGACACTGTGGCACTCCAAGGGGCCCCTGACACTAGCCTGGACGATGAACTACCCACTACCTCAGCCGGCGCTAGTGGACAGGAGGCACCGCCACAGGACCACCACACCAGCACCCCACCCCACCCCATGCAGACGGAGAACCACCCCGCAAGCGGTCCCTGAGAACCAGGAACAAGACAGAGCACGATGCCAAGACCCCCGCCAAGAAATAAGACCACTTTGTAACCCTGTCCATATTGGAACTGCCCCAGCTCCACTTCCTATGCCCATATGGGAAATGCACCTGTGAGACTAATAGACTGGACTCTGCCATGGACAATCCTCCACCATCACCCCTCACCATTTTACAACCCCCCTCCAATATTTAGCACTGCAATAAACACCCTTGAAGCACAAAACAACCTGGAGTCAGTCTGTGATTTAGAAAATGTATATTAGCAATGACAGTGACAAAATGCTTTTTCAAATGTAATGTCAACTTACCTATGTCACACATGTCAAGTCCATGAGGAATCTAAGCAGATGACACATGTTGGAAACCACACCTGTGAAACCGTAATGGAAATGTACAACTCAGTTACCATATACTGGTTGAAATCAACAGACAGGATAGATGTAGAAGTGTGAAAGTACTTGTAATAGGCAGGAATGTATTCTCACCTGTGTGCCACTGGAAATATTGCTGGATAACTGAGTCCCTGTTATCAATGTCTTCTTCCTCTGCTTCCTCCTCATCACTGTCCACAGGCTCCACAGCTGCCACAATAGTGTCATCTGGACCATCCTCCTGCAGAAAAGGCACCTGTCGTCGCAAAGCCAAATTGTGAAGCATACAGCAGGCCACGATGATCTGGCACACCTTCCTTGGTGAGTAGAATAGGGAACCACCTGTCATATGGAGGCACCTGAACCTGGCCTTCAGGAGGCCGAAGGTGCGTTCGATCACACTCCCAGTCCGCCCATGGGCCTTATTGTAGCGTTCCTCTGCCCTGGTCCTGGGATTCCTCACTGGGGTCAGTAGCCAGGATAGGTTGGGGTAACCAGAGTACCCTAATAGCCACACCCGGTGCCTCTGGAGTTGACCCATCACATAAGGGATGCTGCTATTCCGCAGGATGTAGGCGTCATGCACTGAGCCAGGGAACATAGCATTTACCTGGGAGATGTACTGGTCTGCCAAACATACCATCTGTACATTCATCAAATGATAACTCTTCCAGTTCCTGTACACCTGTTCACTCCTGTGGGGGAGGACCAGAGCTACATGGGTCCCATCAATGGCACCTATGATGTTAGGGATATGTCCAAGGGCATAGAAGTCACCTTTCACTGTAGGCAAATCCTCCACCTGAGGGAAAACGATGTAGCTCCGCATGTGTTTCAGCAGGGCAGACAACACTCTGGACAACACGTTGGAAAACATAGGCTGGGACATCCCTGATGCCATGGTCACTGTTGTTTGAAATTACCCACTTGCAAGGAAATGGAGCACTGATAGCACCTGCACTTGAGGGGGGATTCCTGTGGGATGGTGGATTGCTGACATCAGGTCAGGCTCCAACTGGGTACACAGTTCCTGGATTGTGGCACGGTCAAACCTGTAGGTGATGATTAAATGTCGCTCCTTCATTGTCAACAGGTCCACCAGCGGTCAGTACACCGGAGGATTCCGCCATGTCCCAGCGGACGGTGCCTAGGAAGGACAACAGCGAGCACAGAGTCAAACAACTCAGAGGTATGTACCCACAGTCTACACAGAACACAAAACATAATCCAAAAAGTTGCCTGTATGTGTGTTGAGTCTAGGCCTAGGTATGTGTGACGCGCTTAAAAATGAACCCATGTGGGCCCCTGAAATGGTGGCTGCCTGAACTCTAAACTGGGATAATGAGATGTGAGGTAAGTGCGCTGGCGTTATACACCGTCGCGGTAGGCGGTCAAAGACCGCAGCGCAATGCTGCATTGGTTAACATTGGACCCTATGGGTCCCATGAGCCAAAGGCGAAGTGGGCCGGCATTGATGGTACGCACCGCCGTGGACGTCACGGCCTCGGATGTCACCGCCATTTTCTATTTGTTCAATCACTCGATACCTGATCTTCGACAGGAGAGGACCTACACTGCAAGTGCTGCTGTGACCTCGGTCTGGAAGAGACAATGGCTTGTGCGTCTGGGGAAAGGGCCCCTGCCTTCACTGCACAGGAATTGGAGAAGCTCATGGACGAGGTCCTCCCCCAATACACGCTACTCTACGGTCCTCCAGACCAACAGGTAAGTACACAGGGAGCACGTTGTATGGGCTATGCCTGAGTGGAGAGGGCTGGTTGTAAGAATGAAGGGGGCACAGTTCTGCGTGCATGAAGAACTGTGAATGCATGGGCCTCATGGCAAGGGTAGGGCTGTGGGCCACTCACTTCGACGGTGCAGTTGCTAATGACTTCTCTTCTTCCCCTGTACATTTCATTTAGGTCAGCGTCCACCAGAAGAAAGATATTTGGCGTGCCATCGCCAAGGACGTCCGGACCCTGGGGGTCCACCACAGACGGAGCACCCACTGCCGTAAAAGATGGGAGGACATTCGCCGCTGGAGCAAGAAGACGGCGGAGGCTCAGCTGGGGATGGCCTCCCAACGTGGGAGGGGTGCCCGTCGCACCATGACCCCCCTGATGTTCCAGATCCTGGCGGTGGCCTACCCTGAGTTGGATGGGCGCTTGAGGGCATCACATCAGACACAAGGGGGTGAGTACAACATCATTCTGCGGACTTTGCGCGCAGTGAAGGTGTCTGGGTGGGGGAGAAGGGCTGTGGGTTCCCCTAGGCCAGGGCGAGTTCCGTCGGCTAGGCCCCTCCGTAATGCAGGCCATGTGGCACTCCACCCCACCTCTGTAGAGTGCCAAGTACAGGTATACATGCCCCTGTGTCATCTAGGTGTGCAGATGTCGACCATAGCCATGTAGGCCATATCCCAGTAACTGCATCTGTACAGCCCAACAGCGCGGCGTAGTGCAGAGGGCTGCTGTATCTGTATTGTCCGCCAACTGTAGCGGTAAGCCATGCACTCAACCTGTCTTTCTTCTGTCGTCCCCCCCCTTTTTGTGGTCTCCCTGTTCTTGTGTGCATCAGCATCATCAGACGGAGGTACAGTGGCACCGGAGCACGAGGGAGCTGCATCCCACATGGCCATGGAGGGCCACACCACGGACACTGAATACACCAGTGGGACGGAGGGCGAGGGGAGCTTCACGGCGGTCACAGGATCTGCAACCAGCGACACAGACTCATCCTCCGATGGGAGCTCCCTTGTGGTGGCGGCAAAATCTGTACCCCCCACTTCTACAGGTACAGCCGCCACCCCCCCTACCAGCACTGCCTTCCCAGCAGCCCCTCAGCCTTCTCCCTGTGCCCCCTCACCCAGGAGGGTGGGCATCACCTTCGCCCCAGGCACCTCAGCCCCTGCCCCTGTCACCTCTGCTGCCCTCAGTGAGGAGGCCATTCACCTCCTCAGGTCACTCACTGTTGGGCAGTCTACCATTTTGAATGCCATCCAGGATGTAGAAAGGGAATTGCAACACACAAATGCATTCCTGGAGGGCATTCATTCTGGTCAGGCTGCCCTTCATCGAACCCTGCAAACTCTGGCCTCAGCACTGATGGCAACAGGGCAAACACCGCCATGGCAAGCACCGCTGAACAGGGCAAGCACTGCTGAACAGGGTAAAGACCGCCATGGCAAGCACCTCTGAACAGGTCAGAAACTGCAAACTCAAGCACCGCCGAACAAGGTAAGGACCGCCAACTCAAGCACCGCTAGCCCATGAGCGGCAGGGGCAGTGACGCAACTGGGACCGTCACGGGGAGAGTGATGCACTCTGGGCACCAGTCCCCATCCAGAACCAGTGGAGACATGCATCCACTCAGTCTGTCCTGCACAGGATGAAGCACTCTGGGCACAAAGCCCCCTCCAGAACCAGTGGAGACATGCATCCACTACCTCTGTCCTGCACAGGATGAAGCACTCTGGGCACCAGTCCCCCTCCAGAACCAATGGAGACATGCATCCACTCAGTCTGTCCTGCACAGGATGAAGCACTCTGGGCACAAAGCAACCTCCAGAACCAGTGGAGACATGCATCCACTACCTCTGTCCTGCACAGTATGAAGCACTCCTGGCACGAAGCCCCCTCCAGAACCAGTGGAGAAAGGCATCCACTTGAGAGACTGTGGCTTTGCACTACCCAGGATGGTACAGTGGGCAAACCACCCACTGTAGAGACTTGAGAGACTGTGGCTTTGCACTCCCCAGGATGGTACAGTGGGCAAACCACTCACTGTAGAGACTTGAGAGACTGTGGCTTTGCACTTCCCAGGATGGTACAGTGGGCAAATCACCCACTGCAGAGACTTGAGAGACTGTGGCTTTGCACTCCCCAGGATGGTACAGTGGGCAAACCACCCACTCTAGAGACTTGAGAGACTGTGGCTTTGCACTCCTCAGGATGGTACAGTGGGCAACCCACCCACTGTAGAGACTTGAGAGACTGTGGCTTTGCACTCCCCAGGATGGTACAGTGGGCAACCCACCCACTGTAGAGACTTGAGAGACTGTGGCTTTACACTCCCCCGGATACATCAATGGGCATGGAGCCCCCTCGTGGATCTGGCGTGGTGCACTCATCCGGCTGAGGTGCCCCCCCGCCCTTCCCCCTGAGGTGCCTGTTGTATTTGTATCTGATGCCCCAGCAGTGTTCTCTCCGTTTTGATCAGGTATCTTGTGTGGGCCTCGCCCATGCATTTTGGGCCCAGTGGTCCACGGACAATGACTTGTGCATTATCTGCACTAATAATCGTGGTGTATATTTTGTTGAATGTGTATATATATATATATATGTAGATATTTGGTTACTGTATTTTGATATATTACAATGGTTCCACTCATTTCCTTTGGTCTTTGCATTCTTCCGGGGAGTTTGGGGGTTGTTACTGTAATGTTTGGATATGCATTGGTGTGTGTGTTGTAGTGGGTGAGGGTCGGGGTGGGGGTGGGGGGGTTGCGTGTGTGTGTCCCTGTCTTTTGCCTCCCCCTCCCCTATGTCGTAGGTGCAGTACTCACCGTTGTCTTCGCCGCCGGCGTTGATGATCGTCGTATAGGAGCAGGAAGACTAGTGCAGGAAGAATATGGAGTTCAGGCTCCATGGTGCCCTCCTTCCTCGTGGAGTGTGTAGAGGTGAGCGTTTTCCCTTTGAAATGGCTGTTTCCCCCGTGTTTTTATCCGCGGTGAATCCACCCTGGAAAAGGTGGCGGATTGGTAGGTTGTGATACTGCGGGCGGTACTTTGTCTTCCGCCTGTCTGTTGGCGGTGACCGCCGCGCTGTTTGTTTGTACCGTGTGGCGGTCGGAGTGTAAAAGTGGCTGTCTTTGTTTGCGGTTTCCGCCACGGTCATAATTCCCATTTTTTTATCGCTGGCCTGTTGGCGGTCTTACCGCCGCTTTAACACCGTCCGCCAGGGTTGTAATGACCACCTTAGTGAAGGATTACAAGAGGGAGGATGACATATATCTATGGTTCAAGGGATATGAGTCTGCTCTCCACATGAACCTGATCCCTAAAGCACGGTAGGGGGCGGGTCTGTGGAAACACTTTGAGGTGGAGGTGAGAGATACTCTGACATCCTTAGGGGATCCTCAGGGACTCACCTACTCTATTATGAAGGACGCCCTACTCACTAGGTGTATTCTCACCCCTGAGCATTATAAGGACAGGTTTAGGTCCTACAAAAAGAAGGAATCCCAAACATGGTTGGAATGTGTTGACTCTTTTTGCAGGTCACTGGATGGTTGGGTGAAGGGTAGTATGGTAACAACCTTTGAGGGGCTGTAGAATTTGATTGCTTGGAAGCATTTTTATAGTCTTTGTTTTCCAGAGCTGCACCAGCACCTGATTGACAGCAAGCAGGAAATGGATTGTTGGGAAAGCACCAGGTTCCAGAGGAGATATGGGGAGACCACACCAATGATGGGCAGGGTCCCTCTCAGAAGAATAAGCGGGTAAGGGTAAACAGGGTTAGTTCTCTAAAGGGCCCCGACCTAGTTCCCAAGGTAAGGATTCCCAGTCCTCAGTGGAAAAGAAGCCTTGATTTTCTAAAGAGAAACCTGCAGAGGGGGGTTCCCGCAAATGTTATGCATATGACCAGGTGAGTCATGTGAGGGGGCACCCCAAATATCTCAAGTGGACACTGGCACCCACTGGTGCTCAGTCACAGGGTTTGGCCAGTGTAACCCTTGGGGAGTAGTTGGTTCCAGGTAGGTGGGAGCTAGCTGAGATGACCCTTTTCTCTAGGTGACAGTGAGATGGTCCAGAGAACCCTTGTGCCTTAAAACACTAAGAAATACAGGCAGTGAGTGACCACCAATGGACAGAGGGTGGAGGATCAGAGAGACACAGGAGCCAGTGTGACTACTATGAAAAGTCACCTGGTGGCTGAAGAGCAGCTATATCCCTATGTAGTTCACTAGCTAGTTGCAGTAGACAACTCAGAGTGCCTGTGCAGAGTGGTGCAGGTTCCCTTTGAATGGGGGGACTCAGGTGCCTTGAGAGTAGCTGTGAGCCCAACCGTGCGTGTAAATTGTCTGCTTGGCAATGACCTGGAGTATTCCCCTTGGAAGGAGGTGGAACGCAGATCTCACTTGGAGATGTTGGGTCTGTCTGGGTGTGTGTGTCTCCACCTGGTCAATGGCATCCAGTCAGCATCATCAGGAGACCCTGGAGGGTCCTTTCTTGGATAGGGGGTAACCTGACTGCCAACCAAAGACCCCATTTCTAACACGACCCATGCAGCAGCACCCAGCGGCCAAAGCTCTCACTCTTAGCAACACTACTAAAAGTCTCCAAGATGTCAGAACACCCCCTTGCTTGCAAAGATGGGGTAAGTTGACTTTGCTCAAAGGAGCCAGCAAGGGTGTGACACCACCTGCAGGATCTCAGTCCTCAGTGATAAGACGCAGCAGTTCCCAAGCAGTGCGGGTACAATCTGTGGATCATAGCCTCAGTCTGTCCTTCAGATGACAGCCCAAATCCTTTGGCAACACTGGTACCACTAGTTCCCTTTGGTATAAGAGGTTGCTATAGTAAGTGGTGATACGGGGGCAGGCCCTTCCATCTTCAGCACTCAGGATCAGACAGTCACAAATCTTGGCCCTGCTTTGAATGGTACTTTACTACTGGCCCCTTCTGGCATAGGAGGTCACCGCAGCATGGTGGTATGAGTGTAGCAAGTCCCACATGTGCCCAATACATGGCTCACTCAACTCTTCTGGCATATGGCAGTTACCAAGAACAATCTTGCACCGCCCGATCGGTACTCAGCCAAATCCTAACACCTCACACAGAAAGTCCTCTAGGTGGGGCTCCCCACTGGAACTGGCTCCTTCCAATGCTGCCCTCCTCGCCAACTGGACCTTGCTCCTTCCAATGCTGTCCTTCCCGTCACAGGGCAGACTGGTCTTGGCAAGCAGCAGGCAGACGCTGGTGCTTCAGCCTCCAGGGCAGGGGATCTTGGTTTCCTAAGGTGATATATATATATATACGCACCCACTCACAGACTCAACCAGGAATTCATGCACTCACTCACAGACCCACTCAGTCACAGACACACCCACTGATAGACCTAAACAGACACTCACACACCCATTCACAGACCCACTCAGACACTCACACACCCACTCAATAGACACCCTCAGACACTCATGCACCCACTCACAGACCCACTCAGACACTTACACACCCCCACTCATAGATCCACTCAGACCCTCAAGCATCCACTCACAAACTCACTCAGCCACTCACACACCCACTAACAGACCCACTCATGCACCCATTCACAGATCCACTCAGACACTCACACACCCACTGAGATACTCACTGAGACACTCATGCGCCCACTAACAGATCCAGTCAGCCACTCATGCGCCCACTAACAGATCCAGTCAGCCACTCAAGTAATCCTTCACAGGCCCGCTTAGACACTCATGAACCCACTCACAAACCTTCTACCACAAAAATAGAGCATTAGGTAAGCTATTTTTACCTCTGCATACCAAAGTGGGGTTGCTTGGACTTTCTGCACAGTGCACGTCATTTTCATACAGTATATGGAGAGCTGGCCTCCTACACTTGATCATGCACTCACTTAGAGACCCACTTAGTGTAGGAGGCTGGCTGTCGAATACAGTGTGCAAAAATTATGTGCACTATCTAGAGAATCCAAGCAACCCCATATTGGTATCCAGAGGTAAAAATCAGACCACCCAATGCTCTGTTTTTGTGGTAGTGTGGGCGAGCAGTTAGGCTTACCTTCGAGATGTGCTAAGCATTTGTTATACTCACAGTATCAGTAAATGTGGACACACACTGAAAAGAATAACTCAAGTCAAATTTATAAAAAATATCAAGATCATCAAAATTTGGTAAGTACTTTTTAAATTATGAGTTTTCAAATTTTTGCAAAAATTGCGCATAATAGGAATCAATGGGGAAACATTTAAAAATGCATTTAAAATCAGGCAACACTGTCACAAGAGTCACCTTCTACTTTTAGGTTGAGCTCGTTAAGATGTCCTGTAGGACAGCCAGAGAAGTTTAGGCAGCTCCCGGCTGAAGCTGAAGTAGAGGCTGAAAGTCTTGGAGCTGGTGCAGAATGGAGAAGTAGACCACTGGAAACACACTGCACAGGTTAACTTAAGGGTAAGTCCTGTGGGTTCCCTTGGAGTGTAGAGGATACAGATTGCAGGTCAGCAGGGTCACACTGGGGTGGTTCTTAGGTGTCCTGAAGACCCTCAAATGGTGCTTGTCTCTGGTCCTCGGAGAGTCCGGAGTGGGCTTTTCTTCTGGGTGTCAGATGATGGGAGTACAGTATTGCGGGATGTTGCAGATCTGAGCCACTGGAGGTTGCAGTGCTACTTCACCTGGCACAATTGCAGAGTCTGTTGGGTGGAATTTGGTCAGGCTTCTTTGTCCAGTTTGTTGGTCAATCTCCAGTCAGTGAAATGGACTTCACTGGTTTCTTGCCTGTGGGGTTCAGGGAGTGATGCCTTTAGTCACAGGAGCTTCTTGGCGATTTCTAGAATTTTAGAGGTCCTCTGGGGTTTCCTAGAGTTTGTCTGATGTCCAGTCGACCCCTCAGTGGCGATTGTCATGTCCTGAGTGCAGCAGGCAGGGTTTGGCACCTTTTTTTCCTTGCAGCAGGACTTTTGTTCTCGAGCCTTGGGTCTTCTTTGTCACTGGTCTTAATGTGTCCATTGAAACTGATTTGAAGGGCTTGGTATGCCCACAAAATAGCGCCTTTAGTGGGCATTAAGGGGAGGACCTGGTAGTGGCCAATAGGCCACCTACCTTAGAATGGCTACTCCCACTATGTGATCATTTCCTGTGGGAAGGGGTTGCATCCCTAACTCCGATAGACTATTTTCCTGCCATCCAAGATGGTGGGAAATGAAATGGAGTAGTCACCTCCCTTGCTACACCTGGGGGGTGGTGCAGGCTGAGGGGGGATACTCCTCCTAATCTATGTTTTTTCACTGGTTTTCTTGCTCAAAGTGGGGGGAAAACCATGGGGCAGCCATTTGCAGAGTCAGAGTTCAGATTTCAAAGGTGGTAAAGCCTTTGTAGCTGACTGATGGGCCTGGGTGCCTGCCTGGGTAGAGAGGTGTGACACCTCCACCCAGGAATGGGTTTGTATTCCGGCTCTGGAGTCCAGATTTATGTCTGGTAGTGGCAGGGTGTTAAAAACCAGTCAGCAACCATGCCAAGACTTGTAGGTTTTGCAGGGTGAAACTTTGAGATGCACTCTGGGTACATGTTATGATAAATCCAACACTGGCATCAATATGGGTATATTATTTTGAGTTGTTTTATACCAAACAACCCTATATTCAGGGAGTCCATCATGTAGCTGGGGAACATGTAATGACCAATGTCCAGCACATGTATTTGCTATGGCTCACCTCTACACTTACTATGTCTAAAGGTTTTGTAAAGACACAGCAGGGGATTATTTGCTAATGCAAACATATTTCCTCCATGCATTATAGTGTACCCTGCCTTTGGGCTGGAAGGCCTGCCAGAGGGGTGACTTATCTATAGTGCATGCACTTTTAGTGGACAGGGCACTCTTGATGAATGTCATGTCAAGTTTGCAACTTTCAAATACACTGCCTGGAGTAATCTGGAGCTTTCAGGACTGTGGCAGAGCACATTCAATCCTTCAGAGTGCCAAAAGATTTTTGACAACTCACTGTCCAGTTGGTCTTTTGGGCTTTTTCCTAAAAGGTAAGTTCTGTGAGGGGGGCCACTATGGTGCCATAATCCTTCACAAACCTCTTATAGTATTCAGTCAAGCCAAGGAAGGTCGTGACTTGGGTCTGGGTAGTTTGAACTTCCCAAGCCAGAATTGTCTGGATCTTGGGCTCTAGTGGATGAACTTGGCCTCTACCTACCTGGTGGGCCAAGTGTACAACCTTTTCCTGCCCTTCCGACAACTACTGGCCATGTTAGTGAGGCCTGCTTTTTGCAGGGCCTCAAGGACCTTTTCTAGATGGATCAGGTGATCCTGCCAGGTGGAGCTATAGACGGCAGTATCATCTAGATATGCTGCACTAAAAGATTCCAGCCCAGTTAGGACTTGGTTTGTCCACCTCTGGAAGGTGGCAGGGCCATTCTTTAATCCAAAGGGCATGACAGTAAACTGATAGTGCCCACTTGGGGTAGATAATGCTGATCTCTTATTCGCTCCAGACGTTAGTCCAATCTGCCAGTACCTAAATGTAAGATCAAAGGTACTCAGGTATGTGGCTGACCCTAGTCTGTCTATCAGCTCAACAGCTCTTGGAATTGAGTGTGCATTGTTTTTTATAATTGAGTTGAAGCCCCTGTAGTCCACACAGAACCTCATTTCGTTTTTCTCTCTCTTGAAGTGAGTTTTGGGGACTAAAAGTACTGGGCTAGCCCAAGGACTCTCAGAGGGTTCAATGGCACCCAAATCCAGCATCTTCTTGACTTCTACCTGAATGCTCTCTCTAACATGGTCTGACTGCCTATTGATTTTGTTTCTGACAGGCAACCTGTCAGCAGTGTCCACGTCAGGGGTATACCAATTAGTCTTATCAGGGGTCAGGGAGAATTAGTCAGCATACTGGATGAGGACTTGCCTGCAATCAGCCTGCTGTTGGCCTATAGGGGTGTTTGAACACTCCACCCATAGAACAAGCTTGTGTTTTGCTAGAGAGGAAACAGGGAGGGGTTCAGTGACTTCTCCTGTCCCTCATCTGCAACCATGAGCATGGTCACATCAGCTCTGTCAAAATAGGGCTTCAGGCAGTTGACATATATTCTTTTGGGATTCTTGCAACTGCCAAAGTCAACTAGGTAGGTGACCTCCCCGTTTTCTTTCAAGTATGGGATAAGGCCCAGACCACTTGTCTTGGAGAGCCCTAGGAGCCACAGGCTCCAAAACCCACACTTTCTGTTCTGGTTGGAACTCCACCAGTACAGCATTTTGGTCATACCAGCACTTTTGAAGCTCCTGTTTGGTCTGAAGATTCTTACTTGCTTTCTCCATGTACTCAACCACCCTGGAACATAGGCTGAGCACATAGTCCACTAATTCCTGTTTGGGCTCTTTGAGAGGCCTTTCCCAACCTTCCCTCACAAGACTTAATGGACCCCTAACAAGAGGCCCAAACAAACGTTGAACAGGGGGAAACCCTACTCATTTTTGTGGAACTTCAAAGTAGACACAAATGCAAACATTGAAGTAAGGCATCTCATCTCCTTCTGAGCTTTTCATGGAGTCCTCCAATCACGCTTTTTCAATGTCTGGTTAAATCTTTCAACCAGTCCATTGATCTGTGGATGGTATAGGGTACTGAACGTATAAGTCACTTCACATTCCTGCTGCATGTGGTTTGAATATACAGACATGAAGTTTAAACCCCTGTCTGATACTACCTCCTTAGGAAAGCCAACTCTGGTCAGGCCAGGAACAGGATGGCGGTAGGGGGTGCCAGGGGGCCCCTGGGGGCCCCTGCAGTGCCCATGCCAATGGCATGGACACTGCAGGGGCCCCCGTAAGAGGGCCCCACTTTGTATTTCAGTGTCTGCTTTGCAGACACTGAAATACGCGATGGGTGCCACTGCACCCGTCGCACCTTCCCACTCCGCCGGCTCAATTCTGAGCCGGCGTCCTCGTGGGAAGGTTGATTTGCCCTGGGCTGGCGGGCGGCCTTTTGGCGGTCGCCCGCCAGCCCAGGGCAAATCCCAAAATACCCTCAGCGGTCTTTCGACCGCAGAGCGGTATTTTGGTGGGGGAAGTCTGGCGGGCGGCCTCCGCCGCCCGCCAGACTTAGAATGACCCCCTAAGTCCCTCACTACAAAACCTGGCGGTCAGTGATAAAGCAGCGGTAATACCGCCAACAGGCCGGCGGTAAAAAGAAATGGAATTATGACCTCGGCGGAAACCACCCACACAGAGAGCCACTTTAACACACCGACCGCCATGGCAGTAGCAACAAGTATGTGGCGGTAACCGACAACAGCCAGGCGGAAGACAATGTACTGCCCAAAGTATTACAACAGGCCTATCCGTCACCTTTTCCGGGGCGGTACCAACGGCATCAAAAGCACAGATGAAACAGTACACAGAAGGCAAATGACTCCCCTCTTGTGACTCAAGGAAGAACCACAACGCCATAGAGCCCGAGTTGCAAATCTTCCCTGTGCTTGTATACCTCTTCATGTATTACGAACAGCAACGCTGGCGAAGATGACCACGGTGAGTACTGCCGCCTAGCACACACGGGAGGGGGGAGGAAAAAGAGAGTGACACACACACGCAACACCCCCAACACCATACACACAAACAGATGCCATAACATCACATATTTACCCCCTACCCCTCAGGAATAATGCAAGGACAAGAGGAATTGATTGAAGTGAGTGTAATAAGATAAAATAGTAGAACTTGGGCCCATATTTATACTTTTTGACGCTAAACTGCGCTAACGCAGTTTAGCGTCAAAAAGTTTTGCGCCGTCTAACGCCATTCTGAAGCGCCATGCGGGCGCCGTATTTATGGAATGGCGTTAGACGGCGCAATCAGACCGGCGCTGCCTGGTTTGCGTGGGAAAAAACCACGTAGACCAGACAGCGCCGGCGTAGGGGGAAAATGGCGCATGGGCGTCTTAAAATGGGGCAAGTCAGGTTACGTCGAAAAAATCGTCTTAACCCGACTTGCGCCATTTTTTAACGACGCCCATCCCCCATCAACATGACTCCTATCATTGTAAAGATAGGAGTCATGCCCCCTTGCCCAATGGCCATGCCCAGGGGACTTCTGTCCCCTGGGCATGGTCATTGGGCATAGTGGCATGTAGGGGGGCACAAATAAGGCCCCCCTATGCCACCAAAAAAAAATATAAAAAATAAAAAATTATACTTACCTGAACTTACCTGAATGTCCCTGGGGTGGGTCCCTCCATCCTTGGGGGTCCTCCTGGGGTGGGCAAGGGTGGCAGGGGGGGTCCCTGGGGGCATGGGAGGGCACCTGTGGGCTCATTTTGAGCCCACAGGCCCCTTAACGCCTGCCCTGAGCAGGCGTTAAAAAGTGGCGCAAATGCGCCGTTTTTTGCCACGCCAACTCCCGGGCGTCTCTTTTGCCCGGGAGTATAAATACCACGTAAAGGCCTGGGAGTCATTTTTTAGACGGGAACGCCTCCCTTGCATATCATTAACGCAAGGAAGGGGTTCACGCTAAAAAATGACGCACATTCCGGGAACTTTGGCGCTATTCGCCTCTAACGCCATAGTATAAATATGGCGTTAGTTGGCGTTAGTTTTGCGTCGAAATTGCGTCAAAAAAAACGACGCAATTTCGGCGCAAACGGAGTATAAATATGGCCCTCGGTGCTTCAAAATCAAAACAGTATATACATAAATACAAATGGAGGGACACTACCCAGTCCTCAATGTCCGTGGGCCACAGGGCCACATGACATAGGCCAAGGCACCACTTGACTACTCGAACAACACGGAGAGAACACTGCAGGGGCATCAGTTCAAAAATACACAGGCACCTCAGGGGGATGGGGAAAGGGGGGCACCTCAGCTAGAAGATGGTACAACACCACTGGTCCTGGAGAGGGCAGCATGCCCATCACTCTGTCCTGGGGAGTGCAAGGCCACAGTCTCTCAAGTGGGTGGTTTGCCCAATGCTTGGCCCTGGGGAGTGGAAAGCCACAGTCTCTCAAGTGGGTGGTTTACCCACTGCTTGGTCCTGGGGAGTGGAAAGCCACAGTCTCTCTAGTGGGTGCTTCATCCTGGCAAAGATGGGGTGAGTGGATGGCTTCTTCCACTGGTTCTTGAGGGGGCCTTGTACCCAGTGTGCTTCATCCTGACAATGAGGGGGCGAGTGGATGGGTTCTTCCACTGGTTCTGGAGGGGGCCTTGTGCCCAGTGTACTTCATCCTGGCAAGGAGGGGGTGAATGGATGGCTTCTTCCACTGGTCCTGGAGGGGGCCTTGTGCCTTGTGATGCAGCACTTGGGGAATACAAGGTCACAGCCTCTCACCTGGGTGTCACACCTACAGGATTTGCAAGGTCCAGGATGCTCGACAGGCCATGGAGGCAGGACTACACACTGCCAGCCGGCGGTGACGACTACTCAGTAGTGGCAGTGCCGAGGCTGGTTTTGGGGATGCCAGTGGTGGGGGGAAGCTCCATCCCTTCCCCTGCAGCCTCGGACAGCTGCCCACTGTGGCTGCTGCTGCTGGCAGTGGTGCTGGTGGCAGTGCAGGCAGTGGTGGGGGGAGACTCCAGCCCTTCCCCTGTAACCTCAGACATCTGCCCACTTGGGCTGCTGCTGCTGGTGGTTGTGCTGGTGTCGGGATGCCAGTGGTGGGGAGAGGCTCCAGCCCTTCCCCTGCAGCCTCAGACGGCTGAACGGCCATGGTTGGTGATGGGGGCTCAGAATCAGTCCCTGCACCAGGCCTCCAGTCCTTCCTGCCTGCAGGCCCCCTGCCCTTCCCTTTTGCAGCCTTGTGGTGCCTCCTTGCCCTTTCCCTTGGCAGCTTGTGGTGCCTCCTTGCCCATCCCCTTGGCAGCTGGTGGTGCCTCCTTGCCCTTTCCCCTGTGTGCTGGTGGTGCATCCTTGCCTTTCCCTTTGAAGCTGGTGGTGCCTCCTTGTCTTTCCCTTTGGCAGCTGGTGCAGGCACCCTATCAGTGCTGATGGCTGGTTTACTGGAGCCTCTCCCAGCTGCAGTAGCTGCCAACACTACTGTGGCCGTTGACTGGGTGGCTGAGGTGCTCGCCTGGGTTCTGACCACCCTGGCCTGACATGAAGGACGGGGGGAGGGGTAGGGAAGAGGTCAACGGCGGAGAGGGAAAGCTTCTTAGGAACACTGGAGCGGGAAGAGGGTAAAAGTTTGGGAGTGGAGGAAGAGGGAGTGGTTGTAGGAGGTGTCTGTCTGCTGTGTTTGGGTGTAGGTGCATGGGCTGGATGGTGTTGTGAGGTGGATGGCTGTTGGGTGTCTGAGTGCTTGCGTTTGTGTCCTTTGGGAGGAGGGGACACAGACACAGTGGGAGAAGACACAGGGGACGTGTGCATGAATGTGGGGGTGGTGACTGCCAGTGAGGGGTATGATAGGCGTGATGGTGATGGGGGTAATGGATGAGGATGTTGTGCATGCAGGTGTGAGTGGAGATGCTACTGGGAGGGTGGTGGATGAGGAGGGAGGGGGAGGGGGACACAGTGGAGGCAGTGCATGTTAGTATGTCTGCATCTGGATGGTGTTTGTGTGAGTGCCTGTCGGATGATGTGTGGTGCTTGTGTTTGCCTATAGCCACTCTGTAGTAGGTTCTTTAGTAATGAAAGAAGAGTTACTCCAGAAAATGAGAAGGAGATCTTCATTTATTTATAAAGAAGGAGATAACAGAAACTCCAGCTACACCTGTAGGCAGCATCTCCAGCTCCAACTGACCAGAACCTGGGAGCATTCCAGATCACCCAAGAGCTGGTGCAGGAGGGGAGAGCAGAACATACCAAGTGCAATATACACTACACATGAATTATTGGCATAAATACAAAATACAATAGAATGAAATAAGAATAAACTAACAGATATATACTACACACTCCTGTGTGTTTTCTTGGGTGCATGCTGGTCTGACTGTGTGCTTGGGATAGTTTGAGGTTGAGGGGAATGGGACTGGGTAGAGGAAGTTGGCGGGGGAGGCTAGAGACAGGGACAATAAGCTGACATCAGGGAGGAGGCCAGAGCCTGGATTGATCTCTGTTGGGCCGCCATGCCAGAGTGATTGCCCTCCAGGAATGCATTTTTTTAATGCAAATGGGCTACGAGCCCCTGGATGGCACTCACTATGGTTGACTGCCCAACAGAGATGGATCGCTGGAGATCAATAGCTTCCTCACTCAGGGCAGCAGGGCTAACTTGGGCAGGACCTAAGGTGCCTGCGGCGAAGGAGATTCCCACCCTCCTGAGAGAGCGGGTACCGGAAACTCGCCGAGGGGCTGCTGGGAGGGTGGTGCTGGTACGGGGGTGGCGGCTGTACCTGTAGTTGGGGTGGGCACAGATGTGTCCGCCACCAGCAGGGAGCTTCCATCGGATGAGGTACCACTGTCCAAATTGTCCCCTCCTGTCTCCGCCGTGGTGCTCCCCTCGCCCTCCATCCCACTGGTGCCCTCACCGTCAGTGAATTTGGCCTCCTGGGCCCTGTGGGATGCAACTCCCTCCGTCGCTGGTGCCTCTGCTCCTCCTCCAGATGATGCTAATGCACATAAGGACAGGGTGACAAAACAAAAAGGGGGAAGAGACAAAGGATACACTTGGTCAAAGGTAGCAGCAACACCACTGTTGGCGTACACGACACACACACACACACGGGGAAGAGCTGAACGCACTAGGCAAAGCACTACCAGTCACAATGCTAGTCACCAGCCCATGGACAGGAACACCTAACGCCAATAGCAGCATTCCTGACACCCACAGACCCCTGCCCAGTAGTGGGTGCCTACTAGCTTGGTAGGAGGTGGTGTTCATCTGCCCTTACCCAACATGGGACCTACCCTGCAATGTCCGGCCTGACCTAGGGGCTCCCACAGGCCCACATCCCCCACCCAGAGACAACCCCACCACGCGCAAGTAGTATATTGGGAAACTGTACTCACACCCTTGTGGCTGTTGTGATGCCCCATATAGCTCTGGATAGGCCATCGCCAGTATGCGGGCCATCAGGGGGGGTCAGGGTTCGACAGGAGAGGCCATCCCCAGCTGGGCCTCCACCGTCTTCCTTGCCCAGTGTCTCTGGTCCTCCCACCGCTTGCGACAGTGGGTGCTCCTCCTGCCGTAGACCCCCAGGGTCCGCACATCCTTAGTGATGGCATACCATATACCCTTTTTCTGATGGGCGTTGACCTGCATACAAATAAACGTAGAAAAAGGTATCAGTCATACCATCCGGCCTGTTACACTCATGGCCCACCAAAGTCCTCACATCCCCTTATGCACAGACATTGCCCACCATACATGCAGCACACTGCCCAGAACCCTTCCACCAATCCCCCCCACATGAGGCCCTCACACACAGGACTCCATGCATCCACGCCCCTTGCATCGTGCTCACAGTGTACTCACCTGTTGGTCTGGAGGCCCATACAGCATTCGGTACTGGGGTAGGACCCCATCCACCGGTCTCTCCAACTCTGCAGTGGTGAAGGCAGGGGCCCTTTCCCCAGTGACATGAGCCATGGTAGGTTCCAGACACAGGTCACAGCAGCACTTGCAGTGTAGTTCCTCTCCTGTTGTAGGTGAGGTAGCAAGTGAGTGAACAGATGGAAAATGGCGGTCACGTCCGTGGCGGTGCGTACCGTCACCACCAGAGTACATCACCATTTGTCACTGTAACCCATAGGGCGCAATGATAACCAATGAGGAGTTGCACAGCGGTACTCGACCGCCTCTTGCAACGGCACACAACGTCAGCGGCATTACCTCATTTCCACATGTCCATCCACACAGGACAGGTGGATGCCATTTCAGGGGAGGGGAAGGCCATGGCACCTAACTGCATCACAGTAGACATAGGCACCATTTGGGCCTATCCAACAACATACTGTTACAGTCACAACACGCAATGCGGTGTAGTGTTTGGAAATGTGGAATACTGACCAGCTGCTCACCGTTTTGCCCCCTTGATTACAACCGCTGCGGATGAATAGGAGATTGAGACATCACCCCGTGTACAGACCCCTGGTGGACTTGGCAACAATGGAGGACAGGCACATTATCCTCACCTACAGAATGGACACGGCCACAATCACAGAGCTGTGTGCCCAATTGGAGCCAGACCTGATATCTGCTATCCGTCAGCCCTCTGGGATCCCTCCTCTTGTGCAAGTCCTATCTGTGCTCCATTTCTTGGCAACTGGCTCCTTCCAAGAGACAGTGGGCTTGGCAGCAGGAATGTCTCAGCCAATGTTCTCAACAGTGCTGACCAGAGTGTTGTCTGCCCTGATTAAACACATGTGCAGCTACATTGTTTTCCCCCAGGTGGAGGATTTGGCCACAGTGAAAGCTGACTTCTATTCAGTGGGACATATCCCCAACATTATTGGGGCTTGTGCCTACTGACCCCTGTGGGGAATCCCAGGACAAGGGCAGAGGAACATTATAATGAGGCACATGGGCAAACAAGAATAATAATAGAGAGGACAATCGGCCTCCTGAAGGCCAGGTTTCGTTGCCTTCATCAAACAGGTAGATCCCTGTACTATTCACCCAAGAAGGTGTGTCAGATCGTCTTAGCATGCAACGTGTTGCATAACCTTACCTTGAGAGGCCAGGTGCCTTTTCTGCAGGAGGATGAGGCTGGAGATGGGCGTGTGGCAGTAGTGGAACCTGTGGACACTGAAGATGAGGAGGCAGAGGATGTGGGTGAGAACAACAGAACAGCTATTATACGACAGTACTTCCAGTGACACACAGGGAAGACACTGTAACTTCACTTTGAATTGACAGTTTTGTATTTGACAGTGTACATGGCAGGCAGATCCTCCCAATTCTATGGCTGCTTACTGTACCCTTTGGCATCTCTATTTTCAGACATCTGTGCTCCACTCTGGCACCTGGTGTGTTGACTGCAGCCAACTATTGGTAATTCCTATCTATACATTACTGTACAGTTGTATTGCAGTGTTTAAACCTTGTTAAATGACTAAATACTTAAATCATTTGACCTACTCCATACTTGTATTTTTTCTATGGGTATTTATTTAAGTGCTAATAAGTAGAGGGCTATGTGCAATGGGCTGGGGTGATGGTGGAGGAAAGTCCAGTGTAGAGTCCAGTCTCTTTGTATCACAGGTGCATTGTCCAAGAGGGCATAGGAAGTGGAGCAATGACAGTTCAAGGTGGACAGGTTGACAGAGTGGGACACAAGGGTGACAATCAGGAGAGTCTTATTTCCTGGCTGGGATCTTGGCAATGTTCCCTGGCTCCTGCCTGGATCGCAGGGACAGTTTGCGGGGTGGTTCTCCTTCTGCAGGGGGAGGGGTGCTGGTGGCCTGTTGGTACTGTGGCGGGGCCTTCTGTCCACTAGCGGCAGCAGAGGTGGAGGACTGTTCATCGGTGTGGCTAGGGTCAGGGGCCCGGTGTTGTTCCATGGCCTACCTCATGGTATTGGCCATGTCAGCCAGCACCCCTGCAATGGTGACCAGGGTGGTGTGGATGTCCTTCAGATCCTCCCTAATCCCCAGGTACTGTCCCTCCTGCAGCCGCAGGGTCTCCTGCAACTTGTCCAGTATCTGTCCCATCGTCTCTTGGGAATGATGGTATGCTCCCAGGATGTTGGTGAGTGCCTCCTGGAGAGTCGGTTCCCTGGGCCTGTCCTCTCCCTGTCGCACAGCAGTCCTCCCAGCTTCCCTGTTGTCCTGTGCCTCTGTTCCCTGAACTGTGTGCCCACTGCCACTGACCCCAGGTCCCTGATCGTCCTGTGTTTGTGAGGTTGCCTGGGTTCCCTGTAGTGGTGGACACACTGCTGATTGACATGTCCTGGGAACAGAGATATGGGCCCGTTGGGAAGTTGTTGTACTGGTGTTTCCTGAGGGGGAAGGCTCTGTGGTGGTATGGGACTGTGCCTGGGTAACTGACTGTCTGGAGATCCCTGATGGGCCAGGTTGGTCATCCAGATCCAGGCGTCTAGAGCTACTGTCATCACAGTGGGCCTCTTCTGTGGGGGGACTGGATGTTGCTTGCACCTCCTCTCCGGTGACATTGTGTGGGCGACCTGTGGGGATGTAAATGCAGTGTTATTGTTTCTGCGTGTGACATCTTGTGCATGGGTGTGTTGCCCTGTATGGTTGTGATTGGCCTGTCAGCTTTGCCTTGTGTGAGTAGTGATTATGTGGGCTAGGCGAGTCTCTCTAATGTGCATGCTTTAGTGATGGGTGTCCATGCAGGGCTGTGAGTGATGTCCATGCATTGGTGGTGCATGCAGGGCTTGGTATTGGGATGGGTGGGTTGTGATGGTGGTGGGGTGATTGGGTGAGGGTAGGGGTGGGGATATGTGATGGCATGCAGTTAGGGGGGTGATAGTAATAGAGATTTGACTTACCAGAGTCCAGTCCTTCTGCTACACCTGCCAGGCCCTCAGGATGCAGTATTGCCAAGACTTGCCCCTCCCATGTTGTTAGTTGTGGGGGAGGAGGTGGGGGTCCAATACCAGTCCTCTGTACAGCTAGCTGGTGTCTTGCAACCATGGAATGTACCTTCCCCCATAGGTCATTCCACCTCTTCCTGATGTCATCTCTTGTTCTGGGTTGCTGTCCCACGGAATTGACCCTGTCCACGATTCACCACCATAGCTCCATCTTCCTTGCAATGGATGTCTTCTGCACCTGTGCTCCGAATAGCTGTGACTCTACCCGGATGATATCCTCCACCATGACACTTAGCTCCTCCTCTGAGAACCTGGGGTGTCTTTGTGGTGCCGTGGGTGTAGTGTGAGTGGTGTGTGTGAGGGTGTGTGCTGTAAGTTGCAGGGATGGTGTATGGGTGATGGTATTATGTGGCTCTGGTTCTGTGGGTGCTCTTGATGTCTCTCTCTCTGTTTTCAATATATTTGAGTCATAAAGGGTTGTGGGAAGTGTGTGTGTTGTATAGTGGTGTGGGTGTGGTGTGTGTATGTGTAGTTTGAATTGTCCAATGTAGTGTTGTTTTGTTAGGTTGTGAGTATTTTGAGCACGGCGGTATGTACCGCCAATGGTTTGCCGCTGTTGAATGTCCGCCACTGTGATTCGTGGGTCATAATGCTGTGGGTATAGTTCTGTTGCCGTAACGGTGTGGGCTTGCTACTGCCACTTTATCACTGACCCTTGGGCTGGTGGATTTGTGTGTGTGGCTGCATAGTGATGGATTGCTATGTGTGTGTTATAATATGGGTAGCGGTAAACCGCCGCGGTGGCGGTATGTTGGCGGCCGTCGGCATGGAGGTAAGCAGTAAGCGGGACTTACCACCAATGTCATAATGAGGGCCTAAGACACCCATTCACAGACCCACTCAGACACTTATGCACCCACTCATAGACCCACTCAGATACTTATGCACCCACTCACAGACTCACTCAGACATCCACACACCTACTCAAAGACCCACTCAGACTCTCACACACCCACTCAATACCCACACAGACGCTCACACACACACTCACAGAGGCACGCCCACATCCATTGTCACACCAGAGACTCCCTTCCATACCTACTCTCTCACCCAGACAGACACTGTCTTACCAACCCTCAGACCCACATAGACTCTCTCACACCCACTCACACCTAGACAGACACTGTGACACCCACACTCACACCCAGAGACACCCTCCCACACCTCTTCTCAACCCCAGAGAGGCAGGCCCTGCAGCCAAAACATACCACAAATGGTCAAAGGCTGTGCCCGGCACAGGGTTGGTTGGTTAGTAGAGGGTGGGCCGCACGGCCTGCTTGCATGCCAGGTCCTGCGGCCAACATCTGCTGTGCACGGCTAAAAGCTGTGTGCAGCAGTGGTTGGATTAACATATAGGGGGTCATTCCGACCCCGGCGGGCGGCGGGCGGAAACCGCCCAAACACCGCACCGCGGTCAAATGCGGCGGTGATTCCAACTTTCCCGCTGGGCCGGCAGGCGATCTCAAGAAGATCGCCCGCCGGCCCAGCGGGAAAGCCCCTGCAAAGAGGAAGCCGGCTCCGAATGGAGCCGGTGGATTTGCAGGGGTGCGAAGGGTGCAGTTGCACCCGTCGCGATTTTCAGTGTCTGCCAGGCAGACACTGAAAATCATTATGGGGCCCTGTTAGGGGGCCCCTGCACTGCCCATGCCAGGGGCCCCACGACACCCGTCCCCGCCAGCCTCTTCCTGGCGGTGTAAACCGCCAGGAACAGGCTGGCGGGAAGGGGGTCGGAATCCCCATGGCGGCGCTGCAATGGAGGATTCCCTTGGGCAGGGTTCTGACCGCGGCTTTACCGCCGCGGTCTGAATTGCCCATGAAGCACCGCCAGCCTGTTGGCTGTGCTTCCGCGGCCCTCTGACCTCGCGGTTTCAAACCGCCAGGGCCAGAATGAGGGCCATAGTAATTAAAATTACTTTATGTTAAAAGAACAATATACATTCCCTGAACAAACGAAAGGTTAGAGGGACGTTATAGTTAGGTTTTGAATTCACGCACACAAACCTTAGAAATTCAGCAATTATATAGGCCTGGACGAAAAACTCTGTACCGCCGGCATAGTTTGCAAAAGTCGGCAACTCTGTGATCTAGGGAGAATGCGGAGTTACCAAAAGACTCAGCACTCTGCAATGTAGCTGAGTTATTTTCTGTTTCCCCCCTGTTGGCATGCACTTTCTGTCATTTTGCACGTGCGAGATGTGAGACAAAAGACTGCTCTCTTGCGATCACAAAAGAGATTTTTCTAGCCGCCTGAGAGAGTTAGTGCCATGTCAGCGACTTTCGGTGCGTGTTTTTTGACACCGGTGAGCGCGAGTGAGCGTGATCGACTGCTGCTGTAACATCTTCTCTAATTGACTTTTTGCGTTGATATTGTTGTGTGTGGAGTACTTTTTTTCCCCAACAAGTGCTCCAGAGACTCTAACTTCCTGTTCCTGCCCAGCAGGCTCCTCCCCATGCTTTCTACATCTCCTGGTCACTTTTCTCTTGGATTTCGAGCTGGAAGGATTACTTTTGTTTCCTGGATATATCAATGGATTTAAGGACTGTGGTATTAGAGTTTTCATAAGTAAGTTAAAATACACTTGTATCTGGTGTTGTACAACTTGCTTATTTGATAGGTGGCGTGCCCCAGAATTTATCTGTACGTTTATTTGATTTTATTAAATTTATTTTGGAGAGTGGCCTGCATTTGTGGCCTAGCTATATTTTTACTTATAATTTTTGTTCTAGAAAAATAATGTTTAACTGGTTAGTACATTTTCTCTATGTTTTGTTTTGTAAATTTGCAATATTAATTAAAATGAGTGTTAATGTTAAGCAGCGTAGCCTACTAATATAATAGGTCTTCCAGCTATAGGCCCAATACTTGTCAAGGGTGAATGATAAAAAACAACTGTTTGTGGTGTCTGTGGAACTGAAACACTATGGATGGCATTGGATTAAAGATAACAAAATGTTGTTTGGCGGTATTTCACATTTTGTTTCTGCAAACAGTATATGGGGGTTGTAGTACTTGATGCCTTTGTATGATGTGTGTTGTTGCTATAAACTTTTTTAGCCCCTTTAATTTTTGTTTTTGGAATTACTAATACTGACTTAATGCTGTTTTTTCTCCTGTACCAATGCCTTCTTCGTCTGGGCAGTGCAGGACAGTGTTTGTCATAGGCCACCATTTATTTGTCTTTGTTCCCCATGCCATGTGGCCAGAGACCCTTTTTGTATAGTCAAAATTATTGTGTTTTTGTTTTCTATTCATCCTACTTGTTGTTTGATGTAGCTGGTGGCCATTTTGTTTAGGCAGCCAGTAGTCCTCCATGTGTTCTTCCTTGTTGTGGTGGCCATGCCATCTTGCTGGTTGTTATTTGACCATGTGGCTGGTGGCCATTTTGTGTAGGCAGCCATTGTGCTTTAGGCCTGCATGTGTTCTTCTTTGTTGTGACGGCCATGCCTCCTTGCTTGTTGTTGTATGACCATGTGGCTGGTGGCCATTTTGTGTAGGCAGCTAGTGTGGTTTAGTGCTAAAATCGTTTTTGGGATGTTTTACTTCACACAGCTACCTTTATGCAGCGTGTTTTCAATATCTGCTGATAGTGTATTCCTTTTAGCACAGTATGTTTTATAAATCTATTTATGCGTCCAGGTACCCTTGTCCCAATACTCTTCTAGTCTCTGCAGTGCATTCTGCAAAATTTGACCACTGGGAGTATGGCAGAGAGATTTGCCATTGCCAATTATATTGCCTAAACTAAAGGTACAACAATGCTCCATAATTCTCTTACCTGAATAGATGAAGCAAGGACTGCAGGGTTTCTCAAGGTACCATGGTGGTGTAGTAGTAGCATGCTAGCACACTAATAGTGAAATTATCGGAAACGAGGCCGCACTCCATCTAGGTGAATTCAAATGAAGATCCTGCACACTGAGTTTAGGTTGCATTTACCACATCTGCCCCACCAAGTGTGAGATTAATCAAAGGTGTAAATTATTAAATAACACCTCAATGAATCACACTGCCCAGGGGAAGAGTGTTAGGGATTGATGAATGGATGGGAAAGGGATTTTGGGAAAGATGTGACAAAAAGACAAACACAACACAAACACAATATTCATCTGGGAAATGATCAGCAGCCTGTTGTAGGAGGAATAGAAAAGCATGAATATGTATGACACAGATAATTTCACATTCAGTCTGCCCCAGTGAGACCCAAGTTGTATATATCTAAATATGTTCGGACAGGTTGGTTTGCAAAATAGTACATATAATTAATCTTGGGGTGAAGCTAACATACACAGTTTAAAAAAAATATACTATTGGAAGAAAAATGATACTAGTCTGTATTGCCAAATTGAGTGATGCATCTGCAATCTTCTTGGATTGCCCCATCAATCTTCTTGGGTGTCTGTCTGAAGCGGTCCGATAAGATAAGCATAAGTGGTATGGTGCAGGAAAAGAGAAGGCCTGTGGATTGTAAAACAGAAATTATTATCATCATGATATTGTAGAATAAAGAAGGATGGAATTGAATGCAAGCTTCATGAGGAGTAGTGTACCAAGAAGACTCAGAGGTGGCAGAGTAAGAGCAAAGACCTTTGCGATCATCCACCAATAATCACAGACAAGTGTCAGCATGTATCGGGATGGTCAAATGTGCAACTGTCATACTCATCATAACATTTAGCCCAGAGCACTGCATAATGTGACTTATCATCCATCACATGTCTGTCTCCTCCAGTTTTCCACAGCAGGTCCCACACCCAACCACATCATTTCAAGTTTAAGCTAGCTAGCAGACACAGCAGCACTGGATTTCCAAAATCAAGTAATTGACGCACCTCTCACCCCCAGTAAACAGACTGGTGTAGGCTTCTTAGAGTCATCCTCACATCACCCATGTTGATTTCTTTGAAGTTGATATCTTCCTTCTTCTGGCAGTTGTTTAAGTCATCAAATCACTGCTCTAATTCCTTCCATCATACTCCATGCTCTGATTAAAGGTTATTATTTCCAACTCCATACCAACTGCTCCTGAGAGTAACAGTGTCACAACCCAATTGAGACAGAGTGACCTGTAGCTGTTGAACAACAAGAGAAACATTGAGTATTTTTTATTTTCTGGACTAGAATTTTGTTTGTTAGCTTACTGGACTGGTCTGGTCTTCTTTGAGAAATGTGAACCAGAACACAGAGCACCAGAAAACAAAGCAGTGTGAAAACGCTGGCAAACAAATTTCGGTAAGTGTGAAAAGGGAAGGGGAAAAAATCACCTTCAGGAAAAAAATGATTATCCATTATCATTTTTATGCCCGAACACTGTAAATTGAACACAGCACAAACGCAATCCACCGTAAAATAGGTAAACAATATAAAAACACCCACTCTCACTATCTGTCACAACTAAAGCATCTTTCAAAATGACGCTTTGGCACTTTGCATTTTGCAGCACACCCAGAAGTGCCAAATCGCCATTAGTGATGGTTTATGTGCAGGAAGTGACACCTTCCCGCACATAAACAATCAAACCCCTCAACGCAGACATCATTGCACGATGGTGCAAGGATGTCTGCGTTGGCGTTAGGCAGCTCAATTGAGCACCAGCGCAGGGGAAAACGCAGGGGTGTGACTTTTTTCTAATAAATACAGCGCACCCTTGTGTTTCTAAAGTGACGCAGCACGATGTTGGTAATTTTGGAGCACCTGGCCCAAAATGTGGGAGAAGCAGGGGGATTACATGCAAAATGGGAGATATTTACATGTAAGTAGGAGAGGTTTAGGGAGTGGGAAGAAGGTGCTTAGGGGAGGACACACAAAAACAAAATGCACACCCATATAAGAGTAAGCCCATTGCTAGCACAAACGTTTACTTTTAAAGCTACTACAGACAAAAGGGATCCTAAACTGTTGCAGATGTATTCTAGCCCAGCTTTGTCGTAATACCAGCAACACACTTTGGCCCTCATTACAACCCTGGCGGTAAATGCCACTTACTGCTGTGCAGAAGACCGCAAATATACCGCTCCGGCTGCGGAATTCCGCTACAGCTCTTACGACCCACAGCTCAGAATCCGCCATAATACAGACACCCACACAAGTCCGCCACACCAAAGGTCAGTGATAAACTGGCGATAACAAAACCTCCACCGTCACGCCAACAGGAATACACCCACACTATCACGACCCATGAATCAAAGCAGCGGTCTTTCAACCGCGGCAATCCATTGGCGGTACACACCGCCGCGTTCAAAATACACACACATATAAAAAACACAACCACATTGGACAATTCGAAATACACACGCCTGATACACATACACACCCCACACCCACACAGCCAATCCAATATAAAGCACACACCCACATCACCCACAAACCCTTACTACCAGAATTCTGAAACCATGCCAGAGAGAGACACCACCATAAACAACACCAGCATCCACTGACACACAACACCATCACTTACACAACATCCACGCACCTCAAACAACACACAACACATCCCCTCACACATCACAACACACACCACCTTACACATCACCCACACCACATCATGGCACCTCAACGACACCCCAGGTTCTCTGAGGAGGAGCTCAGGGTCATGGTGGAGGAAATCATCCAGGTAGAGCCACAGCTATTTGGATCAGAGGTGCAGCACACCTCTATTGCAAGGAAGATGGAGCTATGGCGCAGAATTGTCGACAGGGTCAATGCAGTGGGTCAGCATCCAAGAACCTGGGATGACATCAGGAAGAGGTGGAACGACCTACGGGGGAAGGTGCGTTCCGTGGTCTCCAGACACCAGAATACTATACAGAGGACTGGCCATGGACACCCACCTACTCCCCCACTACTAGCAACATGGGAGGAGCAGGTCTTGGCAATACTGCATCCTGCCTCACAGGAGTAGCAGGAGGACTGGACTCTGGTAATGCAAATCTTTACTACCTCATCCCCCCCACCCTACCTGCATGCCATACTCCCACCCTCACCCCATCACTCCAACACCTCACATATGCCCCACTATCACAACCTACCCATCCCAATACCAAGCCCTGCATACAACACCAAAGCATGGACACCCATCACCAAAGCATGTCCACTACAGATACCCACACAGACCCCAAACCAAATATCATACAAGGACCAAGACAAGAATGCAAGCACTGGAGTAAAGGTTCACTCACCCATTGCGCACGATGGCACACGCAGATGCAATAATCATGCCTGCAGGACCTCAACCCAATGTCCCCGGACAGGAGGTACCAGACATATCCAGTCCCCCCACAGAAGAGACCCACAGTGATGACAGCAGCTCTGCACAACTGGATCAAGATGACCAGCCCGGCCCATCAGGGACCCCAGGACAGTCGGTTCCCTTGACACTGGCACAAGCCACCACAGAGCCTCCCCCTCAAGAAACACCACCACAGCACCCATTCAGCGGGCCCATCCCTCTGTCCCCAGGACACGTCAATCAGCAGTGTGTCCACCACTACAGGGAACCCAGGCAAACCCACCAACCCAAGAAAATCAGGGACCTGGGGGCAGTGGCAGTGGGCACACGGTTCAGGGGACAGAGGCTCAGGAAAACAGGGAAGCTGGGAGGACTGCTGTGCGACAGGGGGAGGACAGGCCCAGGGAATTCACTCTCCATGAGGCCTTCTGCATCATCATGGGAGCTTACTATCATTCCCAGGAGACGATGGAACAGTACTGGTCAAGTTTCAGGAGACCCAGCGGCTGCAGGAGGAACACTATCTGGGGATCAGGGAGGCCCTGAAGTCCATGAACAACACCCTGGTCACCATGCAGGGGTGCTGCAAGACCTTGTCAACACCAGGAGGTACACTGTGGCACAACAAGGGCACCTGACACTAGCCTGGACGATGAACAGCCCTCCTCCTCAGCCGGCGCTAGTGGACAGGAGGCACCGCCACAGTAACACGACACCAGCACCCCACCCCCTGCAGATGGAGAACCACCCTGCAAACGGTCCCTAAGATCCAGGAACAAGACAGAGAACATTGCCAAGACCCCTGCCAGAAAATGAGACCCCCCCTTAATGTCACACTTCTGTCCCTCTTTGTCACCCTGTCCATCCTTCAACTGCCATTGCTCCACTTCCTATGCCCCTATGGACAATGGACCTGTGAAACAAATAGACTGGACTCTGCCATGGACATTCCTCCACCATCCCCCCTGCCAATTTTGCAACCCCCTCCACTTATTTGAACAGAAATAAACACACTTCAATCACAAAACAATCTGGAGTCAGTCTGTGCTTTCACAAATGTGTAATTGCAATAACCATAGAATAGGCAAAGTCAATTTACTTGTGCACATCCCGATGTAACACAGCTGTAGGCCTGGAGGAAATATAGCCGAGGGCACAAAGTGGGACCCACAACTGTGAAATGGAAAGGCAAAGTGACAAGTCAGGGTCCATACACTGGGTGAAAATGACAGACTCATGCTAGCTCCAATAATAGTATGAGATATGGGAGGCAGTGACATCTTCTTACCTGTGTCTCACTGACAGTATTGCATGATTATGTTGTTTCTGTTGTCGATATCCTCTTCTTCTGCCTCCTCTTCTTCACTGTCCACAGGCTCCACAGCTGTCACAAGACCACCATCTGGCCCATCCTCCTGCAGAAAAGGCACCTGGCGTCGCAAAGCCAGGTTGTGCAGCATACAGCAGGCCGCGATGATCTGGCACACCTTCTTTGGTGAGTAGTAGAGAGAACCACCTGTCATATGGAGGCACCGGAATCTGGCCTTCAGGAGGCCAAAGGTTTGTTCAATCACCCTCCTAGTTCGCCCATGTGCCTCATTGTAGCGTTCCTCTGCCCTTGTCCTAGGATTTCTCACTGGGGTCAGTAGCCATGACAGGTTGGGGTAACCAGAGTCACCTGCAAATATGGAGGGACAACTGTTAGACACACACTAACCCATAGGGACAACCCCATACCCAGACACCTATTCACACTGTATAGGGTCCTTGTCCTCACCTATTAGCCACACACAGTGCCTCTGGAGTTGCCCCATCACATAAGGGATGCTGCTATTCCTCAAAATGTAAGTGTCATGCACTGAGCCAGGAAATTTGGCATTCACATGGGAGATGTACTCGTCTGCTAAACACACCATCTGCACGTTCATAGAATGGTAGCTCTTCCGGTTTCTGTACACCTGTTCACTCCTGTGGGGGCGTACCAATGCCACATGTGTCCCATCAATGGCACCAATGATGTTGGGGATATGTCCCAGGGCATAGAAGTCACCTTTCACTGTGGGAAAAACCTCCACCTGAGAGAACACGTTGTAGCTGCAAATGTGTTTCAGCAGGGCAGACAACACTCTGGACAACACGTTAGAGAACATTGGCTGGGACATCCCTGATGCAATGGCCACTGTTGTTTGAAAGGAACCACTTGCCAGGAAATGGAGTACTGACAGGACCTGCACTAGAGGGGGTATCCCTGTGGGATGGAGGATAGCTGACTTGAGGTCTGGCTCCAACTAGGCACACAGTTCATGGATTGTTGCACGATCAAGTCTGTAGGTGACTAATATGTGTCTCTCTTTCATTGTCGACAGGTCCACCAGCGGTCTGTACACCGGAGGATGCCGACATCTCATCACAGTCCCAACAGAAGTGCCCTATGGAGGAAAACAGCGAGCAGAGAGTCAGCCAACATTGAGGTATCACAAAATTTAATTTGCACACATTTATTAATCTGCAATGTGCCTGTAACTGTGTGTATTCAAGGCCTACATTGGTGTGACGCAGTTAATATAAATGCCATGTGTCCTCCTGAAATGGCGGCTGCCTGACCTGTAAGGTGGGACAAGGGGATATAAGGTAACTGCGCTGGCGCTGTACACCGTTGCGGTGGGCGGTCGCAGACCGAGGCGCAATCCAGCATTGGTTAACATTGGACCATATGGGTCCGAGGAGCCAATGACGATGTACGCCGGTGGTGACTGTACGTACCGCCGGGGACATGACCGCCATGTTCTGTCTGTTCACTCACTTGATACCTGACCTTCAACAGGAGAGAACTTACACTGCAAGTGCTGCTGTGACCTGTGTCTGGAAGCGACAATGGCTACAGTGTCTGGGGAAAGGCCCGCTGCCTTCACTTCGGAGGAGTTGGAGAAACTGGTGGATGGGGTCCTCCCCCAGTACACACAACTGTACGGTCCTCCAGACAAACAGGTGAGTACACTGTGAGCAATGCCTGTTTTGAGTGGTGTGGATGGAAGATACATGGGGGGGGGCTGAGGCCTGCATGTGCAGACGGTTGTATGTTTGTCAGGGCAAAGGTGGGAACGTGGGCCAATGAGTATGATGGTCCGAACGGGTAAAGAATTTCCTTTCCCCCTGTACTATTCCTCTAGGTTAGCGCCCACCAGAAGAAGGCTATTTGGCGTGCCATCGCCAAGAACGTCCGGACCCTGGGGTTCCACCACAGACGGAGCAACCACTGCCGTAAAAGAAGGGAGGGCCTGCGCTGCTGGAGCAAGAAGACGGAGGAGGGCCCAGCTGGGGATCGCCTCCCAATGTGGGAGGGGTGCCTGTCGCACCCTGACCCTCCTGATGTTCCGGATCCTGGCGGTGGCATATCCGGAGTTGGATGGGCGCTTAAGGGCATCACAACAGCCACAAAGGGGTGAGTACACTCTCATTCAGCTGAATCTGCGCGCATTACGAGGTGTCTGAGTGGAGGAGGAGAGCAGTGGGTTCCCCTAGGCCAGTGCGATCATGGTAGGCAAGGTCTCTTGTGAGGCAGGCTCTGTGGCACCCCAACCCCACTAGCGGTTAGTGCCATCTACACCTAGTCAGACTCCTGTGACTTCCAGGTGTGCAGCAACGGGCTTAGGCCTTTGTACCCCATGGGCATTTGATTAATCTAGGAACTATAAGTGCATGGCGTAGTGCAGAGGGCTGCTGTGTCTGTTGTGTCCTCCGACGGTAGTGGTGTTCATGCACTGAACATGTCTTTCTCCTGTCTCCCCCCACTTTTTGTGGTCTCCCTGTTCTTGTCTGCAATAGCATCATCAGGTGGAGGAGCATTGGCACCGGAGCAGGAGGGAGCTGCATCCCACTTGACCCTAGAGGGCGAAACAACGGAGTCTGAAGCCACCAGTGGGGCAGACGGCGAGGGGAGCTCCACAGCGGCGACAGGAGCAGACACTAGCGACAGCGACTCCTCCTCTGATGGGAGCTCCCTTGCGGTGGAGGGCCCCTCTGTGCCCCCTGCATCAACAGGTACAGCCGCCACCCCCCTACCAGCTCCGCCCTCGTAGCAGCCCCTCAGCGTGTGTCCCGTGGCTGCTCACCCAGGAGGGTGGGCATCTCCTTCACCCCAGGCACCTTGGGCCCTGCCCCAGTCAGTCCTGCTGCCTTCAGTGAGTAGGCTATTGACCTCCTGAGATCCCTCACTGTTGGGCAGCCTACCATTGTGAATGCCATCCAGGGTGTTGAGAGACATTTGTAACAAACAAATGCATACCTGGAGGGTATTCATTCTGGCCAGGCAGCCCAACAGAGAGCATTTCAGGCTCTGGCCTCAGCACTGATGGCAGCCATTGTCCCTGTGTCCAGCCTCCCCTCTCCAACCTCCTCCACCCAAACCCAATCCCCTGTACCTCAGCCTATCCCAAGCACACCATCAGACCAGCATGCACACACATCAACACACAAGAGTGGCTCAGGCAAACATAAGCACCACACATCCCACAGGCACTCACACAAGCATCATACCCATGCACACATACCAACATCCACTTCCCTCACTGTGTCCCCCTCCTCCACGTCTCCCTCCCAGTCTCGTCTCCACTCACACCTGCATGCGCTACATTCTCAGCCACTTCCTCCAGCACGCTCATCTCCACACACTGCTCACGTGTAATCACCACCCCACTACCGTTCACACATCCCCAGTGTCCTTTCCCAGTGTGTCAGTGAACCCTGCTCCTAAAGTACACAAACGCAGGCATACACCCACCCAACAGCCATCCACCTCACAATAGCCTCCAGCCCATGCACATTCACCCAAATTCAGCAGATGTACAACTCCTACAACCACTACCTCTTCCTCCACTCCCAAACCCCCTCCATCTACCCGTCCCAGTGTGTTTAAAAAACTTTTCCTGGCTAACATTGACCTCTTCCCTACACTTCCCCCCCGTCCTTCCCCTAGGGCTTTCCAGGTCCTAGCCCAGCACCTCAGCCACCACATTCCCAGGCACAGTGGTGCCAGAAACTGTGGGGTCATGGAGTGCGCCAACCATCAGGGCTGCCAGTCTGCCACGGAGCGAGGGCAAGGACATTCCACCACCTGCCAAGGTGAAAAAGGTGCCCACATCCCGGAGGGAGAAGCTGAAAACACCTGCCACCAAGGGGTCAGGGAAAACGAAAGGGGATAGTGGCAAGACAGCTGCGCCACCATCAAAGGTGGGGAAGGGCCAAAAACTGAACTGCAGGTCAGGAGAGGGCATGGTGGCACCGATTGAGGGACCAGTGTCACACCTTCTGTCCACATCCACGCCAACCTGTACGGCGGAGAACACTGCCACCTGCACCGCCACCTGCACCCCCACCTGCACCGCCATAGACCCCGCAGCCAGCACCGCAACCACAGACCCCACCACAAGCACTGCCGCGACTGACATCGCCGCGATTGACACTGCCGCAAGCACCGCCATGACTGACACCACTGCAAGCACCGCCACGACTGACACCGCCGCAACCACCACCAGCGGCCCCGCGACGTCCTCAGACAGTGGCACCACCGCAGACATGGCTACCATCCCCAGTGGTCAGTCGTCCGAGGCTCGTGGTGAGTTCCAGGACCCTGGACAGCTTCCATGAAGCATCACTGTCATCACAGTTGTCACCTGCATATGGAATGCAAAGCCGCAGCAGTGTGGGGTATGTCTCTGCCTCCATGGCGTATCATGCTACCTGTACCTCGGCAATCTCGTGGCACACACACCCAGGCGAGTGTATTGTTCCGGCCACACTGCATGTGGAGCACTCTGGGCACAAAGCCCCCTCCAGAACCAGTGGAGAAATGCATCCACAATGATTGGTGCACTATCTGGACTTGTGTAGTTGGTGTACATAATTGTATATACTGGATTTAGAATTTTGATAATGAAATTTCACATGATTACATTCGTTCAAATCATTTCCTTTTGTCCTTGCGTTATTCTGGGGGGGGGTATATGTAATGCTGCAGCATGTATTTGTATATATGTTTTTGTGGGTGAGGGTGGGGTTGTTGCGTGTGTGTGTCATATCTTTTCCCTCCCCCCTCCCCTGTGTTGTAGGTGCAGTACTCAACGTGGTTATCGCCATTGTGGTTGGAGCTCCTGATAGAGGAGCAGGAAGACCATCATCGGCAGTATCTGCAATTCCGGCTCCATGGCGTCCTGGTTCCTCGTGGGGTGTGGAGAGGTGAGTGTTTTTCCTTCTGTGTACTGTTTCCCCCGTGTTTTTATTTGCGTTGGTTCCGCCCCGGAAAAGGTGGCGGATAGGCCTGTTGTGATAGGGTGGGCGGTACATTGTCTCCCGCCTGTCTGTTGGCAGTGTCTGCCGCGCTGTTTGTTTGTACCGCCGTGGCGGTCGGAGTGTTAAAGTGGCTGTCTATGTTGGCGGTTTCCGCTACGGTCGTGATTCCATTTTTTTTACCGCCAGCCCGTTGGCGGTATTACCGCTGCTTTAACACCGACCGCCAGGGTTGTAATGAGGGCCTTAGCCTCTAATAGGCACTATAAAACACTTCCATAGAAAATAATGCAGGCAGGGACTTAAGATAACAACATATGAGAAATTAGGAAACAATGTTTAAATACAGTAAATTAAAATAAATAATAACATCAATTTGACTTTTACAAAAAATATGTTTTGTTTAATTTATTATAAACATGATTTAGTATTGTTTGAAGAATAAAATGTTCAGGTTTAATGGACGACTGTACAGGCAACTGATGTGGACTGTGATGGGCGCTTGCTCCACCCCCCACTTTTGCCAAACTTTTTATGGGCTGATAAGAGGGCTGGTGTCCATCGCAGCTAAAACATCCACAGAGTTGGAACAAGCCATGCTCTAAATGCTGTACATTGATGACTTGCTCATCATTTGGAAGGGTACTGAAAAATAAGCCAGAGAGTTTATAGAAAAGCCTAGGATCAATAACCTTAATCCTGATTTCATTTGTACCATCAGCAAGGACAGAATTTATTTTTGGAAGTTGTAACTAAAATAAAACATAACTAAATCCAGACTAGCCTGTTGAAAAATCCAACTACTAGAAACAGTCTCCTCCATTACTAGAAACCTTTAAGCAGGCATTAAAAAAATAAAGTGGTGAAGGTGCAGAAAGGCACAGTGAAGTCTTGTAGATTTCACTGCAACATTTCAGTGGGCTTTTTTGCGAGTGAACGCCTACATTGTATACATTATACCTGACACGGGGAAAATACGGCTCAAGGCTTTACAAACTTACACAATGTTCCCATTGCACCAGTTTGTAATGTGGTGCTGCGTGGGAGACTGTGGGGGTGATTCTAACTTCGGCGGGCGGCGGAGGCCACCCGCCGAAGTTCCCCCACCAAAATACCGCTCCGCGGTCGAAAGACCGCTGAGGGTATTTTGGGATTTGCCCTGGGCTGGCGGGCGGCCGCCAAAAGGCCGCCCGCCAGCCCAGGGCAAATCAACCTTCCCACTAAGATGCCGGCTCAGAATTGAGCCGGCGGAGTGGGAAGGTGCGACGGGTGCAGTTGCACAAGGCAGACACTGAAATACTTTGTGGGGCCCTCTTACGGGGGCCCCTGCCGTGCCCATGCCATTGGCATGGGCACGGCAGGGGTCCCCAGGGGCCCCGCAGCACCCCTTACCGCCATCCTATTCCTGGCGGGCGAACCGCCAGGAACAGGATGGCGGTAGGGGGTGTCAGAATCCCCCATGGCGGCGCAGCAAGCTGCGCCGCCATGGGGGATTCTAAGGGCAGCGGTAAACCGGCGGGAGACCGCCGGTTTACCATTTCTGACCGCGGCCAAACCGCCGCGGTCAGAATGCCCTGCGGGGCACCGCCGGTCTGTCGGCGGTGCTCCCGCCGACCCTGGCCCCGGCGGTCTGAGACCGCCGGGGTTAGAATGAGGGCCTGTTTGTGCTGCCATAGCATAAAAAACTAATGATGTTGTGGTGGCACAAGGGGCTTGTAATTGAGCCCCTAAGTATGAAGGGATAACAAAGCTGAGTGTGCTTGTGCCCCCCTAGCGCTCTTTGTGCTCACATTGGAGATAACTGATATTCAGGGGGTCTATTGAGGTTGGAACCCCTTAAAAATTAGCTCAGGAATCAGAGGACAAATCAATTGGCAAAATAGAGAGCTCACCTCTAAAAAAAAAATATTGGCTCATGAACCAGTGTATTAACCAAAGGGCAAACTAGGGAGCTTACCTTGCAACCAATCATCAAGCAAGCCTCCCCCCAACTCCCCTCTCCACAGTGCAATCAGCAGTACAATCAGCTCGGACAATGCCACTAATAACCACTCTTTTTTTTAAGACACTGTTGTACTGTGACCTAAGGAGCTTATGGAAGTGCAGGTTCATTAGCATTAGCCCCAGCATTATTACTAAATCAGCACACTAGAGAACCCAGTGAATCAAGTGCATTGATTGAATTAAGAAACATCAAGGATAAGGCAGCAGCTCAGCCTGAAATGGACAAATCAAAAGAGGGTCCTTATAAAATCGAAAAACAATAAATCAATTAAAATAAGTAAAGCATTTAACGAGCCATGAGATGTCCAGGAATGTCCACTAATATCACCTATATTAAACTTTTTGGGGAAATGAAACCCAAGCACCAAGTTTACATTCTTAAAAGACCCTTGAGCAGCAATCCACTAAAACCCTGGTACTTAAGCAGGTCTTCTCAACCTGCTAACCTCTCAGAAAACAGGACTACTAGTAAAACATCCTGATTCATCAGTGAGTCAAGCTCAACATTGAAATCCTGGATCAAAACCATCGAGAAACTCCTGATCAAGGAATGGAAGGGACATGGAACTCCCCAAAAAACAACTTGAGTGTTATAGCCTGACATGAAGGAACTAACTCAAATTTAAACTTGATAACAACGAAAACATTGATTCATGCTACAGACTGTTCTATTGTATATGGTGACACCACGGCTCTAGCTAAGGAGGAAATACTTGTCTTGCCAAAAAACAAATTGCAGGTCAATGATTCTGTAGTGTGCCAGAACTAATAACTCCAATCACAAACCCAATTTAACAAGGAAGCCGTGGCTTAAGGGTCAACATAGTGTCTCTAAGCACCACAGTAGAAACAAGAAGAGTGGATGCTCAGTTGGAGCAATTGACATCTCCAGATCCCAAATTGCAAATAATTAAATTCAGCCAATGATGGAAATATGAGATATACCCAGTACCGATGCTAAATATTTATGTGCACCAAAACGTAAAAAAGAAGCAAACGCTCAATGCTTTAATAATCTGAATGGTAATGCAACTAAGACTTACCCACATTCGACATAATTTTAACAGGTGAGTTCATCGCCAATTTAATCTATACTCCAGACCAAGATGAAATACTGACTTCAGAAAATATCTTCGGAACGTGCAGTCACAGTTTAACCAGCAGCTGGGTCGAATGAACTGTTTAGGACAAAAGTTAGTAACATCCCTGGAGTACTTAGTTTGATGTTAATAAATAGCAAAACGGATGATGATAGACCCCCAAAATTCACTTACCATAGTGCACAAACATGGTCTATACTTGATTACATAGCTGTCTCTATTTCATTAATCCCGTATTTAGTGCACTTCTCAATCAAATTTGCCACAATTAGTGATCAACACCTGATAAAATTTGGGAAAAGTCCCACAAAACACAATACTGCTGCTGTTGATCTTGGGTTCCTAAAATCCAAAAATGTAAAGTGCTTGAGTTGGTCCAATGACACCCTACCAGTCTTGCATGGCAAGGCAAAATAACTAGTTGAGGCAACAAGATCCACTGTAAACAAACCCGATAGATGCCTGGACAAATTTTACAAGAGCAATGATATTACATGCCACATCAATGACCAGCAAATGGCATTCAGTGAGTATTAGGTGCACCAGACTCTCACAATAAAGCCAACTCTTGAAAAGGTAGTTAAAACAGGCGTCAGGGAACTAAAATCTACACACTTCCACTCAAACTCTTGGGAAAAATGTCAGAACCTGCGGAAAGAATATGAAAAACAATTATGGAGAGACAGGAACACAAGCAAAGAAGTATTTTGGACACCACCAATCTACAGTAGTAAACACTCTAACTCCAAGGCGAACAGCTTGAACAAGCCAGGAAGAAGGATAAACAACTCAACTGTCCAGGAAGTAGTTTGGGTCGATCATTTGGCCGTAACGTTTGAGCCCTTGCTTGAACCATCGATCACACAGGTAGGAACAACATGCCTGTGCAAGGGCTGTGGCATCAATGGTTCCCAATACGGGGAAGGTCATACGTCAAATGAAACAAGCACTATACTTGCATGATACCATTAAAAAAAAAAAAAAAAAAAGGCAAATGAGATGGAGCGCAATGGCCCAATGGAATCCCCAAAGTCATCTCCAAATAGGACGCGGATTACTGGAAAGGCCTGCTATTGATCCTATATAGAGAGGTGGAATCACCAGGCAGTATTCTATCGAGTTGGCATGGCTCAATCATCAACCCTGCCCTTAAAGGTGGGAAGCATGATAATCCAGCTAATTACAAGCCAATTGCTTTAATACATGCAAAAGCAAAATATTGTGCATCACTGATACTAGCGGACCTTTTAGAGTGGTTGGACAAGAACAACTTTATCCCACTAAACCAGACAGGATTTCGTAGAGGGCTTTGGCACAGTAGTAAACATCTTGGCCATTTCCCTGATAGCGCACAAATGCAAGTGAAAAGAGCAAAAATCATATCATTGTTTTGTAGACCTAAAAGCGGCTTTTGATTGGTATGATTGAGGTACACTGTGGAGGAAACCTAGAGGCTGGAACATTCCAGAAAGACTTCTCAGTGGAATAGAATAACTTCACACACAAACCTGGATTCGTGTCAAACTTGGGATGGATCCAGTATTTAAAGAAAGATAGCCACAAATAAGTGTCTTAAACAGGGGTGTGTGTTGGCTCCACACATCTTTACCTTGTTTATGGCAGACAACACCACAGCTCGATAAGGTCAACTCGTGTTTTGGCCCTTTACAACTATCTCAGCTCTCCTAAGCAGATGACGTCCTTTTAATAAGATTAACAAAAGTCATCCTACAAAGATCAGTGATCGAACTCAGGAACTATGTCCCGCACCAACATACAGGAAATCAATACAGTAAAAACGAAAACAATGGTATTCAGGCATCACTTTAACCCACCTCTTAAAATATGGCTGCATAGAGTCCTGTTGGAGGAAGTAAGGAGCAACAAATACTTGGGCTTTTATATTGATAATAGGTGTAATTATTAGGAGCACAGTCAATACATGTTAAAAAAGAGAATGCCCTGATGTTTGCATTTTGTACCCTAGCCAAGAAACTGAAAGCCCCTTCCTTCAAGCCTCTCCTAGAAGAATGGCACTAAAAATGCTCTCCAGATTGGCATATGCAAGGCAGCTATAACTCGTGCCCTCCCCATGCACAGTTTTCTCATCAGTTTTCTGTTTCTCATCAATATTTTCACTGCAAATAACATAGTGATATTATCAATAAATAGAGGACGCCATGAGTGATGTAATATCTGGGGTAATTAGCAGTCCATGGCAAGGGTGAGAGTTATTGTTACCTTAGTGCTTGAGTTATAGTTATTTGGAATAACTCTAATTAAAATAGCTGAACTTCTATGGTTTTGTATGTGTAAAATCTGAACCCAGCTATTACATCTCTGTAACCCTTGGTTTTTAGCAAATTTCTTTTTTTTTTTGGAAAAGAAAGAGAAATAATTACATTCATACATAATTTTACCCGTAACATACGATTCAAAAGATGATTACATATTCCCATTAGCCTGGAAGGAGGTGAGTTACTCCTTTGTCATCAGAACAGAACTTTAGATTGAACCTTCATTCATGGGCCAGAAGCCAGTTCTGGAATTGTCCTTGTAGGAAAGTACCATCTTGTCTGGCATGTTACCCCCATATTTCACTGTATTTATGTTGTTTTGGTCCATGTGTCACTGGGACCCTGCAAGCAGGGCCCCAGTGCTTATAAGTATGTGCCCTGTATGTGTTCCCTGTGTGATGCCTCACTGTCTCACTGAGGCTCTGCTAACCAGAACCTCAGTGGTTATGCTCTCTCTGCTTTCCAAATTTGTCACTAACAGGCTGGTGACTAAATTTACCAATTCACATTGAGGTACCCAGGGTATTGGGGTTCCAGGAGATCCCTATGGGCTGCAGCATTTCTTTTGCCATCCATAGGGAGCTCTGACAATTCTTACACAGGCCTGCCAATGCAGCCTGCGTGAAATAACGTCCACGTTATTTCACAGCCATTTACCACTGCACATAAGTAACTTTTAAGCCACCTATATGTCTAATCTTCACCTGGTGAAGGTTGGGTGCAAAGTTACTTAGTGGGTGGGCATCCTGGCACTAGCCAAGGTGCCCCCACATCGTTCAGGGCAAATTCCACGGACTTTGAGAGTGCGGGGACACCATTACACGCGTGCACTATACATAGGTCACTACCTATGTATAGCGTCACAATGGTAACTCCGAACATGGCCATATAACATGTCTAAGATCATGGAATTGTCACCCCAATACCATTCTGGTATTGGGGGGACAATTCCATGACCCTCGGGTCTCTAGCACAGAACCCGGGTACTGCCAAACTGCCTTTCCGGGGTCTCCACTGCAGCTGCTGCTGCTGCCAACCCCTCAGACAGGTTTCTGCCCTCCTGGGGTCCAGGCAGCACTGGCCCAGGAAGGCTGAACAAAGGATTTCCTTTGAGAGAGGGTGTTACACCCTGTCCCTTTGGAAATAGGTGTGAAGGGCTGGGGAGGAGTAGCCTCCCCCAGCCACTGGAAATGCTTTGATGGGCACAGATGGTGCCCATCTCTGCATAAGACAGTCTACACTGGTTCAGGGATCCCCCAGCCCTGCTCTGGTGTGAAACTGGACAAAGGAAAGGGGAGTGACCACTCCCCTGACCAGTACCTCCCAGGGGAGGTGCCCAGAGCTCCTCCAGTGTGTCCCAGACCTCTGCCATCTGGTAAACAGAGGTGTTGGGGGCACACTGGACTGCTCTGAGTGGCCAGAGCCAGCAGGTGATGTCAGAGGCTCCTTCTGATAGGCTCTTACCTCTCTTGGTAGCCAATCATCCTAACTTGGTAGCCAAACCTCCTTCTCTGGCTGTTTAGTGTGTCTGCTTTGGGGAATTCTTCAGATAACGAATGCAAGAGCTCACCAGAGTTCCTCTGCATCTTCCTGTTCACCTTCTACCAAAGGATCGACCGCTGACTGCTCCAAGACGCCTGCAAAACTGCAACAAAGTAGCAAGATGACTACCAGCAACATTGTAGCGCCTAATCCTGCCGGCTTTCTCGACTGTTTCCAGGTGGTGCATGCTCTGGGGGAAGTCTGCCTTCACCATGCACCAGAAGTTCTGAAGAAATCTCCTGTGGGTCAACGGAATCTTCCCCCTGCTAACGCTGGCACCAAAAGACTGTAACACTGGTCCTCTGGGTCCCCTCTCATCCTGATGAGCGTGGTCCCTGGAATACAGCAACTCTGTCCAAGTGATTCCCACAGTCCAGTGACTCTCCAGTCCAAGTTTGGTGGAGGTAAGTTCTTGCATCCCCACGCTAGACTGCAAAGCTGTGTACCATGTGATTTTCAGCTGCTCTGGCTTCTGTGCACTCTTCCAGGACTTCCTTCATGCACAGCCTAGGCTGGGTCCCCAGCACACCGTCCTGCAGTGCACAACCTTCTGAGTTGTCCTCTGACATCGTGGGACCCCCTTTTGTGACATTGTGTGGACTCCGGTTCACTCTTCTTCTAAGTGCGTGTTGGGGTACTTCTGCGGGTGCTGCCTGCTTCTGTGAGGGCTCTCTGAGTTGCTGAGCACCCCTTCTGTCTCCTCCTCCAAAAGGCGACTTCCTGGTTCTTCCTGGTCCTCAGCAGCATCCAAAAACCTCTACCATGACCCTTGCAGCTAGCAAGGCTTGTTTGTGGTATTTCTGCATGGGAATACCTCTGCAAGCTGCATCGCGACGTGGGACATCTGTTTTCCAAAGGAGAAGTTCCTAGTCCTCTTCTTTCTTGCAGAACTCCAAGCTTCTTCCAACCAGTGGCAGCTTCCTTGCACCTTCATCTGGGGTTTCCTGGGCTCCTTCCCCCCAGGACACTGTTGCGACTATTGGACTTGGTCCCCTTGTCTTACAGGTACTCAGGTCTGGAAATCCGTTGTCAGTGCACTGCTGGTGTTTGTTCTTCCTGCAGAATCCCCCTATCACGACTATTGTGCTCTCTGGGGGTAGTAGGTGCACTTTACTCCTACTTTTCAGGGTCTTGGGGTGGGGTAATTTTCTAACCCTCACTGTTTTCTTACAGTCCCAGTGACCCTCTACAAGCTCACATAGGTCTGGGGTCCATACGTGGTTCGCATTCCACTTTTGGAGTATATGGTTTGTGTTGCCCCTATACCTAGGCTTGCCTATTGCAACCTATTGTAATTCTACACTGTTTGCATTACTTTTCTTGCTCTTACTTACCTAATTTTGGTTTCTGTACATATAACTTGTGTATATTACTTACCTTCTTACTGAGGGTACTCACTGAGATACTTTTGGCATATTGTCATAAAAATAAAGTACCTTTATTTTTAGTAACTCTGTGTATTGTGTTTTCTTATGATATTGTGCAGATGATATAAGTCGTATAGTAGGAGCTTTGCATGTCTCCTAGTTCAGCCTAAGCTGCTTTGCCATAGCTACCTTCTATCAGCCTAAGCTGGTAGAAACACCTCTTCTACACTAATAAGGGATACCTGGACCTGGCACAACGTGTAAGTACCACCAGGTACCCACTACAAGCGAGGCCAGCCTCCTACAGTCCCCAAATTACTTTCCCTTTTTTTCTGGCTGATCTCCCCTTATGGTCATACAGTGCGATCTCCAAATGATACACAGACAATAACCTTCCCAGCCACTACTGCCATGTCGGTGGTTGCGGGTTCAGCCATGCAGAGGAGACACATAATCGATAGACCGCCATGGCCAGAAAGATAAGCACCCTATGTTGTCCCCTCATTTCCTCTGCGACCCCTAAGACCATGATCTTGGGATAAGGACCACCTCATATCCCAGAAATTATTTTACCATGAGTTGCATACCGTCTCTCAGTACCGTCAGTTCCCCGCACGTGGCAAACATGTGAACAATATTTGCTCCATGCGTCCCACACCTTGGACAGTTTATCCCTCGTGAGCCCCCCCATTAGACAAGGTGAGCTGGTGTATAGTACAAATCGAACATGGTCTTATAGTGTTGTGCTTGTAGAGAGGAAGAAAGTAACATAGTATGTCCCAGTTCAAGGGATTTGAGAAAATTAATATCTCCATCCACCAATTTGTCCTTCCACCTCTCACTATGCTTCCCTAGATCATCAGGTTGTTCTGCCATCAGTGATGAGTAAAGTAATTTAATAGGCATATTAGATTTCCCCAAAATACCCTTTAACAAAAGATTATTTCTGAATCCCTGTGCCCCCCATGTTTTTTTAACCCAAAAATCTCATATCTGTAAATATTTGAAGAAATACCTTTGTTCTAGACCATATTGTTCTTGAAGACTCCTAAACACCTTCACTCCGAGATCATCATTGAAGTCTCCTAACCTCTCTATGCCTCGGGAGGCCCATTTTACCATATGGATATCCTTAAATATTTCAGGAAGCGACGGGTTGTTCTTGATTATTGTATAATAATTAAATCTTCCAAGCCCATTCTTTATGCGCCATGACCGCCAACATCTATAAGCTGCCTCTAATACCTTGTATCTAGCTTTCTTATAGTACCCAGGTTCGGAGAAGGTTAGCAGACATCCATTAGCAGCAGATCCACGAGCAGCTCATAGATATTGGGACCATCCTCCAACTCATTCTCCCCTGCCCTTCCCCCCCATAACAGGCACAGATATTGAAAAGCTGCTGCCGTTTGGTATAATTTCATATTCGGTAGGGACCCCCCCCTTTTCCAGAGTCAAAGACATAAATTTACCCACTCTTCTGCACTTGCCGTATGCCCAAATAAATCTCATGACTACCCGCTCCATATCCTTAAACCGAGAGTTTGTAAAGTTTAATGGTATGGCACGGAAAATATACAATAGTTTTGGGAGGAGAATCATTTTAACCATATTGCACCTCAACATTATAGTCATATGCAAATTGTTCCATCTATGCATATCATTTTTGGTCTTTGCAAGTATTGGGTCTAAGTTCAGGTTGATGATTTCTCCTACTCTTGGTGTAACAACAGTACCCAAGTAGACTGCATGATCCACCCTCCGATTGTCCTGAGAATTCGTAAATTGGTTAACCAGCAACTGTGTTTTAGTTCTCTTTAGCAGATACCCAGAGAACATTCCAAATTTGCTCGTCACCTCTTCGATTTCTTTCAATGCTAAATCCGGGTTAGAGGTTACTATGGCTATATCATCCGCATATGCTAAAACCTTTGTATCCCATCCATGCCTACACACCGGCGAGATCTTACTATTCCCTTTGAGCTGTCTAAGCAGGGGATCTAAATATAGAGCAAACAACAATGGGGAGCAAGGGCATCCCTGTCTAGTGCCGCGCCCTACTTGGATACATTCAGACTGCCCTCCCATTAATTGTATTCTCACCCCCGGCACCTGTAAATAACTTTGATTGCCAGAATGATCTTCTCCCAGAGCCATAGTTCTCCATAACCTGCCAGAGATATAGCCAATTAACTCGATCAAATGCTTTCTCGCATTTAACAATGCAACAGCCATGGGCTCCTCCGCAACCTCTGTTGCATCGAAGAGCGTAATAACTCTTCGAATATGTTCAACCGTGTCTCTGCCCGGGACGAACCCATGTTGTCTAGGTGTTACCAATTTCTTGATCACCAAGGATAATCGAGCAGCTAGTAGTTTTTAATAGATTTTAGCATCGCTATTGATTAATGTAATCGGCCGGTAAGAAGCCGGGCTCTGTGGAGCCTTCCCTTTCTTAAAAAAAACTACTATGTTGGCCATTCCCCATGATGGCGGAATTTCTCCAGCATTCTGTACCTGAATAAATAACTCTATCATCAGAGGAAGTAACAATGTTTTAAAGATTTTATAGATCTCTAAGGGGATCGCATCAGGTGCAGAGGCTTTCCCAGTGGCGAGTTCACTTAATGCCTTATCTATTTCTAGACTATCAATCTGTCCCTCCAATTGCGAATGATCCTCCTCTGTTACTTTGTTAAACCTAATGGAGCATAGAAATTCTTGCATCTCTGTAACTGAAGATCCAGATGTATCGCTGTAAAGCTCCATATAGTATCTCTGAAACACCTTCCTGATTCCATCTGCATCTGACACTGTTTGTCCTTGCTGATCCCTAATCTCTTTGATGACCCCAGCTGCTGCCTTATGCCTTGCCCTTACCGCCAGCAGGTGCCTGGTTCTTTCTCCAAACTCATACCCTTCAGAGCGTTGTGCAAGATATTTTTCCGCTATTCTTTGTGCAGTGACCTTTTTTATTGCAGCCCTTGCTATAGCAATCCACTCCTGAATTTTGTTTATACCCTCCCCCTTTTCTATAGTTATAATCAGCTGTCTTTCTGCATCTCTGAGTTTCATATGCAAATCCCTTACTCTGCCTTGGATGTTTGTTTCTTAAGGCTAAAGCTCAGAGTTTCCCCCCGTACTCTTGCTTTCAAGGCATCTCAGACTATCTCTATAGGGGCAGACCCCAGATTAATCTCTAAGAATTCAGCTATCCAGTTCTTCATATATTCACAATATTCAGAATCCTTAAGGAGCCCTCTTTCAAAGGTCCACCTCCTGGCTTTATACTCCAGACCATCTAGCTCCAGATCAAGTACCAATGGGTTATGATCTGACATAATCTGTGGGAATAATTCCATACTAGCATGCATTAACAATTCGGGGGATATCAAGAAAACATTAAGTTGAGCCAATTTTGCGTGAGGGGCAGATAAATAGGTGTACCCAGGATCTGAGTTGCATAGCTTAACCCAGGCATCTACCAATCCTAGCTCCTTCTGAATACCAACCATTAACTTAAATACTTGAGGCTTACGTCTGGTATTTCTTAACTACGGGCACTAATAAATTCTGTAATCCATCCCATGAGCCATTAAAATTGAAATCCCCACAAAGAATATACGGGGGAGGCCAGCCAGTTAATTCTATAGCTAAAGTATCCATTACTACCGGATCCTCGGTTACTGCCCCATATACAGAGCATAAAGTAAAACATCCTTTACTATAGAAGCATTCTACAATAACCCATCTCCCATTCCTGTCAGCCTTCTGTCTAGCAAATTTTAGTCTATTACTCCGATCCAATATTGCCACCCCTTTAGTTTTCACATCTTGTTCTGAACACACTACCATTCTCATACCAAGTGTTCCTAAAATTCTGCGGTTCTTATATTCCACATGTGTCTCTTGTAGGAAGCAAATGTCCACCCTAAGAGTTTTCAGGTCTTCCATAACCTTTCTTCTTTTTCGGGGATCATTTAATCCACAGATATTAATAGAAGCTATTCGAAGTCTAGTCATTTCTATCCCCTTATTTCACCTGCCACCTTTCCCGCCCTTTTCTACCTCCCTTTCTTTTTCCTTTGCTTTCCATCCTGGCTGTATAAAATCTCTAGTATCTTAAATATACCTCTTGATTCTCTTTATCCCTTCCTTTCCCATTTCCCCTTTTCCCCCCTTCCCCATCCCCTTGCCCCCTTAACCCCAGTCCCGCTTCCACCCTCTTTCCCCTCGTCACACCACTCCCATCTGCCCCCTCCCCTCCCACTAGGGCTGGTTAGGATCCCCTTCTACTGACCAGCCCCCCCCCTCCCTGTAGAGCAATCAGATCGCCTTTGGTCTGAATATTGGCGTTGTGTAGATGTGAGGTGCCCACCCACCTCCGGGTTCACTTGACATCTTTACATCATTTTAACACCATCAAATACTCCTTTGCTTGGATCTCTGACGTAAACCATCTGACTTTCCCATTCATGATCGTTTTTAGGCACGTGGGGGCTATCAGATAAGCTTCCTGTCCCTTGTCCAAAAATGGTTTAATTAACTGTCGGAGCCGCCATCTGCGTTCCACAGTTGTATGGCAAAAATCCGGTGGAGTGAAAAAAGTGACTCCTTCTATAGTACGTGGGGCATTAGGGCGAGATTTGTCAAAAATAGCTTGCCGTAGCAAAAAGTTACAAAAAAAGACCAGGATAGCTCTAGGATATTTGGAGTCTGCTGGGTGCGACCTCTCCCTCCGAGTTGCCAGAAACCTATGAACACGCTGAATCTCATTATCCCAGTCCCAGTTGCTCAGTTCGGGAAAAGCCCCACGCAATAGCTTAATCACGTAAGCCCCAATGTCACTCCCTTCCAACCCTTCATTTATGCCCAAAAAGCGCAGATTATTTCTTCTCTGCTGGTTCTCATAATCTTCCGGCTTCCACATTATGTCAGTCAGTTGACCCTCCTGCGTAGCATTCTGTTGTTTCAGGATATTGACATTCTCTTCGACTGCAACAATCCTCTCATCCATTGAGCATAATTTGGCTATAACCTCGGTGCATGACTTTGCTACTTTGCAAACTGTTCCTAGCAACCGCTTTGTAGCTACCCTGGCGCAGCGGTTTTTTATCTGAGTTTCTGTTTGAAGTTCTTTAATCGAATTGTATATTGATTGCAACATCCCAGAGTCAGTGCCCACCATTCTTGCACCGATTATCGCATCTACGGTGTTTCCTTCCATGTTGTTGTCCGCCAGCTGTTGACCACTCATTGCAGTTATATCTGTTGTATCTGTTAGTCTAATGCCAGAGTAGTCCCACTTTAAGGTCTTACTGCCACTTGACATAGAGAATTCGGTGCCCTCCTTCAGACCAGATCTTATTTTCGTGCACTTACGCTGCCGCAGCGCCTGCCATACTGTGGGTTAATTACTTGATGATATATTTCCCATCTCAGAGGATATGCTACTACCAGACTTGCTGAGGCCTTGCTCTCCACTGCTGAGATCGGATTCGTTTGTCAGAGAATAAAATTTATCCCCACTGTCTTTTGCCCAATCCAAAGTTTTTGTCTCTTTTTCCTTGTCTCGTCCTCCTGGTTTTAGCAATGTGTTTCACCCAGCTTCGGCACCCAATTTAGCGCTTATATTGCTTGAATCTTATACTCGTGTTGAGTTCCCGGACTGCTGCGCTTGAGGCGCCTCCTTACTGCCATGCAGTTATCTAGGCCCACTGATAGACCATCGCCGCATTGTGCAGTTGTTATAGGGGGTTCTTTAATTTCCATAGAAGTCTTCTTGCCGAGAGCACCCAAGGATATGGTTTCTGTTACAAACTGACTATCTCAGAAGGTGGGGGGGGGGTTGTATGCATAGTACCACTTTCTTATGTCCCTCCTGCAAGAAAAGACGTAATAGTGGGCTGGTTTTTGCTTTTCCCCCTGAACTCTATGAGGGAAGTGATGTTTTCATCGATCTTGGCGTCTTTCCCTAGGCCTGTCGTATTTCTCCCGGTTTGCCTGGCCATTGTTGATAGGGGGTGCCTATTTGCCCCAGCTGGGTCCCCTTTATCTTTTCCAAGTCGTGAAGCTTTAGCTCCGTCCATCTTGTCTCCAGAGTTCCGAGCCATTTTAGGTGGCATACTTATTTTCAAAGAGTGAGGGAGTGCCCTCACAAATCCAGCTAGTCCTTCTATTATTGCTAATACGTTGTGTATCACTCTTTTAATAACTCCCCTAGCAGGCTGATAAGGGGTGCACGGGAGATTAATGATGCCAACCTGAGTGACCAATAACATTGGAGCGACCTAACACTTGTTGAACTAATAGCCAGTGTAACTTATAAGCTTGAGGAAAGCCTTTTCAAACAAGAGCCTGCTGATCAAATAGAACACCCCCACGGCTGCTATCCCCTGTTGCCGAACCAAACTTTCTGTTTATTATTATTTTTTTCCCCCCATTTTCCATTTTCTTAGTCTCAGTCTTAAGCAGTATAGTATGCAAAAATGAAAAAAAATAAAAAAATCTTTAGAACAGTTCCCAAGTTCAGAAAAAATCAAAAGTCCGGTAGGGTGAGTGTCCTCTGAACCCTGTATTATATCACAACCTGTTGAGGTACCATTAAAAAACTACTGGTGCTTTTTTACAGTCTTTTTTACAGTCTGCTACCAAGCAAATTCAGCCATTTCCCCCCCCCCCTTATCTGACTTGAAGTTGCTTTTTTTTTTTTTTTTGCAGGCTGGGGAGAAGAGCAAGCCAGGCGGGAGTTACTTCCAGTGCTCCCTTCTACTTGTGGCTTTCCAGGTTACCAAAATTAGGAGCAGCGTAGCGTGGCGTCCATTACTTGTCAAATTGGAGCGTTCCTGCTCCAAAAGAAAACCCTTTGTGCTGCTCTCATGCCATAGGGGTCGCTCCCAGTGCCTCCGTCCTCCGTCCTTGCCGCCTGGGGGCCGCGGCGAAAGAAATCCAGCAAAAAAGTGGCGATCCGTGGCCGGAGAGAACGGCTTCCCTCCAGCTGCTCCGGGTCTGTGCGCTGCGGCTCGTCCTACGCAAAGGCCAATGCCCTCCGGTGCTCAGGTTTTAAGCACATTTCTAAGGTTTTTCAATTCTATTTCCTAACTATAATGTCCCTGTAATCTTTGTTTTTTTCAGTTACTTTCTAGTTTTTTTTTTTTAACATTAAGTAAGATGCCCATATCAATGCACCACAGGGTGGGGTTGAACACAAGGCCTAGCCTGGTATTGTGCAGCCCACACCCAAACTTGTACACCTGCAATCCCTCCTCCTTGCCTTCCATTGTCCAAGGCAGGCCCCTGCTCCCTCACTGCAGCCCTGAGCAGATGTTGTTCTGCCACTGCCCTTCCTAACTGCCCTGAACAGTTAGCTCGCTGCCACATCCACCTCCTCCCTACCTTCTGTAATAGGAGTCCATGGGCCAGCCCCCTCCCTGCTGCCCTGCCTAGTCAGATGTTCTGCCACTGCCCCTCCCTCTTGCCCTTCATGGACTGGTATGCTGCAACTTTCCCTGCTGTCTGTTTAGTATGGTCAGCTTGTTGTCCATGACTCGTTCCCTTTTGCTCTCTGTTCTCCATGTGCATGGCCTTGTCCCCTTCCTATTGTTTTCCATGAAAATACACAAAGAGGGACCCCTCTAATATCACAAAAGGAATATTTGAATAAACAATTCACATTGAAAACTAATTGTTCATATTAGTCCATATACAACAGAAAGGTCCTAAATTCAACCAAAATGATAAGTCCAAAGTTTATTCAGATTGTGATTACACATTCGACAGTCCAAAATCCAAAGAAATTTGTGGTTCCAGCCAACACGTGTTTCGTCTTGGGAAATGTTTATATCCCTAACGACTTCTTCAGGGCTAGAAATCATAAACAAAATACACGAGTTAAGACCAATATGCTCAACCATCAAGTTCGTGATATATGTGTGATAAAGCTCAAGGAAGGTGAAATTTGGATAATATAACCCACTACGTTAAGTGAGAAAATGAATTCAGGGTAAGTACCCGATAGAAAGCCTAAATACACAAACCCAAAATTTACAAAACATACCGTAAACTCTATAAAAATAATAAACAACTTTTAGTTAGAAACCAGAAACCAGTACATGCCACCATAGTGCACCACCGTGTTCACAAGGCCACTAATTGTTAAACCAAAATACCTTGTTATCCACTAGAGCTTGACCAACCAAGCTGTAATGCCAAATGTAATCCAACATGTAACTTATCCAAATGGAGTTTTGATCTGCTGTTAAGAAATAAAGAACACAAGCACTTAAGAAAGCTAGAATTTAACATATTGTGCCATAAAAGTCACCCTGATATGCACAATAAACATGCACAATAGCCCAACAATAATCCATAATATAACAACAGTATACTAGTAAATATCAATAAATTATATATAATAAATCTTTTTGAAGGAAAGTACCGTTTTAGGGTAGTCTCGCAACAATAATCATTCAATTCCCGACAACAGCATACAGTCAAACTCACCCCGATCTTCATCAAATAGTATCTGTAATCCGAAACCGGCGTCTCCGTGTGCGGACGCTTAGCGAGTGCGCTGACCATGCGCACATGAACACGGAAGTAAATAAACTCCCGGGTTACCACGATCCTTCAAAAAATATAATATCTGTGATCCGAACACGGCGTCTCCGTGTGCGGACGCCTAGCGAGTGCGCTGACCATGCGCACATGAACCCGGAAGTAAATATACTCCCGGGTTGCCACGATCCAGTAGAAGGGCACAAAAATAGACAACGGACTTAAAAAAACGTCCCAAACTAAATGTTAACAGGTACACCATGATTAGCCCGATCATACATTAACCAATGTAGCTTTATGGCTACAATAAACAACAAATCGTTTAATAAGAGAATTATTATAAACTAGTACAAGTCTATATTACTGAAACAAATTTGTTTTGCCAAAATGCAGTAAAATGCACTAAATAAAATTAAGTACTCTTATCACCAGTCACTAGATGTATATAAAGGAAACACACTAACGCCATAAATTTACAAGGTTTCTCAGTGAAACACCTAGTGGTGTAAACAATCAGGAAATATTATCTTATATGACTCAAATACCGTTAATAAATACTAGCACGTGAAGCCACTGATAACAAGACCAATAACCAAATTAAGTAACATATAGGGATAATTTTCAATCATATGAATGCAAGCGAGGCCCCCATGTTTGCTTAAAAGCTATGATGTTTGAGAATCTTGGTATTTAACTCATGAGTGCAAATATATCATACAAAATCAAACAGTACTTACAACAAACCACAATATGTGAATCAACATATGCATAGTCAACATCTCAGTGTAATAAATGCAACATGCTGTAATCATAGAGAGCCAGAATTTAGTCACCCAAAAAGAATTCCAATTCTCTATCGGAATTTAATCCTGATTCCACAGCTCCTAATTTCATGATCCATAGTGCTTCTTGTCTACGTAAACGTAGCTCTCTGTTGCCTCCCCTAGGGTCCCGGGGGATGTGTTCAAGTCCAAAGAATCCAAAGCATTTATGGGTTGATTGTGCCTCGCACGACATCATATGTGCCACTAACTGATATCTCATATCAGCATTCTTGAGAGCACGCATATGTTCTCCTATTCTGATTTTGAGTGGTCTTATGGTGCTTCCAACATAAATTCTAGAACATTTACAGCGTATTATATAAACAACAAAGTTGGAGTTGCAGTCCATAGTGGAACAAATTACAAATGATTTACCATTGTAAAAGAAATTCTGCATCTTATGACATGCCCAGCGACAGACTCCACAAAAACCACATTTAAAAAAAACCATACCTCTCTGAGATAACCAAGTTTTCTTAGGGGGGATAGTAGCGAAACTAGGACTCAATAAATTTCTGAGGGTTCTACCTCTACGAAAAGATGTGACTACTGTTCCAGACACCACATCTTTGAGTGACTCATCCTGCAATAGTAAATTCCAATGTTTAGTCATGTACTTCTTAAGGATCAAGGAGGCCTCATTGTAGTCTGTTATAAATCTTACCAGGTTGCATGTTCTATTAGATTCTTCATGTACTTTAAGTATCAAAGTTCTATTTCTATCCAAATATCTTGCTTTGTGTCGTGCTTTAAAAAAAATCTTTTTAGAATATCCACGGACTGTAAATCTCTTCTCCATGTCATTCATTTGGGCAACAAATTCATCATCTATACTACAATTACGTCGTGCCCTCATGAATTCTCCAAAAGGAATTGCTGCCACCTGATGTTTGGGGTGAGCACTTTTAGCATGCAGAATAGAATTGCAAGCAGTTGCTTTTCGGAAAAGTCTACTATGAATTTTATCATCAGTAATAAAAAGTTCAACATCTAAAAATTCAATCTTGACATTACTATATTGATAGGTGAATCTAACATTCATGTGGTTGGAATTTAAAAAATCACAAAATTCAACAAGTTTCTCCCCGCCTCCAGTCCAAATCATTAGACAGTCGTCTATATAGTGACCCCAGAATAGTATATATGTCTGCCATGCAACAGCATCAGGGCCCCAAATCCATGTGTGTTCAAACCACCCCATGAATAGGTTCGCATAGGATGGAGAAAACTTGGAACCCATTGCTACACCTTGTTTTTGTCGAAACCACATATTGTTAAATAAAAAGAAATTATTAGTAGTAATCATAGTGATCATCTCCAATAACATCTTTGTGTGATCCCACAGATTTGCTGATCTTTTATTTAGAAAATATTTTAAGGCTTCTAAGCCTAAGTCATGATTGATACAAGTATACAAAGATACCACGTCTAGAGTTACCAAAAGCATGTTACTATCCCATTCAACATCACTCAGAATGCTAAGAATATGCGTGGTGTCTCTGATAAATGAAGGAAGATTATGAACCAGTGGTTGCAAAAAACAGTCAATAAATTCTGAAAGCCTTTCCGTAGGTCCAAGTATGCCTGAAACAATGGGTCTCCCTGGTGGGAAAGGCAAGCCTTTATGTATTTTAGGTAAGGTATATATACATGGATAACGAGGATGGTGTACCTTCAAATATGAGTATTCATCTTTGTTAAGTAATCCCTGTTGTTGCCACACTGCTAGTCTGTTATTAATCCTAAGTGTAAGATTAGTGATGGGGTTGTATAGAATCTTCTCATAACAAGACAAATCATTAAGTTGTGACAGAATCTCATTGTCATAGTCCAACTTATCCATTAAAACCACGTTACCACCCTTATCTGCTTGTCTGATAACAATGTCTTTATTAAGTTTCAATTCTTGAAGAGCAGCTAATTCCTCAGTATTCAAATTCATTGTAGAGTATCGATATTTGTTACTAGCTAAGTAATTGTCATAATCCTGGCATACCACATCAAAAAACTGATCTAAAGAGTTAGAGCCCAGAGATCTCGGAGTCCACCTAGATTTACTTCTTAAACCACTCGATACACTTTTATTTGAGATCATGTCTAGATCATTTAAAATTCTAGCAGTAATGTCAGGTTCCTCATCTCGTTCAACTAGAGATAATAAAACTGCTGTGTCCTGGACATTCTCAATAGATAAAGTATTAAGGGAGAAACATTAGCCTCAGAATTTGTAACAATGCAGGGATTAGTTTGAAAATGTTTCTTAAGTTTAAGTTTCCGTATGAACTTAAACAGATCAATTTTGGATCTACACGGGTCACCAAAGTTACTAGGACAATAGCTAAGACCTTTAGATAGAAGACTTTTGATCCCTGTCGTTAAGACCAAACTCGATAGACTTACTATATTGATTGATGATGCATCCTCAGAGTTTACACTTTCCTGTCTTGAGATCTCGTTTTGACTCCTTCCACCTCTTTTGTAACATTTGCCCGGTCCTCTCCTGCCCCTCCTAGTTTTTTTGTATACAACACTCCTTTGTTCTGAACACTCTTGCCCCGCCTCATCCTCATTAGTTCTAATAAAAAATTATTGTCACTTGAGGTCTCTTGAGCAGATGTGCTTGCTCCATCCTCCATCTCACTATCACTAGTTAACGAAGTACTTGCAGATGTTGAGTCAGAGAACTTGGACAAACCTGAACCACTGGGGAGCCCACCAGTAAGGAAAAGATGATCATATTTATTAGAAAAGGTAAAAATTCTACCAGTCAAGTAGTCTCTCTCGTCCCGCTTGAGTTTGCGTGCTTTCCTCTGCATAATTTCCTCTTGATGTTTAAGTAATATTTCTTCCAAGATTTTATAATTTTTTTCAGTGGCTTCTCTAAGGTTTAAACCTTCAATCTCCTTTTCTAGAATACCAATCTCAGTTTGTAATTGGCTGACTTTTCTCTCCGAATTAATGATCAAAATATCAATAAGTTTCATAGAGCTCGCAGTTAGCTCCATGTCCCATAGTGTTAGTAAATCTTCATCCAAATCGTCGTAAGTAGGAAAGATCTGTGATCTCAAGCCTCGAGGGATACGGTTAAGTTTTTTGTACTGTTTTAACGCTGTGCCATCCCACCATTTAGATAGTCTACTTCTAAAGTGCTTGTGTTCTTTATTTCTTAACAGCAGATCAAAACTCCATTTGGATAAGTTACATGTTGGATTACATTTGGCATTACAGCTTGGCTGGTCAAGATCTAGTGGATAACAAGGTATTTTGGTTTAACAATTAGTGGCCTTGTGAACACGGTGGTGCACTATGGTGGCATGTACTGGTTTCTGGTTTCTAACTAAAAGTTGTTTATTATTTTTATAGAGTTTACGGTATGTTTTGTAAATTTCGGGTTTGTGTATTTAGGCTTTCTATCGGGTACTTACCCTGAATTCATTTTCTCACTTAACGTAGTGGGTTATATTATCCAAATTTCACCTTCCTTGAGCTTTATCACACATATACCATGAACTTGATGGTTGAGCATATTGGTCTTAACTCGTGTATTTTGTTTATGATTTCAAGCCCTGAAGAAGTCGTTAGGGATATAAACATTTCCCAAGACGAAACACGTGTTGGCTGGAACCACAAATTTCTTTGGATTTTGGACTGTCTAATGTGTAATCACAATCTGAATAAACTTTGGACTTATCATTTTGGTTGAATTTAGGACCTTTCTGTTGTATATGGACTAATATGTACAATTAGTTTTCAATGTGAATTGTTTATTCAAATATTCCTTTTGTGATATTAGAGGGGTCCCTCTTTGTGTATTTTCTAAGTTGTGAGGTGGTTTTTCACCTCTAAGGGTAGGGTGTGTCCCTTGTGAGGTTCCCCGTTATTTACTTAGGGTAGATTGGCATCCTGAGCACCATATTTCCTCTATTCGCACCCCGTTCTATTATTACTATTGTTTTCCATGGTCCGTTGTAATGCCCTGCCGTCCCACTTATCCTGTGTGGTGTATAATACTTCTGCAACATCTGACGCTTGCCCTGAAAGGTCATTTTGGTGCCCCTGCCCATTTCCCTCCTGCTCTCTGTTATCTAACTCCATGTCTCTACCCCATTCCTCCTACCCTCCGTAATTCAATGTACCATGCTTGCCAACACTTTGAACTTGGTAAGAGGGAGATTTTGAAAACAAAAACCTGGGGAATTGACTTACATTGAAAAGGGAAATGTTTTAAGTGGGAGGCAGATACAATAAAGTCCTTTTGGGCTTAAAACATCAGGAGTCTCCTGCCTGAGTTGGGTCTGTTGTCATGTATGGTTGTACTGCAACTGCCTGTTCCTTCTGCCCTCAGTGGTCCATTATATTGCCACATCCTCTCTTGTCTGTTCTGTTTCCCTGCCCTCTATGACCCATTGTGCTGCCACTGCCCCTCCCACCTACCCAGTATGGTCAACTTCTTATTTCTGCACTTTGTTCCCTGCCCTCTTTTATCAGAGACTGTGACCCTGATCTCTGCCTCCCTACAGTATTTTAATGAACAACTAGATTTCTAATATTCTATATTTATCAACTAAAGTGTAGCATGCCTGATGTCATTTTGATGTAACCAAAAATGTAATACCTAAAGCTTTTTCTTTAGAAATTATAATAATTAGAGTATCTTATTCCCTTTGAAATTATGGTTATTGCTGTAAAACACCAAGATCAAGACATATTTTCGGAGTTCTCAAACAGCATCAAAGCACTTTTAAATTATTTGCTATCTTTATTTTTTTAATCCAGTTGATCACTTGATTATTTGTTGCACTTTGGGGGAAGGATGTGGCGTTATGGTCAGAGCTGCAGACTTTGCAACTGGGGAACTTGGTTTGAGTTTTGGTGTTCAACATCCTGTGATTTTGGACAAATCACTTAATTTCCCCATGGCTACAACCAAAATGAGTGTGTCCTGTACAAATTAACTGATGCTCATGTACAGCACTCCAGTACCTTCTCAAGTCTGTGCTACATAAAACTGTACACTTCTATCATTGGGATATACCCCGGGCTACATTTGGGTGACAGTTGTGCTATATTTGGGCTCTTTTTCCTCTGGTGACCATTTTGGGAGACTTAATTGTTATGAAGCGCCCTAATTTCCTCATTTACTGTAGTATCCCCAGAAGAAAATGCTTTCAGTTTTCCACTTCAATTCCATCGAGATGGCGGTCAGACGTGCCTTACTTTTGGCATAAATTCAGAATGTTAGCACTCTTGTTGCATATTAGAACTCTGTGGAGAAACTTCTGATCACTGGGCAGTCTGCTGCTGGTGTTGAAAGTGCATGTTTCAGTATGTACGTCGTTTTAATGAAGTAGATGAGGAAGATATTTCAGAACTCACTTAAAACATGTGCTAATTCTTTCTATAGCACTAACTATACTTTCAGTGATAAAATGAACCACTTCATTTTTTTCCTTTGTAAATTTAATGTTTAAGGTTTACCAGTGTGATTCAATCAAGATGATTTCAGGTGTGCCAAATTTCTGTCATAAGTAAGACTGTTAGCGCTCTGGTTGTTCTTTAGAATACTGTGGGAGACTGCAGTAGAGCACAAGGGGCTGCTTTTGTTAGAAGTACATATTGTACTGAGAATGTCACACTTCATTCTCATATGCTTAGAAAGGTAGTGTGAATTTACAGAAAATATGCTCTCATTTCAGCTTTTGTAGCATCTTTCACTACCTCAATGGCAAAATCATGATTTGCACTTTTATATCAAACGTGATTCATAATTTCCCAGCAGAATATATTTTCACAGGGTAGAATCATCTTAGAACACACCACTATTCCTAAAATGTGTCCCTCCACCCCTGCCATGCACACTTTGTTCTTCATTAATTTGACTGCTCATGCTTCATTTAAATTTTTAACAATGTTAAGGAAAGCGTTATGAATACTGTAATATCTGTGGTAATTGGCAGTGCTCGGCAAGGGCGTGAGTTATAGTTTCTTCAGGGCACGAGTTAAAGTTACTTGAACTAACTCTAAGTATAATTGTAGGCCTGGGCAGAGTTCATGTAGCAGTGCTAAATGGAGTCAAGAAAAAACTCTGTTGTGCAACACGCAGTTTTGCTAGTGGGCAGAGTTTCTTGCTGTGTCTGTTCGCACAATGTTTAATGTCACTGGCAATGTGAAGTTGTACCTCGCGTTGGAATTCTTGCGTGAATGGCACCACACAGTTCGCATGGCATGGCCATCTTGTTTTTTTGTCTTGTGGTGCTGGGTCCTACTTTTCTAACCGTCTATGTCCCTCCCATCCCTCTGTTTTAAAACTTATTTTCCCCCAGTTTCTTTTTTATTATATTACCTTTTCTCTTTCTCTTTTTATAAATTTTCTCCTAATTTGTTTGTGTTTTTTTTTTTACTTTTTACCTTTTTCTTTTTTACTCTACTTTTGTTCCCTTCCTTTTTCCTAATCCTTCCTTCCTTATCTCCCCCCCAAGTCCCCAGCACCATCAGCCACCTTACTTGTGGGCAGTGGCGACATCAAGGGGTGCAGTCATGTGCCATATTTTCTGAGGTGGAGGTGGCTGCCTTGGTGTTCCACATGCAGCGCCACCTCTCTTTCACCTTAGCAGCAGGCCCGGGTCTGGTTACGGCCTCCAGGAGTGCCAGTAGTGCTGGGAGAGCATGCACCAGGCTGTGTGTGCAGCTCTGCCGTTCATCACACCCAGCAACAGTTGGTACACCGGTGGTCGACAACCTCAATCAGGATACAGACCTGCTTGACCTGTTAAGTGTTGAGATTGCGGGGCTCGGTGAGTAAAAATTAATTTGTGGTGGTGCTCTATGCTAATAGTTTCTTCCCAAATAGGAGGCATGCTGCTCACACCAGGTAAGTTAAATTTATGTTACAAATATAATAGTATGTGATCGTCATCTAGACATTTGCTTAGCGCTACCTAATTGTACTCCTTTTGGGTGCTTCCTTGGGCTGAGAAGAAGTAATGCAGAGACTCCTCCTGTGGCTTGTCTAAGATAGTCATTGTTAGTATATTAGCATTAGTGATTTTTCACTATCTCTTACTTCTCTTTGCCTTTCTTTTTTGTAGCTTGTGCAATGCCAATTGCCAATCAATTTCCCAAAGATGTGTAGTAGGTTTTCTTGCATCCAATCCATGCATTGAGAGATTGAGAATGAGACGAGAACTGTAGAAATCATTAATTACAATTTATTAGTAATTCTAAAAGGTACTTTAGGGAATTAGGAATTGGGTTATGAAATTTAAAATAGGAAGGTCCTTGAAACTAATATTATTATTATACAGGCCCCCTGAACCTCTGATGTGGAAATGTTACTGCGTTTGCCTTTTCCTTAAAAAAAAAAAAAATCTTTGAGAGATTATTTATTGACAGTACCACTAATCGTTTCTAATATTTTTTCTTACATCATCCAGCATCCAGGGGCAGGAGGAGGGTGGTTGTTGAGGTGGACGAGGCAGCTGAAGGTGGCCCCTCCATAAGTGCCGGGGCAGATGGCTCTGCTGGCCCCAGTAAGTCCTCCTGTTGTTGCTAATATTAATATTTATTTCCCCAACTTTTACCGCTCTACACTTAGAGTTATTATCTACCTTTTTACTGTGTTTGTCTCCTAATGTTTTCCAGATCCACTTTGATTTATCTGTTTCAGAAATTCATCTTATCCCTGCATTATCCTATTTACTTATACAGTATTCTATACTTCAGTTTCTTTAATTCGAACTTTCTGGCTATGCTAGTCTGTCTGTAATTTCCTTTCCTCTTCTTTTTCAGTGAGCTTTCCCTGTCCCCTTATGTATCTTATCTTGTGGAGTGGTGGTAAGACTCAGAGAACATATGTACTGAAGATTGCATGCCCATGCAAGGTATTCTACACATGTTTTGTGAGAAGGCTTTCTTTATCATGCTCCAGCTCAATCATGAAAAAAAAGAAAAAAAGGTGTTTTAGAACATGGTCATGTACTTGTTTGTAACCTGCAATGCAGGTATCATGACCCTGCATACCGCCATGGATTTCGGGTGGTTTGGAACTGCCATGAAATCCATGGCAGTAGGCACTATCAGTGCCAAGGAATTCCTTCCCTGGCACTGATAGGGGTCTTCCCCACCCCCCTCCCCCACCCCCGAGTGCTACCCCTACACCCCCCACCCTCCTGCCACCCCCCAAAGGTGGCAGGACCCCCCTCCCCACCCCTACCACCAACATGCACACACACACCCCCCCTCCACCCCCACCCCCAACATGAACATACACACACCCCTACACACACATACACTACAACAACACATACCCGCTCACATACAAACAGACATGCACACAGACCGACCCGCACACATTTCCCATACACACAACACCCCCCGCATGCATACACGCACATACACACCCCCTCTACATACTCACATGCACACCCCCATGCACGCACACAACACACAACACCCCCCACCCCCATCCCCTAATGGATGATCAACTTACCTTATCCGTTGATCCTCCGGGAGGGGACGGGATCCATGGGGGCTGCTCCACCGCCAGCACTCCTTCACCAGAACACTGCCACACCGAATCATGTGACGTGAATAGGTGGGCGGTGTTCTAATGACGGAGCAGTGGAGGTGGAGCAACCTTTACTTCCCCGCCGACTGCCAGTATGGCTGCTGGCAGCTCTCCGTCTGAAAAAGGACGGAGGGCTGCCAGCAGTCACAATATGCTGCGTGGAAAACCGCCAGCACTGGCGGTCTTCAGCATGGCGGTTCCTCTGCGGTTTTTTAAAAAGACCGCCGAGGTCGTAGTAAGGGCCCATATGTCCTTCACTGACCAATTCTTGCACCTTTTTATTTTTTCTTGAAAAACTTAGGGCCATATTTATACTTTCTGACGCAAAACTGCCCAAACACTGTTTTGTGCCAAAAAGTATAACGCCGGCTTGCGTCATACCAGAGTGCAAGCTGGGTGCCAAATTTATGGAATGCCGCAAGCCGGCACAGAGCATGGGCTAGTGTAAAAAAAAAATTACATTAGCCGGGTGGGGGTGGCGGTATGGAAGAAGGGGGTTTTGCACCAAAAATGATGTTAGGCTGGTTAGAGGCAAAAAAATCTCTATAACCAGCCTGGTGTCATTTTATGATGCAAAACCATCCATACCACATGACTCCTGTCTTAGGAAAGACAGGAGTCATGCCCACCACCAATGGCCAGCACAGGAGACCAGTGTCCCCTGGGCATGGCCATTGCACCCTGTGCCATGCAGGGGACTCTAAGTTGGGCCCCCGAAGACAATTTAATTTGAAAATAAAAATACTTACCTATATTTACCCTACTTACCTGTGATGGGGTCCCTCTGGTGTGGGTAGGGTGTTCCTGGGGCTTGAGGAAGGCACCTGCAGAGCCATTCCATGGTGTTTAACCATGGAAATCAGTCCACAGGTCCCCTGACACCTCTTATGACCCAGATGTGAAATAATGGTGTAAAGCAAGCTTTGCATCATTTATGTAGCCCCTTCTCCCACCCATGGGTCATTTTGGCATGGGGATAAATATGGGGCTATAAGGTTAGCACCATTTTTTAGATGGGAACACCTACCTTGCATCTCATTGACGCAAGGTAAGTTCATGCATCTAAAACATTTAGCAAACTCCAATACTTTGACATTAGAATGGTCTAGCATCAAAATATAAATATGTAGTTAGTTTTTAGCCGAATTTGCGTAAAAAAATGATGCAAATTCAGCACAAATGAAGTAGAAATATGCCGCTCAGATTCATCAATAGCTAGTTCTGCAAATTGTCAAATTGAGAATGACCTGTCTCTTACCTCAAACAAGGAAAGACTGACATTGATCAAATTGAATAAACAGTTCATCCTCGAAAATGATCAGGCCCCAGAAGACTCAAGAGTGGATGACGGTGATTTCTCTGACATATAAAGTGTGGAGTTGATATTCCTCTAAAGTAAGTCCCTGGATATATAAACTTCACATTCTGGATTAAAAGGTCAAAGTAATAATACACTCATAATACCACTGAAATGTCTGCTGTAAAAAAGGAAAAGGAAATAAATAAAAATATGCTTTTTATTTTTAAATTTCGTGTGCCAAACAGGTAAAAAAAAATTAAAAGGACCACTTTGGAAGGCACAAACAGATAACCTATGAGCACAAAACCATTTTGACCTGGTGACTAAGGGCCAGAAGTATCAAGGTTTTATGCATTCGCAAACAGTGCGAATGCCCGTTTGCGAATGCAAAAAGCTAGTTCAGAATGTATGAAAGACATTCTGAATGCAATTTTAAGGAATCGCTAAAATAGCGATTCCTTAAAATTGCGACCCTGTTTAGAGAGTCGCAAATTGCGACTCTCTAAATAAGAAATCGCAAATAAGGATTCCTTATTTGCGATTTCTTAGCACATGTATGAAGCCATTCCTAAATGCGATTTGGGCATTAAGGAATCGCTATTTACCACCAGGTTGAACCTGGTGGTAACCATGTGCAAATTTAAAAATGCATTTTAAATGCATTTTTAAAATGCACGTGTAAAGCACACATGCCCTTTTGGCATGTGTGCACCTTTCATGTCCCCCCCAAAAAAATTGGGGTGCAGCAGAGGGGGCCTTAGGCCCCCAGCACCCTGGGGTTTTGCATTTCCAAAATTGCGATTTCTAGTTAAGAAATCACAATTTTGGAAATGCAAAAAATTCGCAGATATGGGCCAACTGGCCCATAGGTACTAATGGGGCCAATATCGCAATTTGCGATTCGGTAATAGCATTTGCGATTTTTAAGAAATCGCTATTACCGATACGCAAATGTGATACATGGCATTTTGCGAGTCGGAAATAGCAATTTCTTAAAAATTGCTATTTCCAAATCGCAAAAGGCCTTCATGATACATCTTGCCCTAAGTCGTGACAAATACAACTAATTCACCCTTAAGTTCAGGTATAAGCATTTCATTGAACAATAGTTTCCTTTAAAAACAAGATGCCTTCCCTGCCTAACTTTTCTTTCCTATACTTGTCTGTCAGTAAAGAGTCAAGGGAATGTATTGCTTATTTGTGTGTCTATCATGAGAAAAGGGATGCCCATATACCTTATTGGTTCGAACAAGTGACTTGCAATAAATAAAAAATATCAAAAATAATTATTGCAACAAATGGGAGGGGCTTTGTAAAACTTGCCTCAAAGTGTCCTTGTGAGTGTTACTTGACTGGCCTTTTGTTAACTGCGTACTAACATCTCTTGGTACTTCTAAGATTTCTCAGTTTACCTTCACTCTAAGTCTCAGTTTCTTTTCCATCTCTTCTTTAATTTCTTTCTTTTTTTTAAATATATAAAAAGTAAGCTAGGGGTTTGTGTGTCAGTTCCCACAAGAGTTATATTATGAACATGATTGCCACAGCTAAACTTGATCAGTCATTTAGGGTACATAGAGCTAGTTGCCTAGGAAAATTACTTTAGTTAATGTTATGCCATCGTATGATCCTAACTGTGAGACCTCACACACCATGCTTCCTTTGACTCTCAAGTAATATTGTCCTTTCTTTTTCTCTTTCAATTGGTCTTCTCCTTTGCAAGAAACGTCTATGGCACTACTACTCTGTGGCTTCGGTACTTCTCCCAAGAAGAACAATTCTACCATTTTAAGCAGTATCAATTTCTGAGCTTTGTATATCGTCTCTATCTTGCATTGCATCCTGGTAACTAATATTGGAGGCTGTGGGTTGCTAAAGACTGTTACATTAGGCTAACTTAACTTTCATCTTTCTTCCATGACAGATGTGCAATACCCATGGTGTTGTGAGGCCTTCTTGGCCCCACCTTGCTTCCCCATTGTAGCTTCACATTATACATGGATTAGGCTGACATTATTTGTTAGCAATGATTTTTTACATGTTTATGTTTGCACAATATTATTCTGAAAATATGTTGTACGTGTTGCTTTTTTTTAGTACTCTTTTTTTACAATGTAATTTGTACACTCTGTTCAAGGCTAGGAACACAGAGCATGATATCCTAGTGCTTGCATTGTCCATTAGGAGACAGCTCCTAAATCCTAGACAAATCATGACATTAGAGCTGCCCCCTAACACTGTGTGGTTTTGATTATATAAAGAGTGCCCTGCCCTACAAGCGCCAAAGGAGCAGTTCAGTTGTGATTGTCCTGGAATAAGTCCTGCATTCGATATGCACCTCTACTGACCTTTTGATCTTGAAGAGAAGGATTGCCACATTCACCCTAGACAAGCTCCATAGCTCAGATATTCTGTTATAGGGGGATCAGGCTGTCCATTGAGCTCTCTCTGAGAATAGATAGTGATAGGTAAGGATATTTAGGAATAAAATTGCCATGGCTGGATTGCTTATCTTGTTTACCATTTTACTAATGCTGGTTACAAAGCATTGTTTAATCCGCCTCATAATCACAGCTCATTCTTTCTATGCAAGAGTACGATAATTTCAGTAAATATTGGGAAAACTTTATTTACATGTTCTTGTTTTTATTCTGGGCATGCATGAGTCAACAATGAAAGGGTAAGATCTGGTTCCACAGTTCCTTGGGGATCAGAGTCGTCATGTTCAAGGTTGACAAAATCATCTGTTATCCTAGGAACGTTGGAGATTCAGGTGAGGCACTGTGAACTAGCTAAGAAGTGGGCTGACATTTCTTGATAGTGCAGATGGACTCAGTCCCTGCATTCTAAAATTTCTGTTGTTCGAAAATGCAGTCCTACCTTTTGGTGGGAACTGTATATCAATGGAGTTTTTGGATGTAGTGTCTGTCTTTTCCCCCAGTTCTATGGGGCTTTATTCAATTTTTACCACCAACAAATCTCACACATGGCAGGGTGGATATGGTGTGAGCAATGTGTAACCTTTATGCAAGGTGAGTAAACAAACCACAATCTTTCCTATCCCATGCCCTTAATGGTCACTGGGCTATCTAGAAGTTAAATATAATACCCAGTGATTGGTTGAAGCTAGATGGTGTATACTTCTATGTTTATGATTTCTGCCCCACAGAGAATCCAGTTACTGAAGAACCCATGCCTTGAGTTCTGTCTTTTACTGAGGTATGCAATAGATTGATCAGTACTTTGGCTGTAATATATGTACACTTGTTATATGTTATAGATTATTTTGGTAATGTTTCATGCTAATACTTGTTTTGAGTTAGCTGTTGTCTCTGCCATGCCACTGAATATTGTTGCTGGGTCACCTGCTACATTATAATAAGAAATTTAGGGCCAGATGTACGTTCCAATTTTCTTGTCACAAATGACCCAAACTCTTTTTTTGGGCCATTTGCAACAAGAAAAATGCATTTTGGTATGTACAGACCCTATTTTGCGAATCGGTAATCTATTTACCGAATCACAAAATAGGTTTCCTAATTGTAATTAGGAAGGGGCGTTCCCTTCCCAATTGCAAGTCACAGTGCGATGTAGGATTGTTTTGTGACTGTGAATGTGGTCACAAAACAATCGCAGTTAGCACCAGTTTCAAATTGGCGCTGTCTCATTCTCAAACGGGAAGGGGTCGCCATGAGCATCAAGGCTTAACTTAGGAGACAGAGTGTAAAGCATTCAAATATCACAAAAACAGTAATTAAATAAAACACAGGAAACAGTATAAAAATCCAAAACCAATTTAGAAATAGAGATTATATTTTTATCTTTAAAATGACACAAAAATGAATAAAGTCGGATAAGGGGAACCGGAGATATGAATTTTAAAAGAATTATTGTTTTTTTAGCGCCTAGAAACAAAAAGCGCCAATCGGGTCATCTGGTTGCACCTCGACCGGGGCAAAGTCAAAGTTTAAGGCCGACTGCGATGGAGCCCTGCTCGGCTACAGGCCATGGGAGGCCTCGGTTAGAAGTTTACCTTCACACTTAAAATCTTTTTAGAAGATTTTCAAATATTTTCTTCAGCGGGATGAACCTGCCAGTCCAATCCAACCTCCTGGAGCCCTTCTCCGGATACGCGACGTGGGAATCCTCGGTGGAGATTTTTACCTTCGGACTTAGTCGGTTTTTTGAGGTGAAAATCCTTCGACCGGGGTAAACCTGGACCTTGATCCGACGTCCCTGGAGCCCTCCTCGGATACGCTGGCTGGGAGGTCCCGGTCAAGTTTTTACCTTCGGACTTAGTCTCTTTTTTGGAGATTTTCTTTACCGGGATGAACCAGCAAATCAGCCCGGGTCACGGTTGAGGCATGCCGGCTAGAGTTGCCGCGGCGGGTCGGTCCCTCTATGGAGCTTTTTTTCAAAAGTTCTTCAAACTTCGCCAAACTTCTGGGGCTTCTCCGAGATGTCCTTTTAAGGTTCTTTTGGGGTCCACAGCTCACCCCAAGGGTCCAGAAGTTCTGAGATGGTCCTTGGGGGTGCGGACTACAACTCCCAGAATGCACCTGGCGCAAACTCCTTTTTGGCCACTGGACAGTGGTCAGCTGGTCTCTTTCTTCAGGAGTTGGTGCAGGGGACTCTGGTTAGCAATTTTTCACCTGTAGCAAACAGGGAGTCCCTCCTTGAACCAGTTGAAGCCAGGCAAAGTCCTTCATGTGGTGAAGCCCAAGTGTGCAGCTGGTGCAGTCCTTCTGAGTGCAGGTTCCAGGTGAAGGCCAGTGGTCCAGCAGGGCAGTCCTTCTTCTCCTTTGGTTCTTCCTTGTTGGAATCTGATGGGGATCTGAGGTGTGGGTGCAGGTCTGCCAGTTTTATCCTTGCACCTGGGTGAAACGCAGGGGGGGTCCTTGTTCTCCAATCAGGTGCTGGGTCCTTCCCCCTGTGATGACTACTTCCTGGGAAGTGTGGCAAAAATCAATCCCAGGAGGTAACATTCTCCAAAAATCCATCATGGCTGAATCAGATTTTTGGAGGTTACATCTGTCTGAGCCCGCCCACTGGTATGGCTAAAAATCATAAACACACCCCTCTCCTGCCCTCTCCTAATCTAATCAAGGGGGCACCTAGTTGTCTGGGGTTGCAGGATGTGGGGGCGTTGCTGGTTGCTCCAAATGTCCTTCTCTGCCTTTGAAGACCAGTTTGGCAGCCCCCCCCCCTTCCTGCCTCACCATCTGCGGAGGGGAGATTCCCTCCCACAGGCACATTCCTTTGTGTGAAGCCAGGCCACTTCATCAAGGCTACCGGGCCAGGCTGCTAGAGGCTGGCCAATCAGAGCACAGAAGCAAAAACAATGCAGGGCTGAAATTGGCAACTTTTCAGGTAAAGTTTAAAACTCTTTACCTGAACAAGTTATATTAAATCCAACAACTGGAAGTTGTGGAATTTATTATAACAATTCATTTGATACCAAACTCTTGGTATCCATCATTTTAGGGGACTTTAAAAATTAAAATAAAGTCTCCCCATTCTAGCATATGAAGGCCATTTACTACAATGAGGGAAAAACAAATCTGGCTTTTTTTTACCTCACCAGGGCTTATAAAACTATTTTTATAAGGTCCCTGCTTATAGTTACATGGCACCCAGCCCTAGGGGCACACAGGGCACACCTTAGGGGTGACTTATATGTAAAAATAAGGTCGTTTAAGACTTTGGAACTACTTTTAATTCCAAAGTCGAATTTGCATATAACTTTAATTTAAAAGCAGCCAGCAAGGCAGGCCTGCCTTTAAAATGACACTGGGCACCTCAGCATTGCACCTATGGGCGCACTACCTATGCTGTGGTCCCTAAACCTACATACCCTACCATATACTAGGGACTTATAGGTAGGTTAACTTAGCTAATTATAATTAGCCTAATTTGCATATTGATTTTACACAGAGCACAGGCCCTGGGACTGGTTAGCAGTACCCAGGGCACCATCAGAGTAAGGAAAACACCAGCAAAAAGTGAAAAATGGGGTCAAAAAGTTAGGTGGCCTCTGTAATCAGCCCTGTTTTCTCACACCCACCAAAACATTTTAAAGAAAACGTACTCCTATGTCTTCCGACTTCCCACCTCACCCCACTCTTGTTACCTAAAACAAACCCTCCTTCTTCTTAAACAAAATTCGTCCATTGCCACCTCTTCTTGATCTGTCCTCACACACACCACCCATACCCAAAACCCTAAACAAAACACATTATCCTTTTAATTTCCTATTCCTTACTTGCCCCACCCACAAAACACACCTACAAGTGAGCGAGCTACCCCTCCATATGAAAAATGACCCTCCAATCTGTCCTTCATTTATTTCATTATGGTCCATAGCCAGAAGTGCTCTATGATTTTATTGATGGCTACCTCCATGGGTGTGGGCTGAGAAGGCTTGGCAGTTGTGAGAGGAGCAGGGATGTCTTGCTGCTGGCTGTACGCCCAGCTGTTGTTACTAGGTCCATTGCTCAGTTGCTGCCTTATCATACACTTCTATGGCCACCACTCTGAGGAAGCGTGCAGCAAAATCCTCATTGTTTTTTAGGTGATGCCAAGTTTATCTCCTGCTTACTTTTATCTGAGGGTTGCCCTTCTAGCCTCTAGCAGGAGCAGCATGGCCTACTGAGTGACAAAAATACATGAACTGCAGTGCCAAAGCATGGACATAATCCATTGTCTTCCATTTAACACTGCAGGTTCTATACTGTGACTGGAGGTATATAATTCTGTATGCCTGGAATTTATACTCCAAATTCATGAGGTAACACTTTTACCAAAAGCCATTAACATATGTTTAAATAAGTCACCAAATTGCGGTTATACTACCACAGAAAAATGTGGAACATTCATTTAGGAGATTTCATTTATTGGACTTTTCAACATAATTAAATCAACTAACTAGGCCATATTATTTTTTGACTGCTTATGTCACATAGTAAGTTCAGTGCTCTGTACTTCCCAGACTGATTTTCAACTGACACCACATCCTGCTTCTAATTCTAATTGTGTCACAAATGCTGTTCCTGAGACCTGGTGTGAGTGAGAGTTACTGTTATGTAAGGGGGACATTTGGCAAAGGCTTGGACTGTGACTAAGTTTGGGTATGGACATACTAGGACATTAATTAATAAAAGATAGCAGATACTCAGGTTTTATGGGTGTCATAAGGAAATACAAAGGCTTGGGTGAAATGTATCCTTTGCCATGATAGGATGGCGGTAGTAGGTATGAGTGGGCAGTGGGTTGCACACCACTTCTACCCATAACATTTTAATGGATGAGAGACAGAGGCAGAAAAATAGTAAGGTAGTTAACTTTAAAACAGTTAGAATCTGGGCTTAGGGGCAAGAAAGTAACTTGACTTACTAGAACCCCCAGTACTCTAGTCCTCTTCCTGTCTTGCTCTGATCCTCGTCCTTCTGGTCCTCCTATTCTGAGTCTGCCAAGGCAGGCTCTAGAAAAAAAAAGGCACCTGTTTACTACTATCACACCCAACAAGATTATTTTCAAAAGTAAACACAAATACTAATAGAATTGTAAATTATTGCTATCCAAAGTATGCCTTTGAAAGGTTTACGTCTATATTTAAAAGGTATTAACAATAGGAATATTTAAAAATGGGTGAAATGGCTAGGAAAGGATCAGGAAGACAATGAATAAGGGGAGGGGGAGAGAACGGAAAGATTGCTGCGACAGTAAGAAAAAAGAGGAGCAAAAAAAGGGCATAACATAGGAGACAAGAAGAATCAGATTGAGGAAATAGGAGGGAAGTGCAAGAAAACACAAACACATGTGTTGGGTCAACTTAACAAACACTAAATTGGATAAATGTATGTTAAGAACAACTTAGGAAAAATATAAAAAAGGATAATATAGAAATCCATGCAGTAAAAGAAAAAGAGTAAATACTTCTTGTTAAATCAAAGAAGTGTAAATAAACAGAGTATGCCTTTAGGCGTGGAGGAGGTGGTGAATGTTGAGTCATTCCCCTCGCTCCCATTGGTTTTGGCCTTGGCTCTTGTATTGTCTTGCGTTAATGAAAGGAGGAAAGAAGTAGAGACTGATTTGTAGCATTGACAACAGGCAACAATGTAAAAATAAAGGGCACATAAATCTATAACTTCAGGAACTAATAGTGCCCCCTTCTTTAACGGTCACCGTAATAACAGTTCCTTGTCCTACAAATAACTACAAATGAACTTCCTCCTCTCCTGCTGTTTTACATCATTACCCAAAAGTTAGCCCCCCAAATTTTCAAAGGTTGCAACTCCCAGAGCTGGAGACTGTTTAAGAATAGAGGAGTCTTGGAGGAGCCCTACCACCTCTTCCATCCATCATTCTCACTTCCTGCCCATCAACTTAAGCCTACTATAATGCCTCCCAGTCTGTCTGACGTCATCCAAGATGACACCCTTTCACAGTTCAAATCATATTTTTAAATTCCCAATACCACGAAGACTTAGGCCCTCATTACAACATTGGCAGTAAAAGCCGCTTACCGCCATGCAGAAGACCGCCAACACACTGCAGCGGCCGCGGAAAACCACCACAGCTATTATGACCCACATTTCGGAATCCACCAAAATTCAGACACCCACACAAGTCCGCCACACCAAAGGTCAGTGATAAACTGTCGAAAACAAAACCTCCACCGTCACGCCAACAGAAATACGCCCACACTATCACGACACACGAATCCACACGGCGGTCTTTCAACCGCGGTAATCCATTGGCGGTACACACCGCCGCGCTCAAAATACACACGCACATACAAAACACTACCACATTGGATAATTCTAAGTACACACACCTGATACACATACACACACCACTCCCACACACCCATTACAATATAAGACACACACCCACATCACCCACAAACCCCCACGACAAAAAATTCTGAAAGAAGGCCAGAGAGAGACAGCACCAGCAAGAACAAAAGCATCCACAGGCACACAACACCATCACCCACAGAACTTCCACGCACCTCACACAACACACCACTACATATCAGCACACTTATTGTCGTAGTTTGGACTCTTGCTCTGAGCAAGACTGCTGGTTTAAGGATAACAGTACTTTTGTTTGTAGGCGACTGAGTCTTTCCTACAAGTCGCAACTGTTGTCCCAACCTTACCGGCTCACTAGCAGTACCTCACCAGAAACACAATAGTAAAAGGTGATTTATGGCAGTCGCTTACGCATGGACTCAAAGTAAGATATCTCAGGGTATGTCGTGGTTAAACGGAGATTACCCTTTTCTCACAGATATATTATGTCTCATACAAACATAGGCAATGACACAGATGCAGTAAAGTTATAATAGCTTTTTATTTAACATAACTGTAATTTGTAATAAGTCGCATGGACTGCAATGATTAGGATAATGAATATAGCGAGTAACAGTATTGTGAAGAAGAGAGTCATTGTTATGAAGACCCCCACCATTTTGTAATACATAACAAAGATATATTAGATGGAATATGCCCTATTACCCTCATGTGAATAGGCCTAACCTCCTACCTAAAGGAGATCTGGGTTTGCTAAACCTAATCTGCCAAAGCCGTGTCCATGAGAGGAGCCCACAACCCTCGTTACCTTGGAATGAGGTCTCAATCTCAGACTCCGTAGGGACACGAAGACTGGGATCAGCGTCAAGACGATTGCAGCATCGGTATCAGAGATGGTGGCGATGCGCTCTGGTCGGAATCCCTCTGATTATCTGTCTAAAGTGTGATATATTTATACAGATCTACAAGGTCCCATGACGTAAGTGTATTCCTAAACAATAGATAACAGGCATGCTTGGGACGGCAATTAATATCAACATTCCCTCGAAGGTATTGAGAGGGAAAATCCCCAAGTGTGAACACCTACTGTTTGTTTGTCTTTATTGCTTGATCTTGACGCCTTGGCACGGTGACTCTGATAATGTAACTCATAACAAGTGGCCTAACTATAAACAAGGCAGCCATCTTAGAAGAAATAAATAATTAAATGGGCTAAGACAGAGCAAGCTAAGTAGGTTAAAAGTCACTAGGTGACGGGGGCACGAGTCTACAAGCCAGAGGCTAAGCTAACTCCTGCTATCCCATTAAAACGAACTAGGATTCACTACATTATCACCAGACAATCCACCCCACACATCACCTACACCACCCCACGGCACAGCAAAGACACCCCAGGTTCTTGGAGGAGGAGCTCAGGGTCATGGTGGAGGAAATCGTCTGGGTAGAGCCACAGCTATTCAGAGCACAGGTGCAGCACACCTCAATTTCAAGGAAGATGGAGCTATAGCGAAGAATAGTGGACAGGGTCAACGCAGTGGGACAGCACCCAAGAAATCGGGAGGTCATCAGGAAGAGGTGGAACGACCTACGGGGGAAGGTGCGTTTGTTGGTCTCAAGACAACACCAGGCGGTTCAGCGGACTGGCGGCAGACCACCACCTCCTCCTCCACAACTAACAACATGGGAGGAGCAGGTCTTGGTGATTCTGTATCCTGAGGGCCTCGCAGGAGTAGGTGGAGGAATGGACTCTGGTAAGTCAAATCTTAATTATTACATCCCCCACCCTACCTGCATGCTATCACATATCCCCACCCTCACCCCCAGCACCCCAACTCCTCACATATGTCCCAACATCACAAACCACCCATCCCAATACCAAGCCCTGCATGCAACAACAAAGCATGGACACCCATCACTAAAGCATGCGCACTGCACATACCCATACAACCCCTAAACCATCATCACACAAGGTCCCACACAGGAATGCAAGCACTGGGGTGCACCGTCACCCACCCATTGCACACTATGACACATACAGATGTAATAACCATCCTTTTATACCCCTGCAGGACCCCTACCCAACGTCACCGGACAGGAGGGTCCACATATGTCCACACTACCAACAGAAGAGGCCCACAGTGATGACAGCAGCTCTGTCCAACTGGATCTAGAGGAACAGCCCGGCCCATCGGGGACCTCAGGACAGTCAGTTCCCCTCACACTGGCACAGGCCATCACAGACCTTCCCCCCTCTGGAAACACCAGCACAGCACCCACCCAGCCCCCAGGACACGTCAATCAGCAGTGTGTCCACCACTACAGGGAACCCAGGCACCACCCCAACAACAACAGGGACCTGGGGGCAGTGGTAGTGGGCACACGGTCCAGGGGACGGAGGCCCGGGAACTCAGGGTAAATGGGAGGGCTGCTGTGCGACAGGGGGCGGACAGGCCAAGGGAACCCATTCTCCACGAGGCCCTCTCCTCCATCATGGGAGCCTACCATCACTCCCAGGAGACGATGGCAACGGTACTGGCCAAGTTTCAGGAGACCCAGCGCCTGCAGGCTGTATATGGGCTTCAGAGAGGAACACAGAACCATCAGCTCCACCCTGGGCACCATCGTAGTGGTGCTGAAGGAACTACTCAACACCAGGAGGGACACTGTGGCACTACAAGGGGCCCCTGACACTAGCCTGGACGATGAACTGCCCACCACCTCCGCCGGCGCTAGTGGACAAGAGGCACTGCCACAGGACCACCACACCAGCACCCCACCCCCTGCAGAGGGAGAACCACCTCACAAACGGTCCCTGAGATCCAGGACAAAGACAGAGAACAATGCCAAGACCCCTGCCAAGAAATGAGACCACCTTGAATGTCATCCTTCTGTCCCACTTAGTCACCCTGTTCATCCTCAAACTGTCCCAGCTCCACTTCCTATGCCCATTTGGGCAATGCACCTGTGAGACTAATAGACTGGACACTGCCATGGACATTCCTCCACAATCACCCCTCACCATTTTACAACCCCTTCTAATATTGAGCACTTAAATAAACACCCTTGAAGCACAAAACAATCTGGAGTCAGTCTGTGATTAGCAATTAGCAATTAATTAATTAGCAATTACAGTGACAACATGCTCTTTCAAATGTAATGTCAACATACCTATGTCACACAGCTCTAGTCCATGAGGAAACAAAGCAGATGTCACACTGTGGGACCCACATCTGTGAAATTGTAAGGGAAAGTGACAACTCAGTGACCATACACTGGGTGAAAACGACAGACAGTAGAGAGGTAGTAGTGTTAAAGTACATGAAGTATGCAGGTTTGTCTTCTTACCTGTGTCTCACTGGAAATATTTCAGGATCACCGAGTTCCTGTTTTCGATGTCCTCTTCTTCTGCTTCCTCGTCTTCACTGTCCACAGGCTCCACAGCTGCAACAACACTGCCATCTGGACCATCTTCCTGCAGAAAAGGCACCTGTCATCTCAAAGCTAAGTTGTGAAGCATACAGCAGGCCAAGATGATCTGGCATACCTTCTTTGGTGAGTAGAATAGGGATCCACCTGTCATATGGAGGCACCTGCACCTGGACTTCAGGAGGCCGAAGGTCCGCTCTATTATCCACTGAGTTCACCCATGGGCCTCATTGTAGCGTTCCTCTGCCCTTGTCCTGGGATTCCTCACTGGGGTCAGTAGCCATGACAGGTTGAGGTAACCAGAGTCACCTGCAAATGGCGAGGGACACCTGTTAGACACACACTAACATGTAGGGATATCCCCAGACCCAGACAACCATTCCCACTGACTTGCTTCCAGGTGCTCATCTAATAGCCACACACGGTGCCTCTGGAGTTGACCCATCACATAAGGGATGCTGCTAATCCGCAGGATGTAAGCGCCATGCACTGAGCCAGGGAATTTGGCATTAACATGGGAGATGTACTGGTCTGCCAAACACACCATCTGCACATTCATGGAATGATAACTCTTCCGGTTTCTGTACACCTGTTTACTCCTGCGGGGGGTACCAACGCCACATGTGTACCTATGATGTTGGGGATATGTCCCAGGACATAGAAGTCACCTTTCACTGTAGGCAAATCCTCCACCTGAGGAAAAACGATGTAGCTCCGCATGTGTTTCAGCAGGGCAGACCACACTCTGGACAACACGTTGGAAACGTTATGCTGGGACATCCCTGATGCTATGGCCACTGTAGTTTGAAAAGACGCACTTGCTAGGAAATGGAGCACCTGCACTTGAGGGGGGATTCCTGTGGGATGGCGGATAGCTGACATCAGGTCTAGCTCCAGCTGGGCACACAGTTCCAGAATTGTGGCACGATCAAGCCTGTAGGTGATGATCACATGTCTTTCCTCCATTGTCAACAGGTCCACTAGCGATCTTTACACCAGAGGATGTCGCTATCTCCTCACATGTCCCAGCGGACGGTGCCTATGAAAGACAACAGCGAGCACAGAGTCAACCAACTCAGAGGTACTTACCCACAGCTTACACAGAACACGAATCATAATCAGAAATTTGGCCTGTATGAGTGTTGAGGCAAGGACTAGGTATGTGTGACGCAGTTAAAAATTAAGCCATGTGGGCCCCTGAAATGGCGGCTGCCTGACCTGTAAAGTGGGACAGTTGTACACCGTCACAGTAGGCGGTCGAAGACCGCGGAGCAATTCTGCATTGGTTAACATTGGACCCTATGGGTCCCAGGAGCCAATGACGATGTTCGCCGACGGTGACGCTACGCACCGCCGCAGACGTGACCGCCATTTTCTATCTGTGCAATCACTCGATACCTGATCTTCGACAGGAGAGGACCTACACTGCAAGTGCTGTTGTGACCTCAGTCTGGAAGAGACAATGGCTTGTGCGTCTGGGGAAAGGGCCCCTGCCTTCACATTGGAAGAATTGGAGAAACTCATGGATGGGGTCCTCCCCCAGTACACGCTACTCTACGGTCCTCCAGACAAACAGGTAAGTACACTGGGAGCATGCTGTATGGGCTATGCCTGTGTGGAGTGGGGTGGATTAAAGATGGGGGGGGAGATTGAGGCGTGCATGAAACGACGGTGAGTGCATGTGCATCATAGCAAGGGTAGGGATGGGGGCCAATTACTGTGACGGTTCATTTGGTAATAACTTTTTTTTTCCCCCTGTACAATTCATGTAGGTCAGCGCCCACCAGAAAAAAGATATTTGGCATGCCATCGCCAAGGACGCCCGGACCCTGGGGGTCTACCACAGACTGAGCACCCACTGCCGTAAGAGATGGGAGGACATTCGCCGCTGGAGCAAGAAGGCAGCGGAGGTCCAGCTGGGGATGGTCGCCCAACGTGGGAGGGGTGCCTGTCGCACCATGACCTCCCTGATGTTCAGGATAAGGTGGTGGCGTACCTAGAGTTGGATGGGCGCTTGAGGGCATCACAGCAGCCACAAGGGGGTGAGCGCACTCTCATTCTGCTGAATTTGCATGCAGTGGAGGTGTCTGGGTGGGGGAGGTGGGCTGTGGGTTTCCCTAGGCCAGGGCGAGTGTGCTAGTTAGGTCCCCTTGTTCTGGCAGATCCTGTGGCACCCCACCCCACCTGTGTACAGTGCCAAGTACACCTAGTCAGGCTCCTGTGTCATCCATGTGTGCAGATATCGGCCATAGCCTTGTAGGCCATGTCCCAGGGATTGAACAGTGGAGCCCAAGTGCACGGTGTTGTGCAGGGGGCTTCTGTGTCTGTCGTGCTCGCCAACGGTAGCGGTAATGCATGCACTCAACATGTGTTTCTTCTGTTGTCCCCCCCCTTTTTGTGGTCTCTCTGTTCTTGTGTGCATTAGCATCATCAGGCGGAGGAGCAGTGGCACCGGAGCAGGAGGGAGCTGCATCCCACATGGCCCTGGAGGGTGACACTACAGACTCGGAGTTCACCAGTGGAACGAAGGGTGAGGGGAGCTCCATGTCGGGGACAGGAGCTGAGACCAGTGACACGGACTTGTCCTCTGATCGGAGCTCCCTCGTGGTGGCGGCAACATCGGTGACCCCCGCATCTACAGGTAAAGCCGCCACCCCCCTACCAGCACTGCCCTCCCAGCAGCCCCTCAGCCTTTGCCCCGTGCCTTCTCACCCAGGAGGGTGGGCATCACCTTCGCCCCAGGCACCTCATGCCGTGCCCCAGTCAGCCCTGATGCCCTCCGTGAGGAGGCCATTGACCTCCTCAGGTCCCTCACTGTTGGGCAGTCTACCATTTTGAATGCCACCCAGGGTGTAAAAAGGCAGTTGCACCAAACAAATGCATTCCTGGAGGGCATTCATTCTGGTCAGGTGGCCCTTCAGCGAGCTTTTCAGACTCTGGCCTCAGCACTGATGGCAGCCATTGTCCCTGTCTCTAGCCTCCCCCCTCCAACTTCCTCCACCCAGACCCAATCCCCTGCACACCCACCACCACACATGCAGTCACCACCCCACTGCCATTCACACGTCCCCTGTGTCCTCGCCCAGTGTGTCTGTGACGCCACCTCCCAAGATACACAAACGCAGGCACACACCCACCCAACAGCCATCCACCTCACGACAGCCTCAAGCGCATGCACCTTCACCCAAAGTCACTAAATGAACACCTCCTACAACCACAACCTCTTCCTCTACTCCCAAACCCCCTCCAGTGTTCCCAAGAAACTTTTACTGTCCAACCTTGACCTCTTTCCCTAACCTCCGCAACCCCGTCCATTTCCCAGGGCCTGACTCTCCAGGACCCAACCTAGCACCTCAGCCAGAACATCTCCGGGACCTGTGGTGCCTGTAGTCACCGGAATCTGGAGTGCACCGGCCACCAGGGCAGCCAGTATGGCACGGAGCCACAGCACGGACAGTCCCCCACCTGTGAAGTATGAGTGTCTCTGTAGGTGTCTTACTGGATTTGTAAGTAACTATCTCAATATATGAGAACCTGACTTACAAACTCCTAGGTGTCTACTTAGATATGTAAATGCCTCTGTGGATTGCTTAGTGGCTGTGTTAGTGAGTGATGGGTATATAATTGTGTGTGAAAGTGGCTCAATATGTTTTGGGGACATAACTGCTGTGTAGATGTGTGAGTAAATGTGTAAATGCCTTTGTCACCATCTGACAGCATGTGCAAGGGGCCCTATGTTTTTTTAAACAGTAGCTAAATTTGTCAGAGGCAAGATTTATAACTGGATGCATGCTTATCTACACCTGTCTGTAGCAGAGTTATTTCTCGATTCTGAATTGGATCTATATCCCTGTGAGTAAATCACACAATATCTGTATGGTGGTGTTATACACTATTTTTACTATAGTGTGTCAGTTACTCTCTGGCTATACTAATATGGGGACTATATTTGTTTTTGTAAATCTGAATCGGGTGTATACGTACCTGGTTGTCTTTTTGAGCGGGTATAAAATACGTACTATTTATTTTTTTACTGTAATCAATCATCTACACCTACTTCCAAAACACAATAATTTTAGCAGCTTGATAAAAACGTGATTGTGATTATTCTTTACACATTTTTCTTCCTCCTTTGCTGTTCAGTGTACTTTCCTTATTATCATCATGTACCCTCTCTTTTCTATTCCCTTTTACATACACACATGCCATTTTAAATATATTTTCTTTTTTAAAGTACCCCAATTCACATACATGTTGAATGTGTTTGTTGATATGTAGTATTCTTCTGTCCCTGTCGCCTGGCTGATGAGGGGTGAAACCCCGAAACCGGTCCCAGGATGCTTGTTTCCAGTCCAGGGAAGACCTGGCCTAGCAGTTCAGGCTGGACTGTTCCCATGGGGAACAGGGTCAAGACTGATTTGCATATGGCTGGGTCCAAACTGGAATGGCATGGGCAGCAAAAAAACGATGGATTTAGGCCCAGATCACTGTACTGGGGGTGAATGTTTGACAATGTTCAGCATTCCGTCCATCACTTGTTGTTTTTGCTTTGTCGCCCTAAGTGGGAAGGGTATGCCCAGACGTGGGTCCCGTGCTTCCCATGCCACTGGATTCAAGCTAGCCTGCCTGATGAGGGGTGAAACCCCGAAACCGGTCCCAGGATGCTTGTTTCCAGTCCAGGGAAGACCTGGCCTAGCAGTTCAGGCTGGACTGTTCCCATGGGGAACAGGGTCAAGACTGATTTGCATATGGCTGGGTCCAAACTGGAATGGCATGGGCAGCAAAAAAACGATGGATTTAGGCCCAGATCACTGTACTGGGGGTGAATGTTTGACAATGTTCAGCATTCCGTCCATCACTTGTTGTTTTTGCGTATTCTTCTCAGTATCAGTTAAAATCTATTATCACTGAAAACGTGAAGTCAGAAGCAAAATAATGGTATACGTCTCTCATTGAAAGAAACCATTAACCGCTTCTGTGCCTTGGACGAGGTGACCTCTTCCAAGGCTACAGTTCCCCTGTGCCTTGGACGAGGTCACCTCGTCCAAGGCACAGGGAAATTGGGGGAGCGCTAGCGCGCCCCCGTGCACTCCCCTCCCCCCCAAGGCGGGATGGAAGGGGAAGACCTTGGGGGGTAGGGGGGTGGGAACAGACACGGGGGAAAGGAAAGGGTTTTTCCTTTCCCCCTGTGCCTGTTTTCACAAGATTCCTGCTCCACGATCACGGGCAGGGCTCGCGATCGTGGAGCAGGAATCTCCACTAGACACCAGGGATTTTTTTTATTAGGTTTCTTTTGGGGGCGACCCCTTGGGCAAGGGTCGCCCCCCTGGGGGGCAATTTTTTTTTGTATTTCGCCCCCCCTGGGGTCCGATCGCCTTTTTTTCGGCGGATCTGCCTCCGGGGGGGGCAAAATCCACTAGACACCAGGGATTTATTTTTATTGTAAAGGTTCTTTTGGGGGCAACCCCTTGGGCAAGGGTCGCCCCACTGGGGGGCTATTTTTTTAGTATTTCGCCCCCCCCCCGGGGCAGATCGCCGATTTTTCGGCGGATCTGCCCACGGGGGGGGCGAAATACACTAGACACCATGGAATTTGTTTTTATTGTGTTTTTTGGGGGTGACCCCTTGGGCAAGGGTCGCCCCCCCCGGGTCAATTTTTTTAGTGTTCCCCCCCCCCCCACCGGGGGCAGATCGCCTTTTTTTCTGCCGATCTGCCCCAGGGGGGGGGGCGAAATCCCCTAGACACCATGGATTTATTTGTAAAGAAAAGTTTATTTTGTGGGTGACCCCTTGGGCAAGGGTCGCCCCCCCTGGGGGGGCTATTTTGTTTTAGTATTTCGCGGGGCAGATTGCCAATTTTTGGGCTGATCTGCCCCCAAGGGGGGGGGGGCGAAATCCACTAGACACCAGGGATTTTGTTTTTATTGTTTATTTTGGGGGCAACCCCTTGGGCAAGGGTCGCTCCCCTGGGGGGCTATTTTTTTTTTCTGTTTCGGCCCCCGATGGCAGACCAGCCATTTTTTGGATGATCTGGCCCCTGGGGGGGTGGAAGCACACTAGGCGCCAGGGATTGTGTGGTGTGTGTGTGGTGTGTGTTTGGGGGCACCCCTTGGGCAACGGTCGCCCCCCTAAAGTGGGGAAAGTTCGTATTGGCCATCTCTGCCCCTATTTTTGTAGGCCCATCTGCCCCCAAGAAGGGCAGAAACCACCAATACGGCAGGGATTTTTTTTTTGTTTTGTGTTGTGCTGGGGGTGCCCCCTTTGGGAAGGGTCGCCCCCTAAAGGGGGCACAGAGGTGTTGCCCATTTTTTCCCCCCCTTGGGGGCAGATTGCCCAATTTTAAGCCCATCTACCCCTGAGGGGGGCAGGATCCACTTAGGTACCAGGGAAAACTTCTAAGTTCTTGGTGGAGGGGTGTTTGTCAACTGGCAAAGTATTTGTATTTGTGATTATAACAATGTATTTCTTCTTTTTCTTCTAGTTCAACGCTTTTACTTCCTTTGCTGTGGATCTTTGCGGTTTTGGCAGTAGTTGTCCTGCGGTTTGCATAGTTGCATGTTTTAGGTAAGTGAAAGCAATTTACTCCAAAGGAGTATTGTTGACATGCATGAATGACATGTTTGTAGGTGGTGTACTAAATGAAGTATTGTGTGTTTGACATTGTCCTTAGATTTGAGCACAGTGATGTTTGTGTTGTCATATGTCTAATTTTCTTTTTTCTTTTTTCTTTTTTCTTTTTAGTGGGATATCATTGGTGATTGCTGTGTCTGTGCAGAGTAGTTGCTTGGTGAGTAGCTTTTTCAGGCAAGTGAGTGGTATAGTTTTTTGTAGTACATGACTCTTTGTGATAAAGCTACACTTTGTTTATTACTTATTTTAGTGCTAGTTGTTGTTGGCAATCCATTTGTTGTTAGTGAGGATCATGGCTAGCCTCAAAGTGACCGCTCAGCAGGTTGTTTGCATGCTCTTTGAGCCATCTTCAGACCATGATTACGACACTGACTCTGCATCTGAGGCAGAGGAGGAAGCAGGAGATTCTGGAAGTGAGTTTTCTGTCCAAGAGTATTCTTCTGATGAGGAAGCTACTCTCAGTGCAGATGAAGGGCCTGTGTTAGAGGAGGACATTGATGTGCCAAGAGTGCAGCAGACTGGGCTGAAGGGTTTCCCATTAGAAGACCTGACACCTGGATTGCCCCAAACATGGAGCAGCCACAGTTACCTGCATTTACTGGTCTCCCAGGGTGTAGAGTTAATACGAAAAACTTTTTGCCTGTCCATTTCTTTCACTTGTTTATGAACGATGTATTTTTGGAAGAGATTGTGGAGCAGACAAATGTGTATGCAGGGCAATATTTGCGGGACAACGCTGCCAGACTTAAGCCTCAGTCTAGAGCTACTCAGTGGGTTCCCACATATCTGGAAGAGATGAAAAGGTTTTTAGGTTTGTCTTTTTTGATGGGGTTGATCAGGAAGCCGTCACTGGCTTCTTATTGGTCTACTAGTCCCTTGATGGCAACTGCTATATTTCCTGCAACTATGACACGTAATCGGTATTTGCTTCTTCTTCGTATGCTGCATTTTGTAGACTATGCTTCAGCCTTGCCACGAGATCACTCTGATTGTGACCGTCTTTTTAAGATTAGGCCTGTCCTTGATCATTTTGTGGATCGGTTTTCAGAGGTCTATGTTCCAGGCAAAGAGATAAGTGTGGACGAGTCTTTGGTCCTTTTCAAGGGGCGTTTAGTTTTTAAGCAGTACATTCCTAGTAAGAGGGCACGGTATGGGATTAAATTGTATCTGCTGTCAGAAAGCAGTACAGGATATGTGTATAATTTCCGGGTCTACACTGGTAGGGATTCCAGTATTGACCCTCCTGGTTGTCCGGCCACTTTTGGAGTTAGCGAAAAAATTGTGTGGGAACTTGCTAGACGGCTGTTTAACAAAGGTCACCATTTGTACGTAGATAATTTCTACATTGGAGTGCAGTTGTTCAAGGAGTTGTTTAGGGTGGACACTGTTGCATGTGGCACAATCCGTTCTAACTGGAAAGGCTATCCAAGGGAGCTTGTCTGTAAAAAACTTGAGAGGGGACAGTGCAGTGCCTTGCGGAATAATGAGCTGCTAGCTCTGAAATTTTCATACAGGAGGGATGTGTACATGCTATCGACCATCCATGATGAGAGTACTTCTCCTGTAGCTGTTTGGGGTCAGGTTGCGGAAGTGCGCAAACCTGCGTGCATTTTGGACTACTATAGGCACATGGGTGGTGTTGATAGAGTAGATCAGAGTTGGAACCTTACACTGATCTTTGTAAGTCTTATGTGTGGTATAAAAAGTTGGCCCTACATTTATTTCATTTGCCAACTTTTAATGCCTTTATTGTATACAAGGATTGTTCACCTGAGTCAAGGATGACATTTGTTAAATTTCAGGAGTCGGTGATAGAAAGCCTTATTGTGGGGGAACCGGCAAGAGTTCCTAGAGTAGAAGTGGTGGAGGATGTGGCTAGATTGAAAGATCGGCACTTTCCAGATCACATTCCTCCCACTCACAAAAAAGACTTGCCCACAAAGAAATGTAGACTATGTGCCCGGAGATTAATCCGGAGGGAGAGCTGGATGTACTGCCCCAAATGCCCTTCAAAGCCTGGGCTGTGTGTGCCCGGCTGTTATAGAAGTTACCATACCAAAAAAAAATTCTGGGAAATACCGTGAGTGTAAGCTGTCTGTTTTATATTTTCATATGTTTCACGGTTGGCATCTCTGTCAATTATTTAGTTAGAGCTTTTGTGTTTGTAGTTTTGTGCTTTTTATAATTAGTGGTTTCTTTGTTGTTTATAAACAAAAAAAGTGATGGCGGTGTGCGTGGGGTGGCGCTTGGCTGGCGGTGTGCGTGGGGTGGCGCTTGGCTGGCGGTGTGCGTGGGGTGGCACTTGGCTGGCGGTGTGCGTGGGGTGGCGCTTGGCTGGCGGTGTGCGTGGGTTGGCGCTTGGCTGGCGGTGTGCGTGGGGTGGTGCTTGGAAGGCGGTGTGCGTGGGGTGGCGCTTGGCTGGCGGTGTGCTTGGGGTGGGGCTTGGCTGGGGGTGTGCGTGGGGTGGCGTTTGGCTGGCGGCTCCAGCCAAACGGCAGTCCACACTCCCATCAGCTGGTGTGATTCTTGTATCAGGCATGTGGGCATATGTAAGTGATGGGCCCTTGAGTTGCGCTGTCTGTCCATGTGAGTGTTGTAATGTGCTGGGCCCGTGGCTGGCGGTGTGAATGGTCTTGTGCGTATCATGTATGAAAGGTGTGTGAATGGACTGTAAAGCGGTTGGTGCCTTGTCGCGGCTGTACAGCTCACGAGCTGTGAGTCATTGGTTCAGTTTTTTGCCTTTCAGTTATTAGCAGTGCATTTCATTTTTGTGAAATCTCTTGTTAATAAAATTTGATCCACTGAACCATCACTCACCCTCGTGCCAAATCCAACCAGTATGTGTGGTAAAAATGACAAAACCTGCTCCGCTGTAATCAGGCTTCGCAGCACACCTGTGACACGCTAGGTGCCTCGGGTGGGACCCCGATGATGAAGCATGCCACCAACTTGGTTGGTGGGTGAGGGGTCTTTTTCACATAACCTAAGTGTGTTTCTTGTCACAATTTTAGTGTTTGACACATCACGGACGTATGTGCACACATCAAAATGATATATTACAAAAATACCTGTGTTTGGGGGGGAGGGCCCACCTATGTTTTTGGTCCTGGGTGCGGCCTTCATCTTGGGAAACCTAAAAAACCCAGGCATTTTTTAAAACTAGACACCCCAAGGAGTCCAGGGAGGTGTGGCTTGCGTGGCTCCCCCAACATTTTCTTAGCCAGACTCCTCTGTAAACCTCAAAATTTGCATTAAAAAACATATTTTCCTGACTTTTCTTAGTAGGATCAACGCTCCAGCACAAAATTCCTACTCCCCAGTTTTCCCCTCAGTTTCCCAAGTAAAATGACACCTCACTTATGTGGGTCCCCAAAGCAGAGTAAGTCTAAAGATGTATAAAAGAATATGCCCTTATAAACTCGCTGTGCTATCCCTTCTATCTCTTCAAGTTTTGGGCCTTATTCTGTTGCAGGCACCTGGCCCACCCAAACAAGTGAGGTATCATTTTTATCGGGAGACTTGGGGGAACGCTGGGTGGAAGGAAATTTGTGGCTCCTCTCAGATTCCAGAATTTTCTGTCACCGAAATGAGAGGAAAGGGTGTTTTTTTAGCCAATTTTGAGGTTTGCAAAGGATTCTGGGTAACAGAACCTGGTCCGAGCCCCACAAGTCACCCCATCTTGGATTCCCCTAGGTCTCTAGTTTTCAAAAATGCACAGGGTTGGTAGGTTTCCCTAGGTGCCGGCTGAGCTACAGGCCAAAATCCACAGGCAGGCACTGTTTTCTTTCAAAAAATGGGATGTGTCCACGTTGCGCTTTGGGGCGTTTCCTGTCGCGGGCGCTAGGCCTACCCACACAAGTGAGGTATCATTTTTATCAGGAGACTTGGGGGAATGCTGGGTGGAAGGAAATTTGTGGCTCCTCTAAGATTCCAGAACTTTCTGCCACAGAAATGTGAGGAACATGTGTTTTTTTAGCCAAATTTTGAGGTTTGCAAAGGATTCAGGGTAACAGAACCTGGTCCGAGCCCCACAAGTCACCCCATCTTGGACTCCCCTAGGTCTCTAGTTTTCAGAAATGCACAGGTTTGGTAGGTTTCCCTAGGTGCCGGCTGAGCTAGAGGCCAAAATCTACAGGTAGGCACTTTGCAAAAAGCACCTCTGTTTTCTTTAAAAAAATTGGATGTGTCCACGTTGCGCTTTGGGGCGTTTCCTGTCGCGGGCGCTAGGCCTACCCACACAAGTGAGGTATCATTTTTATCGGAAGACTTGGGGGAACGCTGGGTAGAAGGAAATTTGTGGCTCCTCTCAGATTCCAGAACTTTCTGCCACAGAAATGTGAGGAACATGTGTTTTTTTAGCCAAATTTTGAGCTTTGCAAAGGATTCTGGGTAACAGAACCTGGTCCGTGCCCCACAAGTCACCCCATCTTGGATTCCCCTAGGTCTCTAGTTTTTAGAAATGCACAGGTTTGGTAGGTTTCCCTAGGTGCCGGCTGAGCTAGAGGCCAAAATCTACATGTAGGCACTTTGCAAAAATCACCTCTGTTTTCTTTAAAAAAATTGGATGTGTCCACGTTGCGCTTTGGGGCGTTTCCTGTCGCGGGCGCTAGGCCTACCCACACAAGTGAGGTATCATTTTTATCGGGAGACTTGGGGGAACGCTGGGTGGAAGGAAATTTGTGGCTCCTCTCAGATTCCAGAACTTTCTGCCACAGAAATGTGAGGAACATGTGTTTTTTTAGCCAAATTTTGAGGTTTGCAAAGGATTCTGGGTAACAAAACCTGGTCCGAGCCCCACAAGTCACCCCATCCTGGATTCCCCTACGTCTCTAGTTTTCAGAAATACACAGGTTTGGTAGGTTTCCCTAGGTGCCGGCTGAGCTAGAGGCCAAAATCTACAGGTAGGCACTTTGCAAAAATCACCTCTGTTTTCTTTAAAAAAATTGGATGTGTCCACGTTGCGCTTTGGGGCGTTTCCTGTCGCGGGCGCTAGGCCTACCCACACAAGTGAGGTATCATTTTTATCGGGAGACTAGGGGGAACGCTGGGTGGAATGACATTTGTGGCTCCTCTCAGATTCCAGTACTTTCTGCCACAGAAATATGAGGAACATGTGTTTTTTTAGCCAAATTTTGAGGTTTGCAAAGGATTCTGGGTAACAGAACCTGGTCCGAGCCCCACAAGTCACCCCATCTTGGATTCCCCTAGGTCTCTAGTTTTCAGAAATGCACAGGTTTGGTAGGTTTCCCTAGGTGCCGGCTGAGCTAGAGGCCAAAATCTACAGGTAGGCACTTTGCAAAAAACACCTCTGTTTTCTTTGAAAAAAATGGGATGTGTCCACGTTGCGTTTTGGGGCGTTTCCTGTCGCGGGCGCTAGGCCTACCTACACAAGTGAGGTATAATTTTTATCGGGAGACTTGGGGGAACATAGATTACCAAAACAAGTGTTATTGCCCCTTGTCTTTCTCTACATTTTTTCCTTCCAAATATAGGAGAGTGTGTAAAAAAGACATCTATTTGAGAAATGCCCTGTAATTCACATGCTAGTATGGTCACCCCGGAATTCAGAGATGTGCAAATAACCACTGCTCCTCAACACCTTATCTTGTGCCCTTTTTGGAAATACAAAGGTTTTCTTGATAGCTATTTTTTACTCTTTATATTTCAGCAAATGAATTGCTGTATACCCGGTATAGAATGAAAACGCACTGTAGGGTGCAGCTCATTTATTGGCTCTGGGTTCCTCGGGTTCTTGATGAACCTACAAGCCCTATATATCCCCGCAACCAGAGGAGTCCAGCAGACGTAACGGTATATTGCTTTTGATAATCTGACATTGCAGGGAAAAGTTACAGAGTAAAACATAGAGAAATATTTATGGTTTTTTTCACCTCAATTTCAATATTTTTCTTTTTCAGTTGTTATTTTCTGTAGGAAACCCTTGTAGGATCTACACAAATGACCCCTTGCTGAATTCAGAATTTTGTCTACTCTTTAGAAATGTTTAGGTTTCTGGGATCCAGCATTGGTTTCATGCCCATTTCTGTCACTGACTGGAAAGAGGCTGAAAGCACAAAAAATTGCAAAATGGGGTATGTCCCAGTAAAATGCCAAAATTGTGTTGAAAAATTGGGTTTTCTGATTCAAGTCTGCCTGTTACTGAAAGCTGGGAAGCTGCTGAGTTTAGCACCGCAAACCCTTTGTTGATGCCATTTTCAGGGGAAAAACCATAAGCCTTCTTCTGCAGCCACTTTTTCATTTTTTTTAAAAAAAAACTACATTTTCATTCTATTTTGGCTAATTTCTTGGCCTCCTTCAGGGGAACCCACAAAGTCTGGGTACCTCTAGAATCCCTAGGATGTTGGAAAAAAAGGACGTAAATTTGGCTTGGTTAGCTTATGTGGCCTAAGCGCGAACTGCCCCAAATAGGCAAAAAAAGGCCTGGCACAGGAGGGGGAAAAGACCTGGCAGCAAAGGGGTTAATGACAACCTTTTCAACTTTACTTTTAGAGTAACTAGAAAACAAATCTCAACCTTCCCTTTTATATTTGACTTTTGTTATACCACTTCTGAATGATCAGTCCTTTTTACCCCTTTCTGAGATTCCTTTAAAGAAGCTCAATTTGGTATGGATTCTGGGTGGAACTACAGATCCACTCAGCGTAGCCCCCCATATTAATTCATGGCAGATTCAATAGTCCACATTAGAGTCCATAAATCTGTATCATAATCTGCAGATAATCAATGTAATTTATTCGCCACTTGGGGGAAAGAACTAAATTTGAACAAAACACTCATTATTCTGTATTTCTTTTAATACCACTTTTATTTCATGGTATCAGTCTAGCCTTTTTGTTCCCTTTAACCATGCTCTTGTAGCTGTGTTTCCATACTGACAAAATTTTAAACATTCTCTGCTAGCACTAAGTCAAAAATTCAGAACAGTTCTAACAGGGGAATACTAGCTTCAAAATCAACTGTAAAAGGTGGTTAAGTGTATGGAACTATAAAGATATCCCAAACACCATTAACTTTTTGTTATTTCTCCAAAGCCAAACACACACGTACTTAGAAGAAAGAAGAAAACTTTATTCGGTATGAAAAAAATTCATCCATTACGACAAATAATCACCAATACATTATTAATATACCAGTAAAAACCATATATAATAAAAATACCCATCATAAATATAAACGTATACATATATATAAGAGATAAAAAGAGAAGAAAAGAAGAAACGAAGAATAAAAACCTCATTCATAAAAACAGTAAAATAGGAGGAATCATTCTAAAAATTCTACATTTTTACGCCAAGTAGTAGCTCCCTTCAGGAAAGATCCCAGGCCCTTCCATACCAATACATCTGAGGCCATTTGCAGCCACATAAAAGCAGGACGATATTGCACAAAACCCTTGGACCTTAGAAGCGGTAATAAAAATTGAGTTCTAAATGGTGCATAAAAGACATAGAACAATGTCAAATGGATCAAGGTCTGATGGGACACCCCATCACAGGGGCAGGGTCTAATACATTTTTCCCGATACTGACCTAAAGGGAAGCACAAATTGCTTCTAATGATCCCCAAGCGAAATCGAGTTAAGAGAGTACTTTCCGTCACATCCTTAATTTCTAAAAGATAACGCTCAGGACCCACCCACATCTTTAGCATAGTAAAATACCTGATACATTTTTTCCCTAGAACCTCCCCCTCCCTCTTGGTCTCCTGGATTCTCAGAAAATTTTCCTTAACCCATTTCTTATCGTAGCTCGTCAGGTCCTCGGGGTAGTCGAACAATTCAGGCCGCCCCAAGTCATGTGCCATCTTCCTTATGTGCGACAGCCAGGGAATATACTTTGCATTGTCGCAGGCCAGACAGTCCCTTAAGATATCCCTATTAAGAGTGGCATGTTCGTTACTCCAAACTGAGATCCATAACAGAAGGGGAGCCAATTGAATAATGTCCTGTACATACTCAAGCTCGAGTTCCAGGTGAAGGCAAAAACCAGGGATATTTTGTCCGACTCCCAGAAGCCTTCTGCAGAAACGATTTTCTTCCACCTTAAGGGCTCGGGTATCCCTAAACCCCCAGAGTGCCGAACCATACAGGAGGACAGGTAGGCATTTCCGCCTATAAATTTCAAGCAGGGGTTTGATAGGTTTGCTGCCTACCCTAGCCGCCAAGTCAAAGGTTGCACCAACTGTTGCATGAAAAAGCACAACCCTTCTAGAAATACAGGGACATAATTATACTCTGTTTGCACCGAATTAGTGTCATTTTTTTTTACTCTAATTCGGTGCAACACTAACTCCATATTTATACTTTGGTGCTAGACCCCTCTAGCACCAAATTTATGGAGTTAAAGTCATTTTTTTAAAGTGGAGACCTACTTTGCCTTAATGAGATGCAAGGTAGGGGTTCTCGTGCAAAAAATGACTCTATGGCCTTAACGCCATATTTAGGGGCATATTTATACTCTGCGGCATATTTATACTCTGTTTGCACCAAATTTGTGTAATTTCTTTTTTTACTCTAATCCGGTGCAAAACTAACTCCATATTTATTCTTTGGTGCTAGACCCATCTAGCACCAAGGCCCAGATTTAAACTTTTTTTTCACCCCATTAACGTCATTTTATGACACAAAAGTGGCGCAAACTTACAAAATATTGGCCCTTATTTATACTTTTTGCTGCAAAACTGCACTAACTCAGTTTTGCACCGAAAAGTTTAGCACCGGCTTGCGCCATTTCTGTGCACCAGCCGGGCACCATATTTATGGAATGGTGCAAGCCAGTGCAAAGGGTAGGCTAGAGTTTAAAAAAATGACTTTAGTCGGGTGGGGCTGGCAGTATAGAAGAAGAGGGTTTAGCACCAAAAAATGGCTTTAGGTAGGTTAGAGTAAAACAAATTACTCTAACCAGATTAGCGTCATTTTATGGTGCTAAACCTACCATGCCACATGACTCCTGCCTTAGAAAAGGCAAGAGTCATGCCCACCACCCCAGTGGCCAGTACAGAGGACAGGGGTCCCCTGGGCATGGCCATTGCACCCGGTGCCATGTATGGGGGCCCATTTCAGGGCCCCCTATGGCACTTTAAAAAATAAAATGCACTTACCTGGGATGGGGTCCCCCATCCTCGCAGTCCCTCTAGTGTGGGTGGGGGTGCCCCTAGGGCCTAGGGAGGGCACCTCTGGGCTTATTCCATGGTGTTCCACCATGGAAATAGGGCCACAGGTCCCTTAACGCCTGCCCTGACCCAGGTCTTAAAAAATGGGGCAAAGCAAGTTTTGCCCCATTTTTTTACCCCTCCTCCCTCCCTTGCACTATTTTTACATGGGAGTATAAATATGGTGTTAAGGCCATAGAGTCATTTTTTTGCACGGGAACGCCTACCTTGCATCTCATTAAGGCAAGGTAGGTTTCCACTTCCAAAAAATGACTTTAACTCCATAAATTTGGTGCTAGACAGGTCTAGCACCAAAGTATAAATATGGAGTTAGTTTTGCACTGAATTAAGGTTAAAAAAAATGACGCTAAATCAGTGCAAACAGAGTATAAATATGCACCTTAGCGTCAAAAAATGATGCTAATCTGGTCCGAATCATTTATTTTGACTCAAAACCGCCTAACGTCATTTTATTTTAAGCTAGCCTACCCTTTGCACCGGCTTGCACCATTCCATAAATATGGTGCCCAGCTGGTGCTAAAAAATGGTGCAAGCCGGTGCAAAACTTTTTGGGGCAAAACTGCCTTAGTGCAGTTTTGCACCAAAAAGTATAAATAAGGCCCACAGGGTTTCCAAGATCCTTTCTCATGAAAAATGACCCCTAAGTATGGGAACTCATGGACTCTGCTGATAACTTGATCTTCCACCCTTAACTCCCCCACTCTGCTCATGGGTTTTCCGCAAACCATAAAATGTGATTTCTTGAAATTGACCTCCAAACCCAAAGCTGTCATAAAGATAACATAGGCTCTAACTATTTCTCGGAGACCATTCATCGTGCGGGCCATGAGAACCGCATCATCCGCATACGTCAGCACAGGGATATCAATACCCTTCACCTTCGGGACATCCCTACAATGTTCCATCAGAAAATCAGACAGTCCATTTGTATATAAAAGGAACAAGGTAGGGGCCAAGACACACCCCTGGCGCACGCCCCTTGAAAGCTGAAAAGCCTCCGAGCATTCCCCATTTGGGCCCACCCTCCCATTTGCAACTGTCCCAGAATGGAGATATCGGAGGAGCTCTACAATATTAGGATCCAACCCTGACTGAATTAGCCTCTTCCATATTAAAGACCGGTTCACTTTATCAAAAGCACAGCTAAGGTCCATGAATGCAAGATAAAGGGTACCTTTCCTGGCCTGCGTGTATTTACCGATCATCATCAGTAAATTGAGACATTGTTCTTGCGTGCCAAGGCCTTCCCTAAAGCCATATTGTTCCCGGCTTAAAATAGCATTTCCTATCATCCAGGCCTCCAGACGCCTTAGGATAATCCGTCCCAGTATCTTCGCAGAGGAATCCAGGAGTGATATAGGGCGATAAGACTTTGGATCATTTCGATCATCCTTTTTAAACACTGGGACTATACATGCCAGTCTCCAAGAGGAAGGAATGCCCACAGTGACTACTGCATTGAGGACATTTAGGAGAGTGGGTGCCCATAACTGAGGGTTAGCTTTATACAAGTCCATGGGGATCGAGTTTGGGCCCGGAGCTTTATTACACGCGCTACTCTGTATCGCCTCAATAACCTCCTGGAGTGAAAACCTGATTGCTAGGTTAGGAGCCACATCATACATGCTCTACTGAATGTTTCTTAGGGGGGTACCCTCAAAACTTCTACAGAAATGAGTTACCCAGGCCTCCGGGGCGATGTTACAACCAAGGCCCTCAGAAGTTTCTGTTTCAAAGGAACCTCTATTTACCACCTTCCAGAACAGGCCAGGGTCCTTCAGAGCTGTAGCACGCTCTAGCTCTTCCCAGGCTTTATCTTTATATTTTAGCTTACTATCCCTCAGGGCCCTTTTATACCTTGTTCTAGCTTCTTTTACAAGAACCCAATCTCTAGGGTGAATCTTGGTGGCCATCTTTAAATTTGCTCTTGCATCATAGCAGGCTTTGTCGTACCAGCCACATTTGCGTTTACTGAGGTGGCTGCCTACTGAAAAGAGGCAGTCTCTGACTGCTGCATTTACTACTGTTATCGCATTCATAACAGTGATGGGATTTGGTGCTTCTATCAGGAGTATTTCCATAAATAGCTGTAAGTTATCTCTCACAACCCTTCCTACAACTTTTTGGGGGTCTACTTGCTTCCACCCAAGCCGCCTACCCTGGTCCTTTGTCACCACCGTTACAGGCCTGCCTCGTCCTAGTAAGCGTAGGGCCCCAGGGAGTTTAAAGGACAGTATAAGGGGATTAAGATCGCTAAAGCACTCGCCTTACACTTTACCCGCAATCACCAAGTCTCTCATAGGAGGGGACACAAAAATATAGTCAATAGTGGATCCAGACCCTCTTCCCACATAGTTTGGAAGTTGGTGAGTGCCTACTGCTTCAATATCATAGAAATTCAAGAGGCCCATCTCCCTGAGTTCCTTTAGTAGATCCCTGCCTCTAGAGTCCTGCGGACCATGCGCTGAGAAGTCCTCGCAGTCACGGATGAAGGGATTAACCACAGTGCTGGACCTGCCCAACTTGGCATTAAAGTCCCCAGAGATGATGGCACGAAATTCCAATCCCACCTTCTCCATTCTATATTTCATAATCTTGAGAACAGAGAACAGGGCCCCAATTTGGCACCCCACATCCCACACAGCATTGTAAAAGTTGACCAATAATATATTAAAATGATTGGAGAAGAGTACCCATACTAGCAATATACCTTGATGGTTGCAGTTAATTTGAAAAGCACCCACTATCTTATAGAGGTGCATTAGAGTATCCAGGCCACCTTTCGAGCGACCACCAAGAGACTGCACAGCTGGAATTGCATATCTGTCTTACCCATCCCACACAGACAGCCCCTCCGACCAAGTTTCCTGAAGCATGATAACATCATAGTTAGCCACACACCCAACCCATGCTTGATCAGATAACTTAGCGTCATAGCCCGCAATATTCCATGAGATAAGATTACACTGTGGGGGCACCTCTTCTAGTATAGCCAGCGCCTTGGCGCATTGTCAATCTACCCCTTCCAAGGATAGGTTGCTGTTGGTTCTTCTACTATTTACCTGCAGGATGATCTGACCCAGGGGGAGATTCCTACCTGAGCCAAGAGGCACCCCAGTACTCAATCGCATGTGATCATAAAAATAGACCAAAGGAACCATACCCATAGAACCTGCACTAGGGACAGGCGATCGATGGCTAGAAAGAAGCTTTTTAGTCAGGGCGGGATATCTGACATTGATAATAATACAGTCGTCCTTCCCCACCTTATTTTTAGGACCGACCCAACCAATTCTACTGGCAAACAAGATATCCTTGAAGTCCAACCATGAAAAATCACAGTTTTTGCTCAGCCAATGGCCAACCTTATTTATGAGTTGGTTTGTAGACTCAGTTGCCCCAGAAACAAGAGCAGGCACATTCGTCAGCACTACCACATAGGGGGCACACGCAGGGGGGAGATCCAAACAGGCCGGGGAAGGCCTGGCCGTTGGCGGGTTCAAATTATCGTTTCCAGACAGCAGTTGACCCCCCCCAAGCTCCCACAGAATCCATATCAGGCTGCCTACTGCAGCTAGACATATTGACTGTCCTCTCTGTCCTCAATGAGGAGGATGGTGCAGTCGGAGCAGTTTCAGCACAGGCACCCTGACCCCCAGAGTTTACAGGATTCATCAATAGGTAAGATGATTTTCTCATGTGCCCCAAGGGTCCTGCGGCTACCTCTGGAAGGGACAACTCCTCACTGGCGCAGGGATGTCTAGTCGAAGCCACACAACTACCTGCACCATGCCTTCCTTGATTTCCTTGTGCACAAATCAGGGATACTGTTTTTTCTATGGCAGATAGTTTCGCCACCACGGGAGACAAAATCTCCTGAATAATCTCCCGAAATTTAGTCAGTATATTAGTTGTATCGTACCCCAAGTGCTGACAAAGTGCAAGGTCACTGCTCGCATCCTTAGGGAACTCCAGGAGAGGTGTTTTTGCCTTTGGTATCAGTTTTTTGAAGGCTTTTTTTTTCCTCGGGGGAGGGCTACATTTATCCACAGGACAGGCCCGGGGAGAAGATAGTAAAAGTCTTTTACTTCTTCTAGAGGGGCCATGGCCCCCAGAATCCTCTGTTGACTCTGATGGCTCAGCCTGGACAGGCTCAGCATCAGCCATACCAGCACCTTGCCCCCCCGATAATCCACCTCCACATCTGCGGCCTCACGAGGACCATTATCTGTTGGGGCCTGGTGCCAATCTTCCAGTTCCATGGATAGCCTCCTCTCTGCCAAATCAATTTCTTTTGTAACAACCCCAACAGCTCTTGCAAGAAAGGAGTCTAATGTGGTGGTGCCACAACCCAGTCTGCTACTGCCTCCACCCCCCCGAGGTCCAGATAATGCTCCTCTTTTCCTGCCCATTTTAACAATAGTGAGAACAATGCAGCAGCGTGGCAACAAGCAAGACAATACTAATTAAGCTTTTAAAAGCCCACTAAAAGCAAAATTATCCACCGGGAATTAAATACATTTAAGCAGTCACTCCTTACTGTGAACGAAAGAGGGACGGCCCAGCCCAGCCTCTTTTGGGCGATGACGGGCGCAGGATTGGCCCGCCCTTGGCCCGGGCTTCGCCCAGGCGCCACCTGCGCGCGTCCCGCGAAAGCGGGTGTGCTGAGTTCAAATTAAAGGGCTCCTGCCCCCTTGGATACAAGTGACACCTTCCTCGCAGCCCAATGCGCGTCCCGCGAAAGCGGGAGCGCCGAGTTCAAATTAAAGGGCTCCTGCCGCCTTAGATACAAGTGACGCCTTCCTCGCAGCCCAATGCGCGTCCTGCCAAAGCGGGAGCGCCGAGTTCAAATTAAAGGGCTCCTGCCCCCTTGGATACAAGTGACGCCTTCCTCACAGCCCAATGCGCGTACTTACTTTTATCTCAATATCACAACCTAATTTTAGGCAACTGAATGTTTACCCCATCCAGTCATTTGTTTCTTTAATTTGTAGGTGCAGTCCTCCATTTCAACTGCCTTTTATTTTAAAAACTGTCCAATTCAGCTACAGTCTTCTCTGTGTGCTACTCCCCCTTGCCTCCAAAATGCTGTGGGATTGTTGGTCATAGGTCTGTGTTTTGGGCCAGACACAGTGCTAGAAAAAGTGGCATTGAGAGATACCTGGGTTTAGCTAATGTGGACATTACTTGGGTTGGCTGAGAGGTTTAAAGTGGCATCAATTGCTACCTTGGGCTGAAAGCATTATGGATTGCCATCATCCAGACCTCATGATTGTGCATTGTGATGGTATTGTATAGGCACAACAACTGGTGTAGGACTGGAAATCCGAATGGAGGATACCTTTGGCAAATTAATTACACTTTTCCCACGCCCTGCCTTGGCATTTGCCAAAGGCAGAAGTGAAAGTGGTCAACTGATTTCTGTCCACAGATAGACAAATCCAGTAAACATGCATTCCTCAGAGACCACATGGCCAATTTACACTTTGATATGGACGGTACACATAGAAATGATGGAGTTCAGTTGACAGATACAGGCAGCAGGATGTTCCTCAACAACTTGAAAGACTGCATCCTGTTATATGTGTAGTTATCATCTGTACATCATAAATGCAAACTTTTTTCAGAGTCAATCCTATTAACAAAGACAGATTTCCTTATTTTCCAGTTCCTTTTTTTACACTCTCATTCAGATTTGTGGATCCATCATGGAATCACAAACCCAAAACACTCATCTAATATACACCAGCAACACTTAAGGATGTGTCAGTGGATGAGTGAGTGGTTTTATTAGTGTGTAACAGGGAGTGTCACTGGATGTGTGGATCTTTTAGTGGGTGTGTGAGTATGTGCATGGATCTGTGAGTGGGTATATGAGTATCTGCGAGTGAGCATGTAAGAGTGACTATGGGTATGTGAATGGCTGTGTAAGCATCTAAATGTGTCTCTGAGTAGACATAGGTGTGCCGGAGTATGTCTGTGAGTCGGTGTAGGAGTGTTTGTGGGTCTGTGAGTGGGTGTGTGAGAGTCTCTGTAGGTCTGTGAGTGGGTCTTAAAGTCTCTGTGTGGGTCGGTTAGTGGGTGTGTGTGTGTGTGTCTGTGTAGGCCTGTAAAAGGTGTGTGAGTGTCCTTGTGTGTCTGTGAATGGGTGTGTGAGTTTCTGTGTGGGTTTGTGAGTGAGTCTCTGAGTGGGTCTTTAAGTGGGTGTGAGTGTCTCTGTGGATATGTGATAGGGTATGTCAGAGTTTATTTGGGTTTATGAACTGGTGTGTGAGTGTCTGATTAGGCCTGTGAGCAGATGTGCATATGTCACACTGGGTCTATGAGTGGGTGTTTGTCTGTGTATGGTCTGTAACTTGGTGTCTGAGGGTCTCTGTGGGCCTGTGAGACGGTCTGTGAGGCTCTCTGTGGGTCTATGACTGTGTGTGAGTCCCTGTGTTGGTCTGTGAGTGGATGTGTAAGTGTCTGTGTCGGTCTGTGAGTGGGTAGGTGAGTGTCTTGTAGGTCTCTGAGAGGTTGTGTGAGTGTCTGAGGGGGTCTGTGAATGTCTGTGTAGGTCTGGGAGTGGGTGATTGAATGTATTGATTGGTCAGTGAGTGGGTCAGTAAGCAGGTGTGTGAGTGTCAGTGTGTTGCTGTGAGTGGGTCTGTGAGTGTCACAGTGGGTCCGTGAGTGGGTGTGTGAGTGTCATAGTGGGTTTGTGAAATTGGTGTGTGAGTGTCTGAGTAGGTCTGTGAGTGGGTGTGTGAGTGTCTGCGTGCATCTGTAAGTGGGTTTTTGAGTATTTGTGTTGGTCTACATGTGAATGTATGAGTACCGATGTGGGTGTGTGAATGTTGTATGATTGTCTGAGTTGGTCTGTGATTGGGTGTGTAAGTGTCTATGTGTGAGAAACATAGTTAGCTCTCCACTTTTTGCCTGGAACATGATGTGGTTTTGAACTGTAAGAGGCATATTTATACTCTGTTTGCGCCGGAATTGCGTTGGTTTTTTTTACGCAATTCCGACGCAAAAGTAACTCCATATTTATACTTTGGCGTTAGACGCGTCTAGCGCCAAAGTCCATGGAGTTTGCGTCCTTTTTTAGCGTGGACACCTACTTTGCGTTAATTATATGCAAGGTAGGCGTTCCCGTCTAAAAAAGGTAACTCCGCGGCATGTGCGCCGTATTTACACTCCCGGGCAAAATTCACGCCCGGGAGTGGGCGGGTCAAAAAAAATGACGTACGGCCGCTTTTGCGCCGTTTTTTAGCGCCTGGAAAAGGCAGGCGTTAAGGGACCTGTGGGCTCGGAAGGAGCCCAGAGGTGCCCTCCCATGCCCCCAGGGACACCCCCTGTCACCCTTGCCCACCCCAGGAGGACACCCAAGGCTGGAGGGACCCATCCCAGGGACAATAAGGTAAGTTCTGGTAAGTATTTTTTTTACATTTTTTTGTGGCATAGGGGGGCCTGATACGTGCCCCCCTACATGCCACTATGCCCAATGACCATGCCCAGGGGACATATGTCCCCTGGGCATGGCCATTGGGCAAGGGGGCATGACTCCTGTCTTTGCTAAGACAGGAGTCATTTCTATGGGGGTTGGGAGTGGAAAAAAATGGCGCAAATCGGGTTGAGGCGAAAAATTTGCCTCAGCCTGACTTGCCCCATTTTTTCACGCCCAAGCTCCATATCCCCCTACGTCGGCGCTGCCTGGTGTACGTTGTTTTTTTCAACGCACACCAGGCAGCGCCGGCGGCTAACGCCGGCTAACGTCATTGCTTAAATACGGCGCCCGCATGGTGCTTCAGAATGGCGTTAGCCGGCGCTAATTTTTTTGACGCAAAACTGCGTTAGCGCAGTTTTGCGTCAAAAAGTATAAATATGGGCCTAAGTGTCCTGGGCCCTTGCTAAACAGGTTCCCAGGGCCAGATCTCTTTCCTCACAACTGCACTGTGACTGGCAACTTCAGCCACTTTCAAGTCCCTAGTAAAACTCGCTTGTACTTAGGGCAACAGGTACTGAAGAGGACCCCCACAGAGATACAGCATCATTTGTGCCACTCCAAGAAGCCCCACACCAGCCTTATGCAGACTGCCATTGCAGGCTACATGAGAAGGTGTCCCCAAAATTGCAAACACAACATGGCACTCACACTGGGTGCCATGTCCCCTGACACTCATTCTGGGTGCCATGTAGATAAGTCACCCCTGTAGCAGGTCTTAAATCCCTAAGGCAGGGTGCACTATCTTACACATGAGAGCATATGTGCATGAGCAAATATGCCCCTATAGTGTCTTTGTCAATTCATACACATAGTAAGTGTACAGGGAAACCACAGTAAGATCATGTGGTGGGATTTCCACAGCTATGTGATGGCCTCCCTGGACCGTGGGTTGTTTGGTATCAAACCACTCAGTATAATAAATTCTCACTGGTGCCAGTGTTGGGTTTATTATAAAATGTACCCAAAGGGCACCTTAAAGGTACCCCCTAAAAACATAGCAGCCCTGGCATGGTTGCTAACTGGCCCTAACCAGCATGTCACCAACAGACAGGATTCTGGACTCCTGGAGTGAGATTCTTTGCTCTTCAGAGTCAGAAGGCAAACCCTTTCCTAGAAAAAGGTGTTACACCTCCTTCCCCCGGCAGGCACACTGCTCAGACGGGAAGCATCAAAGGCTCTACCACCATTGAAATGCAACAGCAGCCTCTGCTGCTACCTACAGAAGCCAATCCCCCAGTTCAGCTCCCACTTTAGGTGGGAAAAGTGGTGGGAACACTAGAATAAATAGGAGGAGTGGCCACCCTCAGCCAGCACCAACCCTCAGGTATGGCAGGCGAGATGACCCCTCCATTCAATTTTCCTCCATCTTAGATGGAAGGAAAAATAGCCAATTAGTGTCAGGGTTGTGTTCCGTCCCAAAAGAGGTGGGCACATAGTAGGTGCAGCCACCCTAAGGTAAGTAGCCCTTTGCCTACTACCAGGTACCCCCTAATGCCCCTAAATACAGTATTTAGGTGACATTCCCTAACCAGAACTTCAGATTCCTGACGAACAAAGAAGAGCTGGACACTATTGAGTCACACTAGCAGAGAAGACTGAAGACACCAACTGACTTGCCTCCTGACCTTCCGGCCTATCTGCAGCCCTCGAAGATGACTTGTCCTGCAGCCCAGTGACCTCCACATCCTTGGGAGGACTGTTTGCCTTCGATAAAGACCAAGATCTCTTGTAGAGAGCGGACCTGTCCAAAAGAAACCCAATTTAAAGACAATGAAGTCTGCCTGAAGAACAGCAAAACTGCCTCTGGACCCACCTCTGCACCCGACAACCACAGACCGAGTTCAAGTGGCCGACAGGTCCAGCGAAGGTTCTTCAGTGCTTCTGGGCAAGAGTCCAATGTGGGCTGACCCCTGCCAGATTCCACAGCGACATCTGTAGCCTCAGTCTGAAGAGTCCCGTGACAGCCACCTGCCTGGTAAATGTTTCAGACACCCAAATACACACCTCCACCTGGAGCCCCTGTGCCTTAGGGAGCTGGACAGTCAGTGTCCTTATGACCCCTGGAATCTCTACTTACCTGGGCAGCTGTTTGTTGTCTTTGCCCGGCCTCCTGGCCAGAGCCTGCAGCCTGTTTCTGATACCGATCTCCTACATTGGATAACATAGGGCACCCAATGCTGTGTTGACACACTGCCCCTGGCTACCCTTGTGCCACTGAGGGTGTAAGTTTGGTGCTGCCTTGTGGCCCCCTTTGTACTTACCTCAATCCCCAGAGACCAACTTCTGATGTCGCTTTAGATCACCTGGGAGCAGTGCATCTTCGTTCACCCCCAGTTTCTATTTGACATTGGTCACCCAACTTTGAAATTAACTTCTGTGCCCGGGCCACTCCTGTGTTGCTGTGGGAGCACTCTTGGTGCTGATTTAAACTTTACATGGTGTTAACCTAAAACCCTGAAGACTGGATCTATAAGTAATGTACTTACTTCAAAAAGTGCATTCTTGGTTTCCTACAATAGTTAACATTGAAGATTCTGAATATTGAACAAAAAGATGATTTTTGAACCTGAAAAGTATTTTTATATTAAAAACTGCTTACCTTGTAATGAAGTTCTTGGTCTTAAAAAATTATATAAAAATCCATGTTATTTTTGTAAATTAGACTTGAGTTGTTCCTTTGAGTGTGTCTTCATTTACTGATGTGAGTACAACAAATGTTTAGAACAACAAATGCTTAGAACAACTCTTCGATTAGCCTAACTGCTCATCCCCACTGCCACATAAATAGAGCATTGGGTTGTCTCTGTTTGCCCCTGGATACAAACGTGGAGTTGCCTGGACTTTGCACAGTGCATGTCATTTTCGTTCACTATACAGAGAGTCAGCTTCCTATATTAAGTGAATCAGTGGTGGGATCTAAGACTTTGCTTTTGCCGATATCACTTTGTCAATGAGTGATCACACAAATAACTCTACAAATTGTCTTTAGCCTAATTCCAATTTGACTATTTTTAAAAATGTATACAATTATTTACTAGGGCCCTAGTTATGTCCCTGAAACTTGTAATTAGAAATGTAAAAGACTTTACTTGAGTTAGGACATGGAAAGTTTTTTAAAAGTTGTCAAAAAGGTCCCAACGTTTGTAACATAAAATGTCTGATGCAGCAGAACAAGAATCAGAAGCTTGACCGGTGTTGCATTCGAGGTGACCTCTCCATTTCATTTTTCTCCATCTTGCATGGAAGGAAAATAGCCAATTGGGTGTAGGGAAGTGACCTCTGCCCACAAGAAGTGGTCACTTAGTGGGTGTAGCCACCCTAAGGTAGAAGACCCATTGGTCACTACTAGGTTCCCCCTAAAACACCCACTACATAAAGTATTTAGTGGGCATACCTAGACCAAGAAATTAGATTTTCATGGGCAAAAGAAAACCAGCAAAAAAGAAGACACAAGGCTGGAGAACAGAAATCCTGCTGCCCCAAGAAAACTCGACAATCACTGCTGAGGGGTTGCTTGGACAATGGATGGACTCTACAAACCCCCAGAGGACCTCAGCTTTTCACAAATTGCCAAAGAACTCCCTTCAGAGTGAAGGTATCACTGCACACCATCAAGAAACCAAAGACCAAGTAAAGGACACTTCACTGGCTGGCTGCTGACCAAGGAACCATATGCCAAAGCCAGACCAAATTTCCTTTGTCACACTGTGAGGACAAACCCTGCCAGTGTGGCAAGTTTGGTGCCACTGTGCTCTCCAGTGGCCAGACCGTGCAATAGCCCTAGGTACTCATCACCTCATACTGGACACCCAGAAGGACAGTCAATTCTGGACTGAAAAAGGACCATGAGGGAGCCCAGTTGAGGGACTTCAGGTACCACCAGGACCTCCTACCAGAGTGCCCCTGCTGACCTGCAAGTTACCCTAAAACTGACCTACCTCCTGCCTCTAAGCGCACCTTTGCACACAGCTCCTGGCTCACCACTTTGTTCTGTACCCAGCCGCCGTGTGCCCTGCACTGAAGATCCCGCTGTGCCCTAAGGGTCCCCTACCTCTAGCAACCTCAACACTCCAAGTAGACCCACTGGACTTAGGGCCATATTTATACTTTTTGACGCAAAACTGGGCCAATGCACTTTTGCATCAAAAACTTTACAGCCAGCTAACGCCATTTCTTTGAGCTGTGCGGGCGTCAAAATTATACTTTGATGCATGGCGGCGCAAACCACAGGTGTGAGTCTTTTTTTTTTACTCAAACCAATGTGTCACGTCGTAAAGAAAAACGATGTTAACGCATCGAAAATGACTGTGAGATGGTTTACTACGTCGCAAACCAGAAACGTGCTGTTTTTTTACGCAATAGCGTCAAAGAGCGGTGCAAACACAGCAGCCAGGAGGACCCACACAAGACCCAGGACAGGGAGAAGAAAAAAAGAAAGTGTTGGTTCAGTGCAGAGGAGCAGGAAATTCTGGTGAAAGAGGTGATGGAACACCAGCACCAAATGTTTGTCACCTCAAAGTTGCCAATCAGTAGGAGAGAGGCAATATGGCAACAAATTGTTGACAAGATAAACAGTGTGGCAGAAGTACGGAGAACAGTCATCGAGTGCAAGAAACGCTATCATGACTGCAAGCGCAGGACCAAGGAAAAGATGGCCAGGAATAGGAAGGCAGCACTGCAGACTGGAGTTGGGAGTCCAGCACCGCAGGAGGCCCAGGACCACATGGAGGAGATGGTGGCAGCCGTCATCCGTGAGGAGATTGTCACAGGGATTCAAGGACAGGACAGCGCAGACTGCCAGGAGACAACACAGATGCAGGGTAAGTCGCATGGGGAACTAAAATGCGTAATTGTTAACTGCAACCGGAGGGGACATACCCACTACACAAAGCATGGAAGTCATGATATTCAGGGAGTGGCATGGTTAAAGGAGCACGGTACAGAGGAAACCTGGTGCACAGTACTACCCTACACCAACCACCTTTGCATGGGGGTATGCTGCCATGCCAAGGATGTTGGAAAGGTAAAGCCAGACCAGGAGGGTAGGGTACAACGTAAAACTGGCATGCTGTCACACGTCAGCCAGTATTCTCCCTACATGTACTAGGGCCCAATGAACAACCTCTGGCCATATCTGCAAGTGGAATTTAACATTGACAACAGTTGCCATTACCACCTCTGCTGTTTGTGCAGGTCAAGTAGCTAATGGCAGTAACGTCCCCATAGATCAAACACACCCAAATTAGAGGGTTCAGGATGACAATGTTATCAATACCCTGAAATCAATACAAATGTTCCAATCCTGTCAAATGTGATTGTCCATAGTTGCTACAAACATCAGCCATTGTCATAAACATTATGAGGTACACAGCACTAATGTCATACCCATGCTGCATATGTCAGGGTCCACCCTGTGCCTGGGTCACAATGCAACATGCCAAATGTAATGCTGCTCAGACAACAGCATTGAGGGGGAGGACATATGTAACTGGTTACAGAAATACACCTGTACAGTCAGAGGAGGAAATGGATCCCTGCTAGGATCATCAGTGCAATCCAATGTATCACACATTTCTCAACATCAACAGTACACACTACCAATGCTGACATCCGTATCATGCCATACCCATGCAATACGTAGTATATGCTAGATCTCAGCAACATATAGGTGGATGTGAAATAACAGAGACAGGGGAAGTTCCAGAATGTTAAGTGTGGTGCTAGTGCCATCAGAACACACACAGCCAGTGAAAGGCATCACCATGAGAATGGAAGTAGACTGAGGGGTTGAATAGGACAAGAAGGTGGCAATTCACAATTTGGCCAGAACCAATACCTTGAGGATGTGATGCTGAAAAGTCCACAAACTGATCACATTACATTATGAAAGACAGGAACAATGAACAAGAACCAATATCACAATGTGAAAATAATAGGAAGGCAGGCATGTCACATTACAAATCCCACAACACAGACACACTAATTGTACCATATCTCATTGCAGAGGACGATGGCTCTCCTGAGGATATGCCTGTCCAGGGCTACCCTGATGACGTGCATGACGAGCTGACAAACATCAGCCAGCAGACCCTCCAAGATGTCCTTGGAACCCTCCAGACCCCACCTCCAGTCACAAGGAGGAGCACAGAACTAGCAGCCATCATAGAGGACCCCCCCACCACCCCAATTGTACGACCTGCCAGCTCCAAACCAGCTGAGGACTCTGACAACACTGGCACTAGCTTTGAGAGAACTGTAGATGGAGTACAGTGGGAGCTGGCCAAAGAGGTGCAGTAGGGGATGGAAAATATGGCAGCCAGCCTAGAGGGGGTGCGTTTGTACATGATGTCAACTGCAGAACAGGCAGCAGCCATGCAAGGGCGAACAACAATCCTGCAGGAGCTTGAAAAAAAGTTGAAGGAAATCAGCACAGCTGTAAGAGAGTTGACCTAACACCTACAACAACAATCCTGTCAATGCGTGCATGAATGCAATATTGAACCCCTCAGGGCCGACCTGGCTGCCTACCATAGTGATGTGGCTGCTATTCTTAAGAACCAGCAGCTCCTCCTTGCTGCAGTACTGCCCTTAATAGCTCCACAGTTGGCAGCTACCTGGATGTCTGACTCTACGTCTTCAAACACTGAGGTGTGTGTTGCCCCTTCACAACCACCACCACCAAGGGCAGAGGGGACAACACACACATCAGAAGATGAAGACGTGGAACAGATCAACTTCACCTGTAAGAGTACCCAGTAGCACTCAACCCTGCCACATGGCCACCTATTGCCAAGGTCTTGTGCTTTGTAACATGCCAATCTTGCAACAACTGTACTCAAGCACTGTTGTCCAGCCCACTGTTTATCTTGTCACCCTGCCCTGTGATTGTCTCTCACTAACTCATTGGCAAATTTTGTCCCTCTGCACTGTCTGCCACTTCACCTCAGCATGTCCAATGACATGTCCTTTTGCACTTGTGTAGGATCACAATGGAAGGTGTCACACTAATGGACTCACAATCATTGACAATGTACATATAGCACTACAGCACTATAAAATAAATAGCACTTACACAACAAGTTTGTCTCTGTGCAATGTGACACATCAACCGTGATGTAAATTAGTGATGTTTACCTCAGGTCACTGATTATAGATTGTCAATACACCTGACCTGAAAGAATGTTGGCTGATAACTATGCACAGTGGTCTGGATTGTACCATCATCTACCCTTCCTGAGGGTTATTTCTGAGGAAAATAGAAACCATACACCATAATGCTGTGTTGGACAGAATAACGCTTCCTCGAGGGATGTGTAAGCCACAAATTATTGCCTTCAACTTTTTCTTCAAGCCAAAAGTTATGTATGTGACATTTGACCCATATTTTACCTAACACACACTATACTGCATGAATGGATGCGTATGAGTTTATATATAAATATGTCACTGGGCTGCACATTGTAACAAATGATAGGTGTGAGTTATGTATACCATACTACATGAGAGCATACTACCACTCACCTTATAAGGATTCGCTTGGACATCAGGCTGGAGGCAGACTTAACACAGTGTCCTCAATACCAAATCTGTTAGCAAAGTATGGGACATTGAAAACATACATCAAAAATTAACCAAACTTTGGGATCCATAGTAACCGTGAGTGGTGGGTGCAATTGATGGCAGAATCTTAGCAAAGTAGCTGCCAATGTAACAGCTCAGTTGGGATTTGGTTGCAGCATGGGACACAAAAGTTAACACAAAAGAGACACTGTTCACTCATGCTAAGGCCCTAATCTCCAAGCATGTGACACATACTGTAAATAGTTACCTAAATATTTACTGAACAGTAAAAACATAAGCTAAAAGCATCAGAAACACCTTACCTAACATAAATTATCCTAATTACACATTACCCACAACTGGCCATCACTAACCTAAGCTAAACTTACTTATCACATTTAACGAAACGATCTAAACATCGACCTCCCACCCCCCATATAAGACGGAACACATGGAGGACAACATATACTAACCTAAACACATACTATCTTATATTAAACAAATATATATATTTTTTGTATTTTTCTTAAAACACCAAAACCCCAATATCATCAACACACATTATAAAAACCAGATATTAAAAGTATCATGCCCCCACCCCCACCCACTACTACTAACTAAACTAACAGTCTATACTAACCTAAGCCCCCTAAACCCACTAATTAAAAGAACCAGGAAAGCTGAGGGAGGGGTAGGAATCATGGCTGAGGGTATATTGTCTACAAGTTTGCCCTCCGCAGGGTCTTTTTTATGGCACGCATCCTCTGATTTACTTGTGCCGCCTCCTGCTGCAGCCTGGTCATTTTCCGCAACATACGGTCCAAGTTCCATTGCATCTGTTGAAAAGCCGCTGGGTCTATGACTGCAGCAGGGGTGGTCTGGGTGCCAGTTGAGGAAGTATGTGCCCTTGTCGGTGCCATGCCTATAGGAGGAGGTGCAGGTGGTGCTGTGACAGGTCCTGGAGCAGTGGCGGTTGACGGTCCAGCAAAGGTGCCTGCTAAGGTTGGTGTCACCTGGGTGGGTTTGGTGGGGCTGGTGGTGGTGGCTGTGGTGGACACGGAAGGGCCCCCTTGGGCAAATGCCCTCCACACTCCGGAGGCTCTTTCATGGCGATAAAGCCTTGTCATGTTGCGGAACCCCGACTCTACATCCAGAATGTGGCGGTAACGCATCACCCTGCGCTGAAACTCCCGAAGCTATTAAAACAAATAGAAAACCAAACATTAGGTACTTCATTGTGTAATATTGCTCCAGAAGTAATTCAGACAATACATCTAATGTACAAGAAACAGGTCATATCATCATATAGATCACTGATTGTCCCTGAGGAAGTACATGCCAATGCAGCCTTCACATGTCCTATCAAACAGCACAGCAACACTCTAAAAGATTGGTAACATCTTGAATGACTTATGCATCATTGTTCAGCCATTTGTCAGGTAAAAAAAATGCTGCCAGTCCTCCACCACTGACAGGCCAACTAATGACTACCTTCTTGAGGACAATCAAGGGCCACAAGATCTGCGAGTTGTAAATGGAAGTGCCAGGATAGAATGCAGTTGCTAATCATGAGTGGGTATCCTAAGTTTAGACAAGTCACTTACAGATTGACATGTCTGTGTACTAAACTTGGATCATCAGTCCTAGGTACACTTTTCACAACCCTGCAACTGTGCCTAAGGTGGGGGGGGGGCAGGCAACAAATACGTTCAAACAACAAGGACACTCAGGAAGCTTTGGACAGCTGTACATGGGTTTGGGCAGCTCACCACAGGTAAGGAGGAAGTCCAACTGGGAGACAATCAAACCTTGGACAATCTCATCCACACTTAGGTTTGGAAATGCAGACAATTGTCAACATCATTTCCTACCAGTAAAACATGGCTTACAACAAGCAGATAGATGCAAGCACACATCTGGCGATGAGCTGCGTGCACACCTAAGCCATTGTACTCAATTGCCTCATACTCGTAGCACAACATGTGGAGCTACATGCTGCTAGGAAGTCAAACATACAGTCAAACATGTTCATTAGTGAATAGGGAAGCTGAAGTCTGTGGGTAAGAGTTTGGCATCCCTATTCTGTGAGAATGAGGGTCTGACTTGCTATCTAAATCACAAATATGGTCCTCTGCTACATTTTCAGATTTTAAGTTTGATTCCCAAAACTCATCCCTATTCACATGGTCGTGCCCACAGGACTTACCTACAATCCCAAATTATGACAATATACTAATGATTGGCCAACTCAAAGATGGGGAAAAAATGATACTCCACTCAAGGAACATATCTGATCATTGACCAGCGCATCACACCTTGTTATGTGTCCAAGACATAGGAGTCAATCACACAACAGCAGCAAACACAACACAGAACAGAAATATCAACACTTACTGGAGATGTCTGGGTCCGCTAATCGAGCCACCTTTCCGATAGTGTAGGGGGCAGGTCCACCTGTAAGGAATGGAAGGGGGAAATGTGCTCAATGTGTGTGCACTGTACAACACTTCCAAATACAAATACTATGTGTATCTCAAGCCTTTCAGACATGATGATACTGCATACTGCATCCGACATACCACTGCAAACATGTACAGACCTGTGGACTCCAGTGAGTGATATACACATGTTTGCACACATGCAGTGGTCCTAACTATCATGTGGTGGCAAACATGCTCTATCATTAGTTAGCAGACTAATTCATGGAGTGTATTCCTCTCATCATGTGTATCCATGAGAGACATGCAAATCCACTTTCCTGGAGGACTGCAATACCAGTTACCCAGCTATTGTGACTAAGACCAATTTAAAACACACAGGTACAATGTACAGAAGGCCAGGTACAGTTGTTAGCCCTCAATTTGTATCATTTTCTTCATTAAATGTGCCACAGCTAGGGTAAGTTGCACCAACCACAGAGATATGAACCCGTGTGCATAACTTTTGGCATCCATCCCTAATTTAATTGCGGCACTACAAAGTCCAAATATCAGTCTAAGATATTACCTGAGGTCAGCTTTAACTTGTTACGTATGTGTCAGAATCCAGTTCAGACATGTATCCGAAAAAATTGAGGGACACAATATTTCTTGAAAAAATCTGGATTTAAAACATGTGTTTCCTGGTGCACTCACAGACCATGCATGAAGCATATGTTAGAAATGAGGCCCCCCATGCCACTTTGAAAAATAAAAAAATATATACTTACCTCAACTTACCTGTACTTACATGGAATGGGTCCCCCCATCCATGGGTGTCCTTCTGGGGTCGACGAAGGTGGCAGTGGGTGTCCCTGGGGGCAGGGAAGAGTACCTAACTGAGCCCACAGGTCCTTGAACGCCTGCCATCACCCAGGCGTTAAAAAACAGCGCAGATCAGACTGTGCGCTGTTTTTTAAGGCCCACCCCCTCCTGTGCATCAAAATGATGCAGGAGTATAAATAAGGGGCACAGGCCTTAAAGTCATTTTTGGATGGGAATGCCTACCTTGCATGTCATTAACGCAAGGCGGTTTCCCGCATCCAAAAAATGACGCACACTGAGGTTTTTTGACTACACGGGTCGGGCATCATAGTTTAAATATGGGGCAAGGTTTGCACCGATTGTGCATCAAAATTGTTGATGCACATTTGGACCAAACAGAGTATAAATATGCCCCCTAGTCCTTGTAAAGATAGCTGATGTAACACTTACTGATATCAAGGGTCTGGCCATACCTTCTTAAACACGTATGCAATAGCACATCCACTGCCTCATGTATGAGACATTTTTTTCCCTTATTGACTGATGATGTAATAGTTGTGTGCCATATGCTGCGATGTACCATGTTGCCAACATGTATGTGTGAAATAGCTGTGCTTCTCTACTATTGCCCTTCGAATGTGAAATGTACAGGATATATGTCATTTACAGTATGTGTGAATTTGGCTGTACATTCATACGCATCACATTAGATGTGGATTTTTCTGTATCCCAATCTGTATTTCTGCAATGCGCCATGAGGCTACACTCTGATTCTGATAGTTAGGGATAATGTTATGCAAAAATGATTATTCTGACCATGATAAAGTGATTAGAATAGGTGTTTATTGACATATGGTAAGACAGTGGTGATGGATGAGTAGAGTTAAAAGAAATTTTGGACAATATGTTGTCTCCGACGCAATCCTGCAGCTGTGTTTGGATGGTCACCCTCATGTTGATGGACAGCATCCTCCTCTTCAGGCATTTGTGGGTCGGGTTCATATAGGGGAATGTTCCTTCTTACACATATGATGTGCAGGATGGCGAAGGTCAAAATTATTTTGCACACCATTTCAGGTGAGTATAGGAGGCTGCCTCCGGTGATGTCGAGGCACCTGAATCTTGACTTCAGGATGCCAAAGATCCTCTCGACTATTGTGCGTGTCCTCCGATGTGCCTCATTATAGGCACGCTCTGCTGAAGTGCTTGGGTTTGCAAATGGGGTCATGATCCATGGCGGGATCCCATACCCCTGATCAGCTGAAAGAGAAAATGAGTGAGAACATGTTGATGTAGCTTGCACCATGATAATCACTTAGCATGGCAGTTGTTCTCTTGTGCTGTCTGTGACCCATCTGTGTTTGTGTTATTGTGTGGAATCCTAGGCTTCTGGGATGTACCATCAGCATTGGGTTGTTTCCTTATCTGAATGGGTGTTTGGCTGTTGACCAGATGTCAGCAGTTTTTTTGTGTAGTTGCAGTACATTGTGTACTCCCTTGAATTATGTACTGTGAAAGAGGTGTTCATGTGTCTTAACGGGGGGTGACATGATACTTTCATGCACAGAATCAATTCCACAGTGGTGATAACACGGTTGCATCTATATACCCTGGACATCCCATCCAATTTCACATATGCATTAGAATTATTTAAACATCAGTGAGACCCTTAGATTTGGCAAGGTGACAATGTACAACACATCTCCGTTCATTGTCAGCACTGACATGTTGACATTTGACTAGGCACAAATTTCACATGTGTGACAAATT